>NW_016810019.1:756739-864360 GCF_001698545.2 Rhinopithecus bieti
TTTTTTTGAGACAGAATCTTGCTCTGGCAGCCACGCTGGAGTGCAGTGGCACGATCTCAGCTCACTGCAACCTCCGACTCCCAGGCTCAAGCAATTCTCCTGCCTCAGCCTCTCCAGTTGCTGGGATTACAGGCACGCACCACCACACCCAGCTAATTTTTGTATTTTTAGTAGAGATGGGGTTTCACCATGTTGGTCAGGCTGGTCTCGAACTCCTGACCTCGGTTAATCTGCCCGGCTCAGCCTCCCAAAGTGCTGGGATTACGGGCGTGAGCCATCGTGCCCAGCCTGGTTGAAGAAACTTCTAAGCAAATTATTTAAGGTGCAGTGTGGCTTCTCTTGAATGCTAACAGTAAAGAATGAGAAGAGAGAAAAACACTTAAAGATGGATTTCTTAATCAAAAGGGAAAGAAGGAAAATATCACCTTTATCAATGAGAAAGGCTATATTGGAGAACATTCCTTCACATCTGTGATAGAAGTGGATTCATAAACACCACACGTCAGTCTAAGGACAACTTTCCCCTCAGTGTCAGGCAGCATTAAACAACGGATGCCTTCTATGTGGAAGTTGGATCCTATGAAAGTTATGTTAGCAGGGCGCGGTGGCTTAGTAATCCTGTAATCCTGGCGCTTTGGCAGGCCGAGGTGGGCGGACTGCTTGAGCTCAGGAGTTCGACAGCAGCCTGTTTCTACTAAAATACTAAAAATTAGCCAGGCGCAGTGGCTCGCGCCTGTAGTCCCAGCTACTGGGGCAGGAGAATCTCTTGAACCCGGGAGGCGGAGGTTGCAGTGAGCCGTGAGCCAAGATGGTGCCACTGCACTCTAGCCTGGATGACAGAGCAAGACCCCGTCTCAAAAAAAGAAAAAAAAAAAAAAGTTATGTCATGGAGATGCTGACAACAACATTGTCTTCGGGTAGGCAGAGTCCCCAAAAAAGAAGTGTATGAGCTACACATCCACATTTCCTCTACCAAACTTACTAATAAAATAAGCTATTTCTCAGCTTCTGAAGCAAGGAAGCTAATCCTCTCTCCGAAGCATAGAGAGGCCAAGAAGGTTACTCCAGGAGGTGTACCTTCACGTGGAAGCATCTCAGGGGAAAGGCAGCTCCTCTTTCTCCCCAAAGGTTTATACTCTGATATATTCTGTTATCACAGCCACTAGGCAGGATTCTGCAGTTTTTCTGACTATTTAAAAGACTATAGTAATAAGCTCTTTCTGTAACTTCCATAACTTCACTTGGAAAACCCTTTTCGTTTACTGAAACTTGATGAATTCTTTAATGTTCTGTCATCTAAATTGCATGAGACACTCTCTCCTTTATCCTGTCTCCAAGAATCTCTGCTTCACCAAAACAAATGTCTATAGTGCAGTCAAGGGCATGGAGCCAGAAGTGGACGAGCAGACTTTGGCATCAGGCAAACAGGACTGCAAATCCTGGCCCTGCCACTCATTAGCTATGAAAAATGAGATAAATAAATTAAAAATTTAAGCTCTGCTTTCCTCATCTGTAAAATAGAGTTGTATTCGTTTCCTTTGATCCTATAACAAATAGCCACAAATTTAGGGGCTTAAGACAATACAATTTATTGTCTTAGCAGTTCTAGAGGTCAGAAATCTCAAATGAATCTCACATACAGAAACCAAAGAACGGACAGAGCTGCATTTCTTCCAGAGGCTCTAGGAGAGGATTTATTTCCTTGCTTTTTCTGGCTTCTGGAGACCATTTGTCTTCCTTGACTACCAGCCCCTCCCTCCTTCAAAGCTCATTATTCCAACCTCCACTTTTATTATCACATCTCCTTTTTTAAACTTTGACCTTCCCTCTTATAAGGACCCTTATGATTACCTTAGACCCATCTGTATAATTCAGGACAATCTCCCCATTTTTGGTTCTTAATTTAATCACACTAACAATGTTCCTTTTGCCATGGGGAGAAAACCACCATATTTACAGATTTTGGTGATTAGATTGTGGAATTCTTTAGGGGTTAGCCTAAAATGAGGATTATAATAGTATCATTTATATGCTTATTACAAAGGTTAAATGAAATAGTGCCTAAAAGAAGTGTATAACATAGTAATTGCTCAATTAATATTATCATTTTAACTTTCTTAATTTATTTTTTAATTGACAAGTAAAATTGTATAAATTTACTATGCACAACATATTGTTTTGAAATATGTATACATTGTGGAATGGCTAAGTTGAGCTAATTAACTTACATTACTTTGCATACTTATTTTTTGGTAGTTAAGAACAATTAAAATCTACTTTCTTAACAAAAACTTTGAAGACTACAATATGTTGTTATTAATGGTAGTCACTACGTTTTACAATAGATCTCTTGAACTTCTTCCTCCTATCTAACTAAAATTTTGACCAATAGCTCCCACCACCCTGACTCCAGTCCCTGGTAACTGACATTCTACTCTCTATTTCTATGAGTTCAACAATATCAGATTCCTTATATCTGTGAGTGAGCTCATGCAGTATTTGTCTTTCTGTGTCTGGTTTATTTCACTTATTGCAGTCTCCTCCAGGTTAGTTCATGTTCCAAAAGTGACTGGGTGTCCTTCTTTTTTAAGGTAATATTACTATTTTAAGAGTCTTGCTGCTGTTGTTGTTTGAAACCACAGAGAACAAATAATTTGAGTCACATAATTCAACATTTCATTTTATACTGTAATATACTGGGTGATTGCATTTAATTTGCTTTAGTGTTGTCTACTGAATATTAGTCATTCCTCTTCAGAAACTCTTTTCCAGAATAGTAGGGAATACCTGGACTTCCATGGTAAGAAGTCACCATGGAAGGAATTCTACCAAGAGAGGAATTTCTGCATGAAATTTCCAGTCTCTTTTTCTGCTAAAGTGAAGGCACATGGTTTAGGCTCTGCCCATCAGACGCATTTGTGCTGAATTTTGAATCAGAAGATAATGAGGTCCAAATGGAAGCTCTGTGTGGGAGCCATTCCAGTGAAGCTGATGGCAACCCAGCTAGTTTCCAGAGAAATAGTGCAAGAGGTTCAGACTGGAGAATCCAGAGCCCATCGCCCTCAGGACTCTAGCCACAAGCCACAGTGTCTGGTCCTGTGGTAGCAGTAGCATCTCCGCACAAACAATACTTCAGTGTGATGTGTGGCACAGTTTCTGGTTTCACAGCCCCCAACCTTGGCATCTCAGGAAATTAGGAAGGGTATCTGATATCCTGCTCAAAACAGATAAATATTGTTTCTTCAAAAACTATAAACTCAGACATTTTAATCTTAATTCTACTATTAACGTGATTTATCTCTGAGGGAAGAGATTCTACATTTTTCTTTGTATCCTCTGTATAGCCCAAAACGTGATTATATAGAATATTCATGGAAATTAAATACTGGGAGCTTGGAAGTGGTTAATACAAAATTGGATCTTCTATTGGTACCAGTAAGCAAATATAACCTAAATTATAATAAGACACTTTTCTAGATGGCAATATCAGAATATGACCAAGTGAAGGTAAAGTTAAAAATCAATATGAACATACAATTTTCAAGGTTAGACTCAAAGAAAGCCAAGTGAAACTTGATTATGTCTGGTCTTGCAATATAGAAATGGGTTCCAAAGTGTGAAGTAAATGGGTTCCAGAAAGAAAAGATACATTACAATGTGGCATTCCCTAAAGGCAGTGCTTTTCCTCTGCATGGCAATCAAATCCTACCTTAGCTGAAGTAGGAAGGGACTAGTGAGTGCTTTGGACAAAGTGACCCCTCTTGTGTTATATTGAGAAATAATCAGTTAAGTGTCCTTTCTTATGATGTTACAAGTTAAGAGATTCAAGTTATTGATTTAGGGTATTTCAAATTGCACAGTATGAAAGCAGGAAATTTCTTTCTACTTTCACTATAACATAGTTTTCAAAATGTCACTATAAGGTGACATCACCTAACGGCCTACTTCTTAAACTTTGCTGAGTAACGTAGAAGTGTTTAAAATACATTCAGTAAAATACGGCTTTAGGCTATTTTGCAATGTGAAAGTCCTGATGCTATGCCTATTTTATGCCACATCATTCAGATCTTTTCTGCTCTTACTTAACACTGGCTTCTGGTGTATAAACACACCTTAATTTTAAGAGAATGGACATTATAACCTGTGTACTAATTAGGAAAAAATTTATGCAGCAGAGTTGATTAGAAATATTATTTAAACTTGGAGACAAAAGACTTATTTTGAAGAATAACATATCAACTTTGTCCTGACCAGACTTACTTTAAAAAATTTGCTAAATTGACCTACCATTAGACCATAAATTACATCTATATGTAGACTCTATATGTAGAGATTAACTTTCAATATCAACTTCTCCTTAACCAGAGTGTTGAGGAAAACGGGTTCAAATAGGTGACTTGGTTACTGTTCCATTTCTGCTGTTGAATCCCAATGCCTTGGGATTATTTGCCTCTCTATCTCTGGGAGATGTGGCTGAAGAAATGAGTTGATTTTGGGGGTTAGGGCATTAAAATTACTTTCCCTCATCCCTTTCGCCATTTTCTTAACCAGAAGACTAGGTTATGTGTAGAAGAAATAAAGGAAATAGAGCGCGTAATAAGGCATGAAGATTCAGTATGCATGAAGTCAAGAACTAAGGCTGCAAATTCAAATAAGCCTGGGTTAGACTATTAGACATAACACTTCCTAGTTAAGAAATTTGGGATAAATAATTTCACCTCTGTGCCTCACTTTTAATATACATAAAATGAGGATGATACTAGTAACTTTAGGCTGCTTAATCATTACTTGACATTTTAAATAAATATATGGAAGGTACTATCTTGCTAAAGAAGTTACAATCATAAAAGACACTCAAGTATGAGCAAATGGTGTTGGAATAATTCCCGGTGCATCTTCTGTTTCAGTAATCCAGTTTATTCTTTTCCTTCTTCAGCAGCCCCTTTGCAATAAAGCAAGACCATGAGGATTATTGACCAATGAAAGGGACGGTAGCATCATAGAGCAGAAGAGAATATCACATGGAGAAACATTCAACCATCACAAAGAGGAAATTGACAGCCTTTCCTCTACTGTATACAGACATCCATGGAGAAATCAATAGTGTAGTTAAAAAAATAGACACTAGTTAACTGGTTTCTTTCTTTGAGTAAAAGTTTGGAATTCCTTAAGGTGTATTACAAATAAAGGAATCATAGGCTTACATTTTTTGAAGAAAAAACTCCAGGGTAACAAACTTGCTATTCATTCATTGAGGGTATTTACCTGTCCACCATGAAACTACATGGTCAGCCTGGTGCCACATCCAAAAAGACACAGGGAAGTAAATTAGAAATGGCTGAAGGAGGTGACTACATAGGTGTTGAGTGCCAGTCTTCTCAGATTCTTCAGTAACTCAGAAGTTACTGAGTCCTCCCTAGGGGGCTTTAGTGTGCTGACTGGAAAACTCTTCAGAGATGACCACCATGAAATACGAAGTGATCCTGGAGCAAAGGCCATCACGCTTCCCAAACTTGGATTGCAAGAGAGTCATTGCCGTAACTTGGGGCATCCGAAGTACCAGTCAAAGCAAAAGTGGGGTGCCTAGTCAGAGAGAAAGGCCAAGTTCCCTGGAAAAGCACCACGTATTGCCCTTTTCAAAGAGAACAGACCATGAGTAAATGATTCATGGACACTTCAGCAGAAAGCGCATTAACAGAGGCTAAATCACAGAGACATGCCAAGTCTCCTCAGGTAGTGGAAGATGGCACACAATGTCAGCCCCGCACCCAGTGCTATGAAGTTACACGTACTTCTCCCTATATCCAGACACACGACTCTGTAAATGAGGATGAGATGAGGCAACCCTCAAGAGAGGAAAAATAAGCCTGATAAGGAGTTTCAATTTTGAGATGACTGAATATTTACTGGAAAGAAACTATTGTAAACTGCATGTGATAGAGTCATATTTAGTTAGAAATTTTAAGTACATTTTGTCCATTAAGAAATTGAAGTTCTAGCACAAAAGGAGATGGATGATGAAAAGTCAATAAAATTGCATTCAAATCTAGTTTATCTTATTCATTTTCATGATAAATGTTCTTAAAAATACCCAATATGGGGCCGGTCCCGGTGGCTCATGCCTGTAATCCCAGCACTTTGGGAGGCCAAGGTGGGAGGATCACGAAGTCAGGAGATCGAGACCATACTGGTTAACACGGTGAAACCCCATCTCTACTAAAAATAAAAAAAAATGAGCCGGGTGCGGTGGCGGGTGACTGTAGTCCCAGCTACTCGGGAGGCTGAGGCAGGAGAATGATGTGAATCCCGGAGGTGGAGCTTGCCGTGAGCTGAGATTGAGCCATTGCACTCTGGCCTGGGCAACAGAGAGAGACTACGTCTCAAAAATAAATAAATAAATAAAATAAAAATAAAAATACTCAATATGGAAAAAGGAGTCTCTTGGTCAGGAACTTAGAGTGCAGGAGATTGGCACAAACGCACACTTTGTAGGGCTGGCCGGGCTCTCCAGCTGCACTGGTCACTGCAGCAAGCCCCAGTGAGGTGGAACGAGAATCTCTGGGTGCTTCCTGAGTGTCTTACATATTGTTAATGAGATGATGGAGCACCTTGAAGGAATCCAGCACACAAAGATGAGGACTGCACCTCCTCTAGCAGAGAACCAAGGATTTCAGATTGGGCAGACTTCTGTGGTGAGAGGGTACAATGGGTAGGTACTATCTTAGTCTACTTTGTATTGCTTATAACATGATATCTGAAACTGAGTAATTTATAGAGAAAACGAATTAATTTTTTAGATTTTTGGTGACTATGAAGTCCAACGTTGAGGATGGGCATCTGGTGAGAGGCTTCTTGCTGGTAGGGCCTTTTTTTTCTTTTTTTCTTTTTTCCTTTTTTTTTTTTTTTTTAGACGGAGTCTCACTTTGTTGCCCAGACTGGAGTGCAGTGGCGCAATCTAGGCTCACTGCAAGCTCCACCTCCCAGGTTCACGCCATTCTCCTGTCCCAGTCTCCCGATTAGCTAGGACTACAGGTGCCCACCATCCCACCCCGGCTAATTTTTTGTATTTTTTAGTAGAGACAGGGTTTCACCGTGTTAGCCAGGATGGTCTCGATCTCTTGACCTCGTGATCTGCCCACCTTGGCCTCCCAAAGTGCTGGGATTACAGGCGTGAGCCATTATGCACGGCTGTAGTAGGGACTTTCTGCAGCACTCCCTGGTAGCACAGGGCATTACATGAAAAGGGGGCTGAGTATGCTAACATTCTAGCTCAGGTCTCTCTTCCTTTCCTCATAAGTTCACCAGTTCTACTCCCATAGCAACCCATTAATTTATTAATCCATTAACTATGAGTGAATTAATTTATTCATGAGGGCAGAGGCCTCATAACCCAATTATCTCTTAAAAGCCCTAATGCTCAGTCTTACTACATTGGAGATTAAGTTTCAACATGAGTTTGGGACAGGGCATTTAAACCATAGCATGCACATACTAGGAATCAGTTAAGAGTCTAGCTCTCACTATTTCTTGGGGTAAAGAAGACACACAAGGATCCAAGAGATATTCTGCATTGTTTGATTTTTGTCTCACTTCCCTCCAAGCCCTCAACTTATTTAATATATTTCATATGTATTTTTATTTTTCTTCCAAATACAAAATCAAATGATAACATACTCCATTTAGCAAACTTAGAATATAATAAAAGAATAGTAAACAGAGTAAAAAACACCTAGTATTATTCATTATCTTATGCTATGATTTGGATGTTAAACCATTTGGATATTAAAATTTGATCCCCAGTATTGGAGGTGGGGATTAATGGAAGGTGTTTGGTCATGGAGCTGGATCCCTCATGGATAGGTTAAATTCCTCCATCAAGGGTGATGATTATTTCCTGCAAAAGCTTGTTGTTAAAAAGAGCCTGGCACCTCCCTGATTTCTCTTTTGCTTCCTTTCTCATCATGTGGTCTCTTGCACACACACACCAGCTGCTCTTCACCTTTGGCCGTGAGTGGAAGAAGCTTGAAGCCCTCAACAAATGCAGATGCCAATCTTGAACTTTTCAATCATTAGAACTCTGAGTCAAACAAGTCTCTTTTCTTTATACATTACCCAGCCTCAGGTATTCTTTTATGACAACACTAAGTGGATCAGGGCATCCTCATTCCATGAATTCTGTTTTTCATAACTGAGATCATAATTTTTGGTAATTGTTATGCCATTTTAAAGTCCCATTTCACTGCAAATCAAAACCACAGTGCAATACCACCTTACTCCTGCAATAATGACCATAATCAAAAAAATTAAAAAAAGTAGATATTGGTGTGAATGTGGTGAAGAGAGAACATTTTACCCTGTTGGTCAGAATGTAAACTAGTGCAACCACTGTGGAAAACACTGTGGAGTTTCCTTAAAAAACTAAAAGTAGATCTACCATTTGATCCATCAATCCCACTGTTAGGTATCTACCCAGAGGAAACATAAGTCATTGTATAAAAAAGATACTTGTACATGCATGTTTATAGTAGCACAATTTGCAGTTGCAAGAATATGGAACCAGCCCAAATGCCCATCAATCAATGAGTAGAGACAGAAAATGTAGTATATATTTACCATGGAGTACTACTCAGCTATAAAGAGGAACAAAATAATGGCATTTGCAACAATCTGGATGGAATTGAAGACTAATCTTTTAAGTGAAGTGTCTCAGGAATGGAAAACAAGCTTTGTATGTTCTCATTTATAAGTTGGCGCTAAGCTATNGACGGAGTCTCACTTTGTTGCCCAGACTGGAGTGCAGTGGCGCAATCTAGGCTCACTGCAAGCTCCACCTCCCAGGTTCACGCCATTCTCCTGTCCCAGTCTCCCGATTAGCTAGGACTACAGGTGCCCACCATCCCACCCCGGCTAATTTTTTGTATTTTTTAGTAGAGACAGGGTTTCACCGTGTTAGCCAGGATGGTCTCGATCTCTTGACCTCGTGATCTGCCCACCTTGGCCTCCCAAAGTGCTGGGATTACAGGCGTGAGCCATTATGCACGGCTGTAGTAGGGACTTTCTGCAGCACTCCCTGGTAGCACAGGGCATTACATGAAAAGGGGCTGAGTATGCTAACATTCTAGCTCAGGTCTCTCTTCCTTTCCTCATAAGTTCACCAGTTCTACTCCCATAGCAACCCATTAATTTATTAATCCATTAACTATGAGTGAATTAATTTATTCATGAGGGCAGAGGCCTCATAACCCAATTATCTCTTAAAAGCCCTAATGCTCAGTCTTACTACATTGGAGATTAAGTTTCAACATGAGTTTGGGACAGGGCATTTAAACCATAGCATGCACATACTAGGAATCAGTTAAGAGTCTAGCTCTCACTATTTCTTGGGGTAAAGAAGACACACAAGGATCCAAGAGATATTCTGCATTGTTTGATTTTGTCTCACTTCCCTCCAAGCCCTCAACTTATTTAATATATTTCATATGTATTTTATTTTCTTCCAAATACAAAATCAAATGATAACATACTCCATTTAGCAAACTTAGAATATAATAAAAGAATAGTAAACAGAGTAAAAAACACCTAGTATTATTCATTATCTTATGCTATGATTTGGATGTTAAACCATTTGGATATTAAAATTTGATCCCCAGTATTGGAGGTGGGGATTAATGGAAGGTGTTTGGTCATGGAGCTGGATCCCTCATGGATAGGTTAAATTCCTCCATCAAGGGTGATGATTATTTCCTGCAAAAGCTTGTTGTTAAAAGAGCCTGGCACCTCCCTGATTTCTCTTTTGCTTCCTTTCTCATCATGTGGTCTCTTGCACACACACACCAGCTGCTCTTCACCTTTGGCCGTGAGTGGAAGAAGCTTGAAGCCCTCAACAAATGCAGATGCCAATCTTGAACTTTTCAATCATTAGAACTCTGAGTCAAACAAGTCTCTTTTCTTTATACATTACCCAGCCTCAGGTATTCTTTTATGACAACACTAAGTGGATCAGGGCATCCTCATTCCATGAATTCTGTTTTCATAACTGAGATCATAATTTTGGTAATTGTTATGCCATTTTAAAGTCCCATTTCACTGCAAATCAAAACCACAGTGCAATACCACCTTACTCCTGCAATAATGACCATAATCAAAAAAATTAAAAAAAGTAGATATTGGTGTGAATGTGGTGAAGAGAGAACATTTTACCCTGTTGGTCAGAATGTAAACTAGTGCAACCACTGTGGAAAACACTGTGGAGTTTCCTTAAAAAACTAAAAGTAGATCTACCATTTGATCCATCAATCCCACTGTTAGGTATCTACCCAGAGGAAACATAAGTCATTGTATAAAAAAGATACTTGTACATGCATGTTTATAGTAGCACAATTTGCAGTTGCAAGAATATGGAACCAGCCCAAATGCCCATCAATCAATGAGTAGAGACAGAAAATGTAGTATATATTTACCATGGAGTACTACTCAGCTATAAAGAGGAACAAAATAATGGCATTTGCAACAATCTGGATGGAATTGAAGACTAATCTTTTAAGTGAAGTGTCTCAGGAATGGAAAACAAGCTTTGTATGTTCTCATTTATAAGTTGGCGCTAAGCTATGAGAACTCCAAGACATAAGAATGATACATTGGGCTTTGAGGACTTAGGGGAAAGTGAGGGAGAGAGTGAGAGATAAAAGACTACACATTGGGTACATTGTATGCTCCTTGGGTGATGGGTGCACCAAAATATCAGAAATCACCACTAAAGAACTTTGTCATGTAACCAAACACCACCTGTTCCCTAAAAGCCTATAGCAATAAAAAATAAATTTTAAAAAAGTCTTATTTCACTTAACAATATATTATACACATTTTGTCTTTTTATTTCACTTTATGGAGGGCTTTCCCTTGAGGAGAATTTTAGAAACAAATTCTAAGACAGAATTTTCCTAGGGTATCAGTGTCTTGGGTTTTCCCTAGAATGTGTCAGAAGCAATGCAAACCTGAAGGCTTGTAGAAGGATAAGAAATAAGAATAGTTTAAAGAATAGGTGATCGTCCGGGCGCGGTGGGCTCAAGCCTAGTAATACCCAGCACTTTGGGAGGCCGACGCGGCCCGGTGATCACGAGGTCAGGAGATCGAGCGCGATCCTGGCTAACACGGTGAAACCCCGTCTCTACTAAAATATATAAAAAACTAGGCCGAGGAGGTGGCGGGCGCTCTGTAGTCCCAGCTGACCTGGAAGGCTGAGGCAGGAGAATGGGGCGTGAAACCCGGGAGGCTGGAGCTTGGCAGTGAGGCTGAGATGCGGCGGCCACGCACTCCAGCCTGGGCGATCAGAGCCAGACTCGGTCTCAAAAAAAAAAAAAAAAAAAAAAAAAAGAATAGGGTATGGGCAAACATCAAGATTGAATTAACATTCGAGGATAATATTAATGAGAGAAACTAGGGAGGGGACTGGGAAAGGCTGGTAGGGCCATATGACCAACATTTAGGTCTAACGTATGAGGAAGAGAGAAACAGTTGAGGGAAGTGTCCTTTATTGCTATAGAGGAGAGGTTCTGAGCCATCAGAGAAACCCTGGTCAGTCCTAGTTTCTCTCCCTACCCGCTACCTCCCGCCTTATTGACCGGTAGTAGCACTTTGAGTGGCATGTCCTCTGGTCACACCAGGCAGTGGATTTTAAAGCTCAGAAGTTTTATCTCAAAGTCAATTATGGTCCTCATATTTTGGTCTGCCAAGGATATTCTTTTACCCACCAACAGTTCCTTTAAAGCTGAAGAAAGGGCATTTAAGAGTTTCTCACAGATTTCTCACCAGTTCATCTTTGAACCAAATATCCTTTACTTTAGCAAAACAGTCAAAATAATCTTCAACGTTGGTTGAAACCATTATGTAAAAGCATAATATTTAGCATACTAAAAGAATTGAGCAATGATAAGTAAAGGCTTGCTTTAAATTTAAGACGAGTAGAAAAGTGAGTTTGAAGCCCTATTCTAATGGCCCCTACCTTCACCTTTACATTTCAAAACTTGAAGTACATTTTTTAATACTCTCAATCGCCTTTGCTTCCCTTCTACAGCTTTATCTCAGACATCTTTCTTCTTTTCTACACATTTTCTCTATGTTTGAGCACTTTTCTGTCCTGCTGGCTTGGTTGCTGCTTGTGTTTGTGTATAATTGTCACTCTTACCTGCAAGCACCTCTTTGAGTCTTTAAAATCTTTTCAATGTTTCTGCTGCTGTTGAAGTCTATTGTTAAGCCACCCAGTGGTATAAAGCAAAAGCTTCTGGGGATCTGCTGCTGAGAGGCATTACACACTGCATGCTTTTGTGTATAGGGTGATTTGCTCTTTCAAATGACTTTTCTAATAGAAATAATGTTTTGAAGCCAGAGAAAGGGCATTTAAGTTTTTCACAGATTTCTGATTATAGGAATAGTAGTACCAACTTACATTTGGAAAATAAAACCTCCTTGACTTTGGGAAAATCATTAAAATGGGTATTTTATTTACACTAATGTTAAAGAAGCAATGTTCCCTTGTTCTTAGAAAGAGTTATAAAGTCAAAACTACTCTGAAGGCAGCTGGTTGAAACTGAAAATATGGAAGTTTTCCTCAGTCATTTAAATATGATATACATTTAGCAGAACTGTGCCCTTGAAGTTTTAAGAATGTTTCTCTAGATGATATAAATGCCTAACACTCTCTGAACTCTCTGAATCCCTAAGATTTTCTGAACTCTTCTCTCCTTCCTCCTGTCCTCCCTTCCTCCCTCCCTCCCTCCCTCTCTCCCTTCCTTTCTTTCCTCCTTCCTTCCTTCTTTCTTTCTGTCCTATTTTTACAATATGGCTATTGTGTTAGTCCAATCATTTTCTCAAAGACATTTTATGAACAGCACATGTCTGTGTAGATAGACCTGCTGTTACATGTCTCATGGTTCTCAAAACAAGCTGAGAAAAAGAAGGTGGACCAGAATGCTGGGATGTTACTCATGATGCTCATTCTGAATGACTCTCTCAGAATTTAAAAATTGTCCTGTCATATAATATGATTTTCTTCTCTCCGCAGCTTTTCTACTTCCAAGGAAAGCAATGTCTATTCCCACTATCAGTCCTTCTGTGGCAGGAAATTAACTGGGTTTTGGAATTGAGAAGCAATAACTTTCATCTAGTCCTAGGTCCAAAGAGGCCTGGGAGTCATGGATCTCAGCTAAGATGGAGATTTCCCAGAATCCCTGTTGGTGAGAATTGGACAGACTTCCAGCAACTGGAAACTCAAAGATCTTTTTTTCTAGATCCATATATACACATTTCCCAACATTGCATTTTCTTATCTAACTTTTGGTAAAGTCCTATATTAAAGGGCCATTTTCTCTGTTTCTTCAGTATAAATCACTGTTCGTTTTCTCATTTGAACACTTCTGCCAGTTGCAAGTTTTGATTTTGGGACTTAGACTGTAATAAATATAGTGTGTGTGTGTGTGTGTGTGTGTACATGTACATATAAATATACCCACTTAATATGTTCTGATTATATAGAATTTCCATTTGTATGTTAAGTTTGGGTATACAAATCTAAATCCTTCATCTCACTATCCTTTCCACTCTTGTATCTCAAGATATATATACTGGAACAGGTTAGAATACTAAAACAGATTACTAATAGATGGTAATATAGACAACATGGATTAATAGAATGAAACTTTTTTTGTAAATACAAGATCTAAAGGACCATTCTAACATCTACCTTTTAGTGTTGCCTATTATATAAACATTTATTGATTGATTGATACATAAAAATTGTGCATATTTATTGGGTACATATGAGATTTTGATATGTGCATACAATATGTAATTATCAAATCAGGGTATCTAGGACATATATCATCTCAAACATGTATCATTTCTTTGCATTGGGAATATTTGAATATCCCCTTCTAGCTATTTTGCAATATATAATAAATTCCTGTTACCTGTATTCACATTATTGTGCTATCAAACACTAGAACTTATTTCGTCCATCTAACTGTATGTTCATACCCATTAATCAACTGCTTCTTATAGTCCTCTATCCCCTTCCCAGCCTCTGGCAACTATATTTCAGCTCTTTGCCATCATGAGATCAACTCTTTATTTTTAGCGCCCTCATATGATTGGGAAGACACAATATTTGTCTTTCTGGGCTTGGATTATTTCACTTAACACAATGACCTCCAATTCCATCCATGTTGCTATCAATGACAGGATTTTATCCTTTTCTTAAAATTTTTATTTGTTTATTTATTTTATTTTGAGACAGAGTCTCACTCTCTCACCAGGCTGAAGTGCAATGATCTGATCTTGGCTCACTGCAACTTCTGCCTCCCAGGTTCAAGCGATTCTCCTGCCTCAGCCTCCCAAGTAGCTGGGACTACAGGCATGCAATACCAAACCCAGATAATTTTTGTATTTTTAGTAGAGCTGGAGTTTCACCATGCTGGCCAGGATAGTCTTGATCTCTTGACCTTGTGATTCAACCGCCTTGGCCTATCAAAGTGTTGGGATTACAGGCATGAACCACTGCACCTGGCAGATTTTGTCCTTTTTTACGGCTGAACACTATTCCATTGTATATGTATATCATATTCTCTTTATTCCTTCATCCTTGAGGGCCATTAGATTGATTCTGTATATTTTCTATTGTGAATAGTATGCAGCAAATATGGGGGTGCAGGTATCCTTTAATATACTAATGTATTTTCCTCTGGACAAATACCCAGTGGTGGAACTGCTGAATCATACAGTAGTTCTATTTTTTGAGGATCCTTCTGTTTTCCATAGTAGCTGAAGAGTTTGAGTAGAATTGGTGTTAGTTCTTCTTTAAATGTTTAGTAGAATTCAGCAGTGAAGCCATTAGTTCCTGGACTTTTCTTTGGTGAGAAACTTTTTATTACAGCTTCAATTTTATTAGTCATTTTTGGTTTGGTGAGGCTTTTAAAAAATATTTTCATAGTTCAATCTTGGTAAATTTTATATATCCAGGAATTTATCCATTTCTTCTAGCTTTTCCAATTTGTTGGGATATAATTGTTCATAATAGTCACTAATGATTCATTGAATTTCTGTCGTATCAGTTGTAATTTTTTCTCTTTGGTTTCTGATTTTCTTTACTTGGGGTTTCTCTCTTGGCTTATTGGTTAGACTCACTAGTAGTTTACCAATTTTATTTCTCTTTTCAAGAATCCAACTTTTCACTTTGCTGATCCTTTGTGGTTTTTTAGTCTCTATTTTATTTCTCCTTTTATCTTTATTATTATTTATTTATTTTATTTTTTATTTTTGGAGATAAGGTCTTGCTTTGTTTCTCAGGTTGGAGTGGTGCAGTGGCATGATCACAGTTCACTGTAGCCTTGACTTCCTGAGCTTAAGCAATCCTCCCACTTCAGCCTCCTGAATAGCTAGGACTGCAGACACATGTCACCACACCCAGATAACTTTTGTAGTTTTTGTAGAGATGAGGTTTCGCCATGTTGCCCAGGTTGATCTCAAACTCCTGAGCCCAATTGATCTGCCCATCTTGGCCTCCCAATGTGCTGGGATTACAGGTGTGAGGCACGGCACCCAGCCCATCTTTTTTATTTTTTTCCTTTTATTAATTTGGATTTTTATTTGTTCTTGCTTTTCTGATTCTTTGAGGTGCATCATTGAGTTGTTTATTTGAAATCTTTCTACTTTTCAATGTAGGCACTTACTGATACAAACTTCACTCTTACCACTGTTTTTGCTGTGTCCATGGGTTTCAGTATTTTATGTTTCTCTTTTATTTTGAGAGATTTTTCAAAATTTTCCTCCTAATTTCTTCATTGGCCCAGTGGTCACTCAGGAGCATGCTGTTCAATTTTTAGGTGCTTGTACAGTTTCTAAAATTCTTCTTGTTACTGATTTTCAGTTTCATTCTATTGTGGTCTGAGAAGATCCTTGATATAATTTGGGCTTTTGAAAATTTTTTAAGACTTGTTTTGTGGCCTCACATAAGGTCTGTCCTAGAAAATGTCCCATATGCTGATGAGAAGAATGGGTACTCTGCAGATGTTGCAAAAACTGTTCTGTGAATGTCATTTGGTCTAAAGTGCATTTTATGTCCAACGTTTCATTACTTCCTGTATAGATGATCTGTCTGATGTGGAGAGTAGGGTGCTAAAATCACCAACTATTATTTTATTGAAGTCTATCTCTCCATTTGACCTAGTAATATTTGCTTTACATCTGAGTACTCTAGTGTTGAGTATGTATTCATAATTGTTATATTATCTTGCCTTTTACTATTATGTAATGAAATACTTTGTCTCTTTTACAGTTTTGACTTAAAATCTGTTTTATCTCATATAAATGTAGGTATTCCTGCTTCCTTTTGGTTTCTGTTTGTGTGGAATATTTTTTTTCCATCCCTTCACTTTGAACCTATATGTGTCTTAGCAAGTGAAGTGAGTTTCTTGTAGGCATTCTATAATTGGGTTATATTTTTCATTCGTTCAGCAAGTTTGTATCTTTTAATTGGGGAATTTATTCCATTCACATTCAAGGGTATTATTGAAAGATGAGGACTTATTTCTGTGATTTTGTTAATGGTTTTCTGTTTGTTTTGTATAACCTTTGTTTCTTTATCACTTGTTCTCATTGTGGTTTCACGGTTTTATGTGGTGGTAATACTTGACTCCTTCTTCTTTCTCATTTGTATATTTGCTCTACAACTGAGTTTTATCCTTTTGTATATTTTGTATATCCGTTCGTCCTTCATGCCGGTAGATACCATCCTTTCGTTTCCAGATGTAGGACTTCCATAAGTATTTCTTGAAGGGGCAATCTAATGGTAATACATTCCCTCAGTTGTTGATGGTCTGCAAAAGCTTTATTTCTCCTTCATTTTGAATAATAATTTTACTGGGTGTAATAGTCTTGACTGACAGGGTTTTTTTCAGCACTTTAAATATTTCATGCCATTCTGTCTTGGCCTGTAAAGTTCCTTCTGAGGAATTTGCTGTTAATCTGTTTGGGCTTCCCTTATATATGACTTGACCCTTTTCTCTGGCTGTTTTTAGAAATCTTTCTTTGATATTTGACTATAATGTGCTTTGGAGAAGACCTTTAAGGTTTTACCTATTTGGGAATTTTCTAGCTTCTTGTATCTGGATGTGTATATCTCTTGCTAGATTTGGGAAGTTTTCATCTATTATTTTTTTGAATAGGTTTTCTAAGCATTGCCTGTCTCTTCTACTTCTAGAACTCCCAAAATTTGAATATTTTCACTTTATGATGGCCTATATATGACAACCATTTATTATGTCTCATGAGTTCATGGGGTGCCTGAGTAGTTTCAGGGATCTAGCTGACAGCTTGTAGGTAGACTTAAAGTTGGCTGTTCTGGCATAGATTCAGAAAGAGTGCCTTGGCACTACTGTAGGTGATTTATTTTCTTCTAGCAGTTTAGACTGTACTTATTCACATGGCAGCAGTAGAAATTCAAAATTCATGTAGACTTTCTTTATTCTTTGTTTTTTCTTCTACTGGGTTATTTCAAAAGACCTATCTTCAAATTCAGAAATTCCTTCTTCTTTTTGATCTACTCTGTTGTTAAAGTGCTCAATTATATTTTTTATTTTATTCACTGAACTACTTCCAGGATTTCTGTTTTGTTCTTCTTTATAGTACCTATCTGTTTATTGAATTTCTCATTAAATCATTAATTGTTTTCCTGATTTCTTTGTGTTGTTTATGTGTGCTGTATTGTATCTCACTGAGTTTCTTTAATATTATTATTTTGAATTCTTTTTCAGGCATTTAATAGACTTCCTTTTTGGTAGGATCTGTTATTGGAGAATTATTGTATTCCTTTGGGGCTGTCCTGTTTCCTTGCTTTTTTATGTTTCTTGTGTCCTTACTTTGATATCTGCATGCCTGGTGTAACAATTACTTCTAATTTTTATGGACTGGAAGGGGAAAGACTTTTGTAAGGAAAACATTTTCCAATAGATGTATTTATAGTGTTAGTTAGATAGTGTGCTTTGGCTTTGTTTCTGGTAGGTGCAGTAGTGTAGTCTGCATATGATTTCTTCTGCTGTAATCAATGTTAGTTGTGTCTATAACTTCCTCAGTGGCTTAGGTTGTGGTTGTTAGTGGAGGCTGTGATGAAGCTTTGCTGGGGACAAGGATGCCAGGTGGGCTGCCCTTTGGACAGGCAGCTAAATGAAACAATCTAAAATGCAGAGAATAGTCCAAACTTCCCCCAAGGAATTACCCAGCATGAAACATCAATGGTGGCATACTTGAGAAATCCTATTTTGTGCAGCATGCCTTAATGCAGAAGTCAGGGAAAAGGAAAAGCATAGCCATGTGCTGAAGAAGATCCAAGGTGTGCTCCTAAATAACACAATCCAAGAATGGTGGAGCCTAGCTGTCTCATAGGAATGTCCTGCTTTCCCCCATTTGTTTATGTATTATATAAAGCTGCTTTTCAAAAAGCTAATATGGTAGTACTTACTAATAGAAGCCTTAGTGCTGAGGGATCAAATACATACCTCTCACAGAGTTGTCAGACATATATTTCCTCATATTCTTACAGTTATTTATCTGGTACTGTTCTGCTTTTGCTCTATCCAAAATAAGATATTACTAAAATAATATTTGATACTTTGATATGAATTAAATGGAAATTATGGTAAAATGTCCAGAATCTGAGCCCATGTTATGTTTTATGAACGTAAACAAATAAAATCATTTTTTTCTAATTTAAAGAAAATTGTATTACTCAGGGAATGGTTTAATTAACTGCCATTAATAAATCACAGTAGATTATCTTTTAATTTCTAGTTTAATATGTGGCAATAGTCAATTTCATTCTTGCTGTAAGGAGTGTGATTCTAGATTTGCCTGTGTCTACATATAGAGGTTAGTGATTATGAGGATGTATCTGTAATGCCAAAAGTCTGGCAAATTCAGTGAAGAGAGAGCCCTGTCAGTGGAAATCTGATTCTGTCTGGATATTTAACAACAAGCTGAAATGACATCCCTATGTCTGAAATTTTTGTTAAGTTGCTTGACTTGTTTTGACATTTTCATGACATAATCTACTTTTACAATTTATTTCTAATTAAGATGATCTTTAATATTTGGTTTCTGATCTATTTCAGGGTGAGAAGTAACAATTATGTTAGCAAACAGGTACTGTGTATTGCATGTATTTATTTACTTTGGATTATAAAAGACAATCCTTGTTTTCATCCATTTTTCAAGTCTTCAAATAATTTGAATTACTAAAGCAGATACTAAATTAGTAGGGAGAATGAATAGGCTTGTTTTTGGCCAAATTATTAATAGAATTTAGCACCTATGTTTAAAAAATATCACCAGAAGTGTCTCACAGCAGAATAATTAAATTTAAGTTAATACAGTTTAAGTTAATACAATTAACAGTTTAAGTTAATACAATTAAAGGGAAAACAATGTATTTTTATTATTATTTGTTTCAATAATATTTAATTATTATGTACTAATCATCAGCTATTTTGTACAACTAATATTATGGTACTATTTATTTAGTGCTATGTGCTGACTTTATGACAGACATTCAGCAGTGGTTCTACATGTATCATGTCCTTTAATGCTCACAGTAAGTCAGTTGCAATGATAATCATTTTATAGTTAAGAGAACTAAAGTACAAGTATTTAAATGATATTCACAATCTTACAAAACAAGTAAATGGTAAAACTATTATAAATGTGGCACAGATAAGTGAGATACTGCTATTAACCTTTAGAAGTGTTCAGGATAACAAGAGTTTGACATATTGTATTAGTGTGTTCTCATGCTGCTAATAGAGACAAACCTGAGACTGGGTAATTTATAAAGGAAAGAGGTTTAATGGACTTACAGTTCCACATGGCTGGGGAGGCCACCCAATCATGGCAGAAAGCAAAGGGGAGTCAAGACCCATCTTACATGGCAGCAGGCAAGAGAGAGTTTGTGCGGGGGAACTCCCTTATAAAACCATCTTTTATAAAACCAAAAAGATCTTGTGATACTTAGTTGCTACCTCAATAACAGCAAGCAAAAGACCCACCCCCATGATTCAATTGCCTCCAACCACACCTCTCCCACAATACATGGGAATTCATGGGGATTATGGGAGCTACAATTCAAGATAAGATTTGGTTGGGAACACAGCCAAACCGTATCACATATGTCCTTTGCCAATTTAATTACCTTTTCTACTTGCAGAATTTGAATTCACAAAATAGGAGACCTCGTCCAATTCTGAAACTTACATGCACAAACTCTGGTCAAACTTTGGCACTTAATAAGTCTGTTCAATATCCTAAACCAGTTTTCGCATAATTGAAATGACCAATTTCTCAGGTTTATCGTGGGGAAAAGACAAACCAATAGTTATAAAAACCTTTAGTAATCTGAAGTCTGCAACTGTTACAGTCAGATGCAATAGGCATGATGACACTCTACCCTGTAAATTAGTTAGTGTAGCTCAAATTGAAGAGAAGATTAACTTAACTCTTACATTACTATCAGGGTTTAACCACTGGGGAGTGGGGAAATAAAATCCACTAAGACAAACACATTAAGTAAATATGAATTGATGTTGGTGTCCCTTTCTTCCTCCCTGCCTCCCTCTTTTCTTTAATTCCTCTTATTCTCAGTATTCAAATTCCATATATAAATGCAGTTGCTGGGGAACCAACAACTCCAACCATTGGTAGTTTTAAATGGCAACCATTTATTATGTCTCATGAGTTGTTGTGGTGCCTGAGCAGTTCTGCTGATCTAGCTGATAACTTGTAGGTGGACTGAAAGCTGGCTGGTCTGGCATGGATTCACAAAGAGTGCCTTGGCACTACTCTAGGTAGTTTCTTTCTTCTAGCAGTTTAGCCTGTACTTATTCTCTTGGCAGGCATAGAAATTCAAAAGAGAGTGAAAGTATACAAAACCTGTTGATGTCTAGACTTGAAACTGACAGTCACTTCTGCTACACCCTGTTGAACAAAAGCAAGTCAAGAGACCAGCTCAGATTAAAAGTGTAGATCTCATTTTGAAAGGGGGATTTGCAAAGTCATGTTGCAAAGGGTGGGAATCATGGAGGGGTGGAGAACTGAGGGCATTTTTGCAATCAGTCTCTCAGGCTTCTGTAGATAGTGTATACACATTTGTCAATCAGTCTTTGGCTGAGGTGTCCTTTGGTTTCAGGCATATTCCTCCATTTTGTTACACAATTAAACTGGTATGAGTCCATCAGTATATTTTTGTTGTCGTATGTACTCTGGGGGATATATGATTATTCATGTTCCCCTTCCAGATTGATATTCACCCCTCTGCACCTCAGGGTATCTCCGTAGATAGGCTTGTCCTGGCTGCTTTGAGTGCCAAGGCTTCCTGCATGCAATCGTTTTCAGTGGTCAGAGTTCTGTGAAATCGATTCAGTGGAAATTTCTCTGAACACTTATTCACTGCTGCTGGACACCAGGGACCAGCCCATGGCCACTTTATTTTATAGACCTTGAAGCTAGACTTTGTAGATTAGACTGAGGTGCAGCAAGCTACAGAGATATGGCCTTTACCATATCTGTTGATCTAGTAGTTCCTAGTTTTCTTTTGCTTCATACATCCCACTAAGTCTCTAGAACTTTCTGCCAGGCGGGCCAAGGTGGGTTTTTGAGTCAGAAAGGAGTATTAGGATTTTCTTCCTCCTAATGTTGTATTCAATTGGGTGCTATAATAGTCAGGGTTCTTTAGGAAAACAGAACCAATATGATAGATAATAGATATAGATACAGAAAGATACATGAGATGGAATCTATTAGGGAAATTGGCACACATGATTATGAAGGCTTAGAAGTCCCAGGACAGGTCTTGTGCAAGCTGGAGGCCTTGGGATGCTGGTAGCATGGCTCAGTCCAAGTCCCAAATCCAAAGAACCAAGGAAGTTGTTGGTGTAATTCTCAGACTAAGCCTTAAAACCTTAAGACCAGGGGACTGCTGTTGTAAGTCCTATAGTTCAAAGGCCAGAGAGCCTAGAGGTCTGATGTCTAAGAGCATGAGAAGAAAAGCATCCCCACTCCAGGAGAGAGAGAGAAAGAGAAATAAAATTATCTCTTATCTGCCCTTTTTGTTTTATCTGGGCCACCTGTTGATTGAATGGTGCCAGCTCACATTGAGGACAGATCTTCCGCTCAGTCCACTGACTAACATGCCAATCTCCTCTGAAAACACTCTTCCAGGCACATACAGAAGGAATGCCTTACCAGTTATCTGGGTATTTCTCTCTCTCTCTCTCTCTCTCTCTCTCTCTCTCTCTCTCTCTGTGTGTGTGTATGTGTGTGTGTGCATTTTATTTTATTTATTTATTTATTTTTTAGGCAGGCTTTCACTCTGTCACCCAGGTTGGAGTACAGAGGTATGAGGTGTGATCATGGATCACTGAAGCCTTAAGTTCCTGGGCTAAAGCAATCCTCCCACCTCAGGCTGCAGCAGCTGAGACCATAGGCATGTGACACCATGCCTGGCCAATTTTAGTATTTTTTGTAGAGAGGGGTTTTGCCATGTTTTCTAGACTGGTCTCAAACACCTGGGCTCAAGTGATCCACGTGCCTCGACTTCCCAAAAATGCGGGGATTACAGGCATGAGCCACTGTGTCCTGCTTCTCTGGGTATTTCCTAATTCAGTCAAGTTGACACTTAAAATTAAACATCACAGGGACATTGCAAAATAAAACTACATGGACTAAGTATTACAAATTTTTAAATAGGTAGCTCTTTTTATTTACCATGCTCAGCCATGTTCCACTGAGATAAATCCATGGAACTGTGGTGGGCAGTCTGGGGGGAACATCAGTAACTGTGTTTGCACCTGGACCCAAAGGCCTGGGTGTTAATGTAGAAAGAGGGATTCCATCAGACATTGTACCTTCCTTTATGGAGACATTTAACACCTTTTTGTGATTTTGGTAATACATTTGTAAATTCAAAAAATTTGGTGGTACCTTGCTTCCTTATTACCCCAAATATGTAACTACCATTATTGGTTTCTTGCATATTTCTCCACAGTTTTAAAATAAAATACCAAAAGTTATGAATATATAGTGCTATTTTCCCTTTTAAAATAAAAGCATATTAACTTTTAATAAAAGCTTAATTATGCATAATTCTATGCAGATTGTTTTGTTTTTTACTTTTATATGTTGAAGATCTTTTATACTAATCTACAAATACTTTTTTATTCTTTTACAGTTATTAAATATTACATTAAATAATATATTAAAATGTGTTTAACCAACTGACCCATTGATAGACATTTAGGTTTTCAATCCATTGATATAATAAGCAATGCCTCAATTCTTACCTGACCATAAATTATTTTACAGTTGTGCAATTGTGTCCACAGGAAAATTAATTAACTGAATTGTGGTGACTGGATTAAAGATTTAATACATTTTTAAATTGTATATAACTGCCCAATGTACCCCTACAGAAATCATACAAACTCACATTAAGATCATCAAAAAATGAAAGTTTTTGTCTTTATATCATTCCATTTTATTTTTTCCAATGCGACAGGTAGAAAGCAATATGTCAGTGTAATTTTATTTCATATTTCTTTTCTCAGAAACAAAGTTAAGCACCGTTTATATGTTTAAAAGCATTTATAATTTTAGTTTATTTTCATTAGCTACTTATATTCTTTGAACTATTAGTATTTTTCTAATTGATTTCTAAGAGTTCTTTACATATATGAGCCTTTGTGATATGAGCTTTATATTTTCTTGAAAATTTTTTAATATCAGTTTTCACAACACAGGAGTTAATTTCTAGGCTTTGAATATAAATTGAAGGTCTTCACTGATCCAAGTTTTAAAAATATTTTTCAATGCTATAATATTTAATTTTTTAAATTTTGCATATTTGAACTATTTGAGGTGTATTCTGGTCTATAGTGTGAGGTATAGACCAGAATTAATTTCTCTAGATATTTACTCAGTTTTTCCAACAACATTTATTGTATCTTTCCTTTCTGAATTGAGGAAGTTTCCTTTTGTTCTTGGTTTTCTGATACTTTTTTTTTAAGTCGTAAATGGGTGCTGGATTTTGTCAATTTATTTTTCTGTAGCAACTGATGTAATCATGTGATTTTTCTTTCCAGCTTGTCAAAGAGGTAATTACATTGATTGATTTTCTAATGTTTACCCTGCCTGGTGTTCCTGGAATAAATCCCATTTGGTTGTAGTATACATTCTTTCAATACCTTTTTGGATTTGATTTGTTAATATTTTCTTGATAATTTTGCATCTATGTTATTCATGAGAGATACTGATCTGTAGCTTCCATTTTTCTAATGTCTTCCATTTATCCAATATCTTTATCTGATTTTGATATTAGGGTAATACTGGTCTCATTAAGTGAATTAGAAAGTATTCCCTCTACTTCTGTTTTCCAGATAACTTTATGGAGAGCTGCTGTGATTTCTTTCTTAAATGTTCGGTAGAATTCACCAGTGAAACCATCTGGGACTGGTGCTTTCTTTTTTGGAAGGTTATTATTTATTCTTTTTTAAAACAGATTCATGCTTATTCACGTTATCTATTTTCCCTTGTGTGAGTTTGAGTAGTCTGTGTTTTTTAAAGGAATTGGTTCATTTCATTCAATTTATCAAATTTGTAGGAATAGAGTGGTTTCTAGTATTTTAAAATTACCTTTTTAGTGTGTGCAGAATCACTAGTGATGACCCCTCCTTCATTTGTGATATGGGTAATTTGTGTCTTTATTTCATTGTTCTTGGTAAACCTGGCTATAAGTTTATAATGTTAGTAATTTTTCGAATAACCAGTTGTTGGTTTTGCTGATTTTCTCTATTATTTTACTATTTAAAATTTCACTGATGGCTGTTCTAAATTTTATTATTATTATTTCAGTTTTATTTTAGGTTTAAATTGTTTTTCTCTAGTTTCCTAAAATAGAAGCTTATCTTATTGGTTTACTTTCTTCTTTTCTAATATGTGCTTTCAATACTACATATGTCTTTTTTTCTTTTTCTTTTTTTTTTAGATGGAGTCTCACTCTATCACCAGGATGGAGTGCAGTGGCACAGTCTCGACTCACTGCAACCTCTGCTTCCTGGGTTCAAGCGATTCTCTTGCCTCAGTCTTCCAAGTAGTGGGACTACAGGTGCTTGTCACCATGCTGGGCTAAGTTTTGTATTTTTCCTAGAGACGAGGTTTCACCATGTTAGCCGTGATGGTCTTGATCTCTTGACCTTATGATCTGCCCACCACAGCCTCCTAAAGTGCTGGTATTACAGGTGTGAGCCACCTCGTCCGGCCAATACTACGTATGTCTTTCTAAGAATTGCACTCACTTAACTCCACAACTTTGATAAGTCATATAATATTTTGTACTCTACAAATTTTGATATTATATAATCCAGAATAGTTTTAAATTTTTCTGACTTGTGTTATTTAAATGTATGTCATTAATTTCCAAATGCTAAAGGATTTTCTTGTTATTTGTTTCCAGCTTAATTAAATTGTAGTGTGAGGACATACTTTGTATAATTTATACTCTTTTAAATTTCTTCAGGTACTTTTAGAGTCCAGAGTGTGATCTGTCTTAGTCAATACTCCATGAGAGCTTGAGAAGGATGTTTATTTTATGGTTGTTGAATGAATTCTGTGAATGTTAATGAGATTAAGTTGACTGATAGCGATGTTCATATCAACTATATCCTTACTGATTTTCTGTCTGCAATGATTTATGAATTACTGAAAGAAAGGTATTGAACCCTTGAGCTATAGCAGTGGATTTGCCTATTTCATCCTGCAATTCTATCAGATTTTGCCTCACCTATTTTGATGTTCTTTTGTTGAGCACATTGGAATTATGTCTCTTTGGGGAATCAGTCTCTGTATCATTATGCAATGCCTCTCTTTACCTTAATAATCTTCCTTGGTCTTAAGTCTGCTTTATGTGACCAACTCCAGTTGTCTTTTGATTAGTAGTAGCATGATACATCTGTCTCCATTCCTTTACTTTTAATCTGAGTCTTTATATTTAATATGGGTTTCCTGTAAAGAACATATATTTGGATCTGATCGTCCCTGTCTTTTAATTGGTATATTTAGAACTTTGACATTTTCAATTGGCATATTTAGACTATTCACATTTCCTTAAGTTGTCTCACCAATTTTCCCCAAGCTTTTAATTTGTGCTTCATGCACTTCTTCTGAGAAGCAATTGTTTCATTATTTTTTTCAATTTGTATGAAAAGGATGGGTCATTTTTTTTTCTATTTTAAGCAATGCATTTTCTGATAAGTGGGCTTTAAAAATCTGTTTATGCATTCTGTTTCTTTTCTAAAGATTTTAAAAGCCTTTCTATGGATAAAGTAGCAGTTTTCTTTTGTACTCACTTGTCAATAAATTAGATTTTCTGGGTCAGCTATTTACAGGATATTGCTATGCATCAGTGAAGGAAAAGTTCTGATTCTTTGTCCAGGTTACCTAAAACAGAGGCTCCTGTCTTTACTGTTTCCACAGAGGTGGTGTTTAACTCACCTCCTCTGATTCTAACCATATTCAGGGTACATTTTATTACTAACCTTGTCAACCCCAAGTATCTGAATAGCCTTGTCAAATGGACACAACCTGTGAACCCTCATGGTAAATCCTTGAGCTTCAGGACATGTATGTGCCTCTTGTTGCTGATACTGGTTTCTCCACATCCTCTTTGCACCTAAACCTGTAATTCTCCTATACTTTGTTTTAACTATATCTCATTCTTGCCCACCACAGCTCTCACTATGGGTGTTATAAATTCAAAATATTGCTTTTGCTCTTTAGAGTAAACCTTTCACAACCAAGGTGCCTATTCTGGGGTCATCTTCTACAATCTGTTGCCTCTGAATACCCTTGACCTTCTGCATTGCTCTTCCCATATGCCTCAGCCAATTTCAGTTGTTCTTGACTTTTGAGAATGAAGTCAGCAAAATTTAGTTTGTTTGATTATTTATGGAGTTTTTGTCATTTTGTTTGTTTTCCAGGAGTAGCAAATTATTCATTCTAGTGTCTTCTGTAGAATTTTATCTCTGAAGCTATATCTGTTCTTCCTTATAATATGGACTTCAGCTGTACTGATTAAAGAGAAATGCTGGAATATTTTGAATTGAAATAGTCTGGGTTTGGAGTGAGAGAGATTGGGGTCTTATTTCTATTTCCTCTTCAGTAGGTGTTTTCTCCACCCCATGTAAATTCACGTATTATAGATTATAAATGTGAGGGAAAAGCACTGCCAAACTTTGATCGAAATGCAAATGTGTATGTCAATCCAGTTTGTACCAAACATCAAACTCAAATGTACTAAGAAACACCAACAAAAGATTTCTAAGCACATTTTAATAATTCAAAATGTAGTAGCACATTAAGCTGAATAGAGAATCACCTTACAGAGAAATGTGATACACTCTTTAAGCTCAAAATAATTGTGTTTATTATTTTGTTTATTATGGTTTAAAACCATTAATATTTAAATATTCCCAACGTTAATTTAGCTGTCATTTTATCAACATGTTTACATACAAATTACAGAAAAATATTATTTGTAACATTTCTTTCCTTGTCTTCACTCATTTTCAAAATACCCCTTGTCTCTCCAGTTATCTTTCAGCTTTTTAAATATAGTCTCCAATAATCCCAGATGTAGAGCAGAATTAATTTGGATTTAGATTAATAAACTCTAGGATATATTTTTATCTTACTTTTCTAACCTTATTTGAAAGTACACTTCCCAGGAGACTCATATTGATACCATTTTTAGTTTAATAGCTGCTGAGGCCTTTTGGAGAGAGAAGGGTGATTTATGCAAACATTCTATGGAAAACCAATAATTTTCATGGATTAATGTAGTTTAAGTAAAAACTTTCCTGAATCAAATAATTCATTGTAAGAAACATAGATTAACAATCTGTTTGAAAATGTGAAAATTCTATGACTCTCAAAAAGAATTATATTTTTTATGTGGGGTTTTGCCATTTCACTTTAATTCAACAAATAGGCATTGAATTCACACTCTGAACAGTGTTACATAAAATTTTAAAATCTACTATGATGTTAATTAAAAACTGAATGTAGTTTTATAGATATATAGATTAGGTAGGTATATAGATTGTTAGAAAAATGGATAGATAGATAGATAGACAGATAGATAGGCTTCCTATGCTTACATAGATTAGGAGCACCAAAGAGTGATTGATGCCACATTATAGATCATGAAGTTACAGAATAAAAGAGTTAGAAGGCACCATAGATGTCATATAGTCTAATACCTTACTAAAGTTCAGTACCAATAAGTGATTTCACCAATTATCTTTTAAGACTTTGCTAATTATCTAAAAGATTTTTTATATAACATTGAATTTTGTTTCTTGGAAACTTTTATCTTTTAACTGTATTTGTACCCTCTAGAGTCATACATACTAAGTGTACTTTCTATTTCCAATTATAATACATAAAATACAGAAAGGCAGTCTGTGTTTCTTACTTAAAATTCCTCCGTTTCAGACTAACATATCTAGTTCATTCAGTGATGTCCAAATAAAATGATGTAAGTCCATTCTCTATCTGATCATTTTCTTTTCAGTGTCTTCCAGATTGCTAGTGGTCTACATTTTTATATCCTGGTGCCCAGACCTAAAGAAAAATATCTGGGTATGATTGATCAAAGTAAGATTATTTTATATTCATTCCTTGGAAATATTTCTGAAGTTGGGCGGTCTCTGAAGAGAATAGTGCTTAATATTACCCCTCTGTCACTGTATTAGTCCATTCTCACACTGCTACAAAGACATACCTGAGGTGGGGTAATTTATGGAGAAAAGAGGTTTAATTGACTCAGTTCAACAGACTGTACAGAAGACATGGCTGGAGGCCTCAGGAAACTTACAATCATGACAGAACGTGAAGGGGAAGCAGGCGCAATCTTCACATGGTGGAGCAGGAGAAAAAGCTCAAAGTGGGAGGTGCTACACACTTTTAAACAGCCAGATCTCAGGAGAACTCACTCACTATCATGAGAACAGCAAGGGGGAAAATCCGCCCTCATGATCCAATCAGCTCCCACCAGGCCCCTCCTTCAACAGTAGGAATTACAATTCAACATGAGGTTTGGGCAGGGACACATCGCCAAATCACATCAGTCACTTAAAATATTTTTAGAGCATGGAATACTGGGATCTTATTATTCTTAATTAACTAATGTACTTACAAGAGCTATATTCTTATCATTATAGAGATTTAAAATAAATCTTTTAAGTCCCTTGTGATAATAAGTTACTGATTGAACAGGTTACCATTACTATTTTTAATTTACCCTAACATAAAACAATTGAAGAAGAAAATCATTCTACAGAAATCTCAGTAACCAGCTGTATTAGACAGGGTTCTGTAGAGCAACAGAACTAATATGAGATATAGATGATAGATATAGATAGATAGATAGATAGATAGATAGATAGATAGATAGATAGAAATGAAGAGGAGTTTATTAAGGAATACTGACTCACACAATCACAGGGTGAAGTCCCACAACAGGCCGCCCGCAAGCTGAGGAGCAAGGAAGCCAATTGAGTCCCCAAATTTCAAAAGTATGGAAGCTCATGTTACAGCCTTCACTCTGTGGCCAAAGGCCCTAGAGCCCCTGGCAGATCACTGGTGGAAGTTTCAGAGTCCAAAAGCTGAATAACTTGGAGTCTGATGTTCAAGGGTGGGAAGCATTCAGCACGGGAGAAAGATAAAGGCCTAAGACTCAGCCAGTCAAGTCCTTCCAACCTCTGCCTGATTTATTCTAGTCCTGCTGGCTGCTGATTAGATTGTACCCATCCAGATTGAGGGTGGGTCTTCCTCTCCCAATCCACTGACTCAAATGTTAATCTCCTCTGGCAACACCCTCACAGACACACCTAGGATCAATACTTTGCATCCTTCAATCCAATGAAGTTGACAGTCAGTATTAACCATCACAGAGGTATTTGATTATCTTCTGCAAAATACATCAATAAACCCAGCCAGAAGAGCACAACTTCTGTTAATTATTTAAAGTCCTTTCAGTTGATTAAATCAAACATTCTATCAAACAATGTAAAAAAAATATATTTAATGACATACTTTTTATAGATTTTTTTCCCATGTGATCTATCAAGCCCATAGAGAGACTTTATTTTAACATCTGGTAAAATGAAAGGATGGCAGCTGTTACAATTAATAAAACTAAAAAGCTACTGATGGTTGAGGTTAGGAGTTCAAAACCAGCCTGGCCAACATAGTGAGATCCCCGAGTCTACTAAAAATACAAAAATTACCCAGGCATAGTGGCACATGCCTGTAATCCCAGCTACTCAGGAAGCTGAGACAGGAGAATCTCTTGAACCTGGGAGTTGGAGGTTGCAGTGAGCTAAGATTGCACCACTGCACTCCAGCCTGGGTGACAGAGCAACGAGACTCCATCCCATCCCCTCCCCCATCAAAGAAAAAAAAAAAAGCTACTGATGGCTTTTACTGAACGCATTGCTTAATTAGGAAATGGAAGGTTTTCTATTAATTTTCCTGAATTCTAATGGATCCACACAAAAGCCTCCTATAAAGGTTTACGTGCAAAATGCTGAGCTTGTTGTTCTCTAATTTTTGTGCCATTAGATTTATCAGTTGACATTAGAGAAGGATTTAACTAGTGCTTTTACATGCTTGAAATTCTGGAAGTAATTTTAGAAATAATGTGTTGATAAAACTAGTCTTTTCTAATTTTTGATATTCCAAGCTCTCCAAGAAGCTTCGGATGCTTTCAACTATATTTGTATTTTAAAATGTACTCATTATACAACTTCAGCCCTGCCTCTCTTTCTCCTATTTTTCCTCTTATCCCAATTTTTATTTTTGTCAGCCAACTACGTTAGAATAAAAAATAGCTACCTCTAGGTAATGCTATCACTATCATTTATCAGAAAAGGCTACATTTGAGCAGTAAAGTAATGAAAAGGGTATAATCTCTGATTAAAAGACAATTACCAAACTCATAGGATATTAGGAAAAATAAAGACTTTGAAAAGAATATATAAAATGTTTAATGTAGGTAAACACAAAATATTATATCTACAATATTTGTGATAATAGCTAACATTTATTGAGTGCTTACCATCTGCCAAACACTGTGCATGTTATTTAATTCTCAATCTGCTATGAAAGAGTGCTGATATTAACTCTTCTTTATAAGAGAAACATTTAAACAACTGATCAATAGTGTAACAGGGTTTAAAAAATACTACTTTTTTTATTCACTTCAGAGCTGAAACTGCTGACAAATGCATAATATTTACAGGTTTACTATTCTTTTATTGGTCCAATATTGTCAAGTTGGGGACCTTTCAAAGAACAGTATAGAGCTCAAATCCAGCAACTCCTTTTCTTATTTTGGTTATGAATTTTGCAAAAATCAGATTTCACATGAGTAGCTGATGAAACTCAACTCATTTATTTATTTATTTATTTATTTACTTATTTATTTATTTTGCTGTTCCAAACTTCTCAGTGAATTAAAAGAAGCTTATTCCAAATACTTCCATGCTTCTCTTCCATTTCCTTACAGGATTTCAAGGCAGAAAATTGGAGGAGAAAGGCAAGATGTTGCTTTGGAAATCTTGATGAAGAGAGATGGAGGGTGACTTCTACTTTTCAGCTTCATTTTTACCTTGGGAAGATCTTTTACACCTATAGCCTTGGTAGCTCAAATTTAAAAGTTAGGACTTTCTGATAAGGAGCCATGGTCAATTAAAAACCACATCTCAGAAACATAGGATTGGATAAGTCTAAAAATATCATTTAAATCCGTGATTGCATGCTTATATAACTAGTTCAGACATCTGTTTTGTTAAGAGAGAAAATATAAATTTAAACACTTCATTAAATAAGGTGTTCTACTCTTGATGATAACTCTGATGTTGATCAGTACAAAGAGTAAAACTGGTGAGTCTTGGCCTCTAGAATTTGTCTAGTTTCTCTAAGATTTGTAATGAATTAATGTGAAGTTATCTCACTATTCTTTTATCTTTAAAATCTTTGTTATATCTGTATTTGTATCCTCTCGTAAACTTCTAATATTGATGATTTGTGTCTCTTTTTTTCCATTTTCTTTATCAATCTCTTCAAATATCTGTTTTAGTAATATTTTTTAAGAATTCTATTCTGGTTTATCAATCCTATTTTATCTTTATTTTATTGTTTTCATGTGTGTTTTATTTCCTTTTGCTTCTACTTTCTATGAGTTAATTCTTTTTTGCCTTTCTAATTTCTTTAATTAGATAGTTGTTTCATTGTTTGTAACTTTTCTTCTCTTTCAATGTAAGCCTTCAAGACTGAATTCCCTTAAGAGTGCCATAGCCACTTCATCTTCCATGTTTTGCTGTAGCATTTTTATTACAATTTGTTTCTACACATTTTAAGTTTCCATTGCGATTTCTTCTTTGATGAGAGATATATTTATGTGTGCTGTATAATTTTCTAACATATAAGGATTTTAGTTTATCCTTGTGTTATTTTTTTCTAACTTAACTGCATTTTGTTTAGAAAATGTTTCATTAGGCGCTTTTAAGGTACTTTAAAGCAGTGGTCCCCAACCTTTTTAGCAGCAGGGACTGGTTTCATGGAAGACACCTTTTCCATGGACCTGGGAGTAGATGGTTTTGGGATGCTTCAAATGCATTGCATTTATTATGGACTGTATTTCTATTATTATTACATTATCATACATAATGAAATAATTATACAACACAGCATAATGTAGAATCAGTGGGAGCCCTGAGCTTGATTTCGTGCAACTAGACAGCCCCATCGTGACAGATCATCAGGCTTTAGATTTTTTTTTTTTTTTTTGAGATGGAGGTTCACTCTTGTTGCCCAGGCTGGAGTGCAATGGCGCAATCTCATCTCACTGCAACCTTCGCCTCCTGGGTTCAAGCGATTCTCCTGCCTCAGCCTCCTGAGTAGCTGGGATTACAACCATGTGCCACCATGACCAGCTAATTTTGCAGTTTTAGTAGACAGGGTTTCTCCATGTTGGTCAGGCTGGTCTTGATCTTCCCACCTCAGGTGATCCATCCACCTTGGCCTCCCAAACTGTTGGGATTACAGGCATGATGCACAGCACCCAGCTGTGCATTAGGTTCTCATAAGGAGCATGCAACTTGGATCCCTCACATGTGCAGTTCACAATAGGGTTCTTTTTCCTATGAAGGTCCAATGTCGCCATTGATCTGACAGGAGGCAGAACTCAGGTGGATATGTGAGCAATGGGGAGTGGCCATAAATACAGATGAGCTTCACTCCCTCTCCCACCATTCATCACCTACTGTGAGGGTTCCTAATAGGCCACAGACTGGCAATGGTCCATGGCCCAGGGATTGGGGACCCCTGCTTTAAAGTTTGAAATTCCATTTATGGACTACTATATGATCACATTTTATAAATCTTGTATATGGATATACTTGAGAACAATGTGCATTCTTAATCCTTGAGGGCAGGGTTCTATGTATGCCTGTTAAATCAACCTTGTAAATTGTATTGTTCAAATATAGCATGCCTTAACCAACATTTTATCTGGTTTTCTACTTAACAAAAACAAAAAATAGGCTTTGAAATTCCTCATGATAATGGGTGTTTTGTCAATTTCTGCTATTAGATTTAACAATTTTGACTTTCTATATTTTAAGACTGTTTTGTTTCAAACATGCAAATTTAAAATTTGCATTTCTTCCTCTTCATTTAATCTATTAATATACAGTACTTTGTTTCGAAAATAATATTTATTTTGTTTTAAATACTTTTTTATTTTATTAACATAGTACAGGTACTTTTCCTGTGATGTTTTCAACCTTTCATATCTGCATGGTTTAGGTGTATTTCTTATGAATAAATATAATTGACTTAGTTTTTCATCTAACATTATAATAATAACTAACTAATAGCTAGTGAATATAGCATATCTACATTTGTTTCATTATTGCTATTATATTTGTAACTCATGTCTTCAGTCTTTCCTTGTGTTTGCTACTTAAACTGTTGTCAAATAGAGTCTTCATCTTTTTGGCTGTTTGACTTTTCTAAAATATTTGCTTTTGTTTTATTGTTTGTTTCCTTATTAAACCAGCATTCAGTATTTATTTCTTTCAGCAACCCTCATATTTTTTTTCTATTTTTCTATGTAAATGTGTTTGCTATATTTTTGTTTATTAATTTCTGTGCTCATTATTTCTTCTTGCATCCTAAACATTTGCTCTGGGATAATTATTCTTCTACAAAATTATATCCGTTGGAATCTAGTTTATAGTCTAAACTAGATTCTGCAGTCTGAAGGTGACAAAACCAACCTTTCTGTATGTGAAATATACCCTTTTTCACTCTCATTCTTGAAAGGTAATTGTTGTGAACACACAACTCTAGACTGACAGTTTTTCCTCCATCTTCCTAGCATTTTGACAATATAATTTCTTTGTCTGTTTTTCCTATTGTTTCTATTAAGAAGTCTACTGTTGGACTAATAGTAATTTAGCTCTCATCCTCTTACACCTCATTATTGACCAATCACATTTCTTCTCACTGGTTAAAAAAACTTCAGAGTTTAGAACTGCATTAAAAGCTTTTTTTCTTTTATCTAGTAACTATATGTCATCGGGCCCTTCAAAGTATCTAGTTTTCTCTATTTGAGAAATATGACATCCTTTAGCTTTTGTTTGTCAAGCTGCAGACTGACTGTGTTCGGAATCTTGAGACAGTTATTTTAATATCTCTCCACATTAATTTCCTTATTTTTGGAATGAGGGCAATAGTTGCAACCACCTCAAGAACAATTCGATTGTTTCATAAGTTAAATGAGCTAATGAATCTACAGGTATTAAAACAGTGACTGGAAAATTGTAGACACTCAGGAAGTAAATGGTGGGGTTGTTGTGGTGGTAGGAATAGTTCCTGGTGATACAGTAGTAGGGACATAAGTCTTCTACCATAGCATTAATGTAACTTTTAATATAATTTTAAATTACTGAAGACAAAATATGATTAATCCTAATACTACTAAATCCCTTGCTTTTCATGAAGAAAAAGTGGTATTAGTTTGTCTTCCCAATGAAGGTGAAAACACAACGACAGTGGTCTTTGTCTCTTATCTTTTATTTGTATTTTCTCTGTGGCGTCCACAGTGCATAGTGAATAGTGAATTCTAATTACAGCTTGTATTAGTTCGTTTTTACACTATAAAGAGCTTCCTGAGACTGGATAATTTACAAAGGAAAGAGGTTTAATTGACTCACAGTTACAGATAGCTGGAAAGGCCTCAGGAAACTTACAATTATGGTGGAAGGGGAAACAGGCACATCTTACATGGTGGCAAGTGAGAGAGAGTGTGTGAAGGAGGAACTGTCAAACACTTATAAAACCATCACATCTCAGGATAACTCACTATCAAGAGGACAACATAGGGAAAATCACCCCCATGATCCAGTCACCTTTCACCAGGTCCCACCCTCAACATATGGAGATTATGGGGATTATAATTTAAGATGGGATTTGGGTAGGAACGCAAAGCCTAACCATATTACAGCTTTACAAATTTTACAACACTTAATTATCTAGCTTTACGACAACCTGTACTTTCCTTGTCCTATTTTGATAATTCATTTCATTCTAAATTATCTTTTTTTGTTGTCAAACTCATTTGCTTCAAGAATGAACTTAATGTTTATCTTGCCTGTTGTGTTTTTGTTAAGAAAATGAAAACTAAATGTTTTCTTTGTCAACACTAGAAATGCTTGTTATAAAGCAAGGTAGTGTAAAATTTAAGTGCAGTAAGAGAAATAAAAGAAAGAGTAAGAACATCAGGTTATCCCATGTTTAATTTGTTTCTCAAAGCAAAATTTTTTAAATTTCTTTTTGAATGTATCTGTGGAGGTATTTTGTATCCATCAAGCCAATTCTAGTATGCTGATATTATTTTGTGGTTTTTATTCTGAATGAACTGAAAGCCTGAAAGCCTAGATGGTGAGTGAGATGAATAGAAGGTGATAGAAATTTTCAGAAATAAAGACCTGATTATCCCTTCCCCAATAAACACAATTTATTATGTGATCCAATCATCACTTGTTCACTTTTGAAATTATGAGTATTAAATATTTCTTATTCTTCAAATTACGATGTTTATATTTAGCATTTTTAATATGGATATGACCCAGCACTACTTTTCTGTGACCCTTCTAATGGAATGGTGCCTGTGAAGCATAGAAAATTCAATTTTTATGGCTCTTTTCCTTCCTGTATATGATAAATGTAAGAGTGCAAAGCTACTTGCTGTAAGTTAAGTCTAATTTTTTCTCTCCTGTATATATTATGTCAAAATCTATGCTATTTTGCCAGTGACAGCTAATGTTAGTTATGTCTTCTCTCAGGTTTCCCAAGTTCTGAAAACAGTGCACAACCAGAAGGGCCATTGACTTCCTTCAGCAAAATGTTTGGGAATCTTTCAATTACTCTATTCTCAACTGTACAAAATTTGTTTCTATCATTTCAGGAAAATCATACTGCTCAACAGTCAGAAATAAGGAATAAATAGTTTTGAGGTAAAAAGAAATGTCTTCATGTTCTGCATTCTTTAAAATTTATTCTCACTGTAAAATAGGAAAAGCACATAGAAATCTTAAATGCTCCCAATGGTCAAATTATTTTTTTAACAGCATACTATTTATTTATATTGTCATGGTTGAAATTATAAGAGTAAGGGACAATTTCTATTTCTGATCTACCCAGTAACTATTTCACTCTACCCAGTAACTATTATATTTAATTTTAAAGATCTTCCAGAGTTTATCTGGCTCAAGTTTTATTGTTTAAATGCTTTCCTAAACTTGTCAAGATCACTGAGTGTGGTCATGTTGCTATAGACTATAAGTATTATGTGTAGTCAGTATTGACAAGGTATTTATTTTAGTTATTTCTTGACTAACTTCAGGGTTGGGAATAATAATGAAATATCATTATCTCTTCTAAACAAATTAATGCTACTCGAGCCGAACATGACAAATTTTCTAATCCAAATAAGTTACACTCTTTCAGAGCCCTGAGTCCAGGTAGCTTTTACTTTAAATTTATGGGTGAATTTGCAGTCTGATTAGCTTTCTAGTATCTTTTAAAAGAGGCATTTGGCCAGGTAATGACAAGGACAGATTTCTCTTCCACTGTGTTCCATGGACACCAGGATATAGATGACTCTATCAGCAAATGCAGCTTGGCAATAGAGTATCTTGAATCAACCCTAACAGTGACTCATCCTTCCTGACATCCTCTTCAATGTCAATCCCATCTGCGAGAAGAAGCTCTTGCTTTTGTCTGAATACTGATACATGTGGTCAGAATGTTAGAGAAGGAAGGATGGTCTAGAAGCAATAAAATAAAATTCTAGTTTCACTCTTATTGCAATTCCAAAAGAGCAATTATATTTTAGTAATAGTAAAGCCTGTGAAATCTCTACCACATTATAAATTTTCCCTCACTTTTAGAGCCGTATTTTACCTTGCTATGTGACCAAGAGGTTTTTTTAACCCTAAGTCTAATCTTTAGATTTATATTTCATTTTCATTTTATTTCTATAACTCATGCTTTCAGAGGCAAGGCTTCTTCAGTGTAATTGGTATGCCTGTCTTACAAGTGCTTAAAGTTAGGGGAGTAAGTTTCCCCTTCTTTTTCAAACATTCCTAGTGATAATAACACTCAAAACTATGTTCAAATACAGCTTTAAAATGTTTCTTAAGCAATAAAAATATTTGTTCATGCAACCAATGAAGATTCTTTTCTCCCCTAATCTGGTTGAATTTGTATCTGTTTAATAGAAAAAGCAGAACTATCATGTGACCAAAGACTGAGTCAGTTTCTCTCACATTGTTTCTTTCATTTGGGGTTACTTCCTCTGTATTTCAGAAAAAAGGTATGAGACTTTGGGTAGTTAGAGGACACAAGTTTGTGTTGCTAGAAAACACGGACCAAACTGTGAGCCCCAAACTGCTGACTCCATATTTAACGCCATTTTTATTAAGCCTCATTAGCAATAAAACATAATATTAATGATATTTATGAAGTACTCTGAAATTGTATATGTGCAGGACACTATAGGCTTTATTTCAGTTAATCTTAACAACACTATGACATAAATATTAGAATTGTTCCCACTCTACAGATGAAGAGATGAAAATAAAAGATAAAATAATAAACATGGCATCACTTCCTGAGCTAGAATGTATTCAAGTGGCAAGCTCCAGGGTGCCCACAGCTAACCACTTAGCTGTACTGCTCCCAAACACTTCACTTGAAAAAGAAAGGAAGTACCATGTAGAACTTTGTCATATCAAAAGTATTTTGCACCCAATTGTACATTACATTCCTCAAATAAATCACAGAATCATTCATCAAAGGTAGGTTCTATCTTTCAGGAGCTTCATGTGCACATGTAAATTCAAATCTACCTCTGCATCCACACAATTTTTTTTTTTAAAGTAAGAATGCTAGTGTCTTAGTTCATCCAGGATGCTATAAAAAGCACTATGAACTAGGTGGCTTATAAACAACAGGAACTCATTTCCCAGAGTTCTGAAGGCTGGGAAGTTCAAAGTCAAAGTGCTGGTAGAGGTGATGTCTGGTGAGGACCGTATTCTAGGCTGCAGACTGACAAGTTTTCATTGCATTCTCACATGGCAGAAAGATGGTGAGAGACCTCTCTGGGGTTCCTTTTATAAAAGCATGAATCTCACTCATGAGAGCCCCATCCTCATGACTTTATCATCTTTCAAAGGCCCCCACCTCCTAATACCATAATATTGGTGAATAAGTTTTCATAAAAGAATTTCAGAGAGTGGTGGAGATAAACATTCAGATTGTAGCAGGTAATAAAGAAAATGGGAAGAAGATGGAAGACAGAGATAAATGAAGAACCAGCTCAAAGTTCCCGGACCAAACTGAGGGTCAGGCTGCTGTTTCTCATGGCCCAATAACGAGGTGCAGATGAACTCGAGAGGAAGAGAATTTTTATTTCTGCAACCAGTAACAGAGAGAAGGCCTGGAAATTATTGCCAGGCCAACTCAAAATTACAAAGTTTCCCAGAGCTTATATACCTGTTAAACTGTATGTCTACATGTAAGTGTGGATTCACCTAAAGACATATGTGATTAACTTCTTTTAATCTATAACTAAGGTCTGAGTCCTGAAAACCTTCCTCTGGAGTCTCAATTTTACTTAATCTAAGTGGGTCCAGGTGCTAGGGTGATTACTCTTATCTTGTCTCCGGCTAAATCATGGAGGTTTTGGGACTCCTTTCAGGCTTCCAACAAAGTTGTTTATGGAGGCCTGGGGAGTTTCTTCAGACCCACGATAAAACTTGTTTAATCCTAATGGGTCCTGTTAAGAATTCTTTATTTTGTCATGCTTTAAGGCCCAGGAAAAGCTTAGGCAAAACTCTTGGTGGGCTCTTTGTTACATTCCAGCCTTTATACAAGGGCACTGGCTTTTAATATTTAACTTAACCACTCAGTCAGTTCTGAAACAGTTGTTATGGAGGCCAGCATTAGTGAGACCTGGCCTGCCACACTCTCTTCTCTTTCACAGTGAATTGAACCAAGGTGATGACTTAGAAAAGTACATGGGAAGTCCCAACAAGCTTATGACCACGCTGTTAAAATGTTTCCTTTTGGGATTTGAACCTCAAAATCCTGATTAAACTTTTAGCTTATTTCCTAAAGGCTTTATTTCCGCAAGGCTTTGTAGAGGTTGTATTTGAACAAAGTCTAAGATGGGCTAGGGAGATAACCAGGATGAAAGGAAAAATGAAGTTTGCTCTCTTTCCTTTTTCTAAGTTGGGAACAGGTAATTTTGTAAGAGAAGACATGTTTGAAAGATGAATGAGTAGTTTTGCAAGATGATATTGGCAAGAACATTTAGCTTCCTGTGACCACACAGCAATGTTCTTAAAACAGGTTTTGATGTTCAGAGATGAAAGCACCTAACATAGAAAGAGGCATGAATATTCTTGAAAAGAGTTCATATTAACACTAAATATGTTATCAGGATTATTTTACAAATGATCAAGGCTGCAGTCTCTACTTCCCATATTTCAGTTCATTCCCTGCCAGCATTCTTTGAATTAATAGATGCTCTCATATTCTATCAATTCTGAGACACTTGAGTTTTCCACATATTACCATCTCAAAAATAGAAATGCATTTTGTAGTTGGCATCATATGATTGTAAGTTGGCAGTGTTTTTTTGTTTTTTTCCTTCCTTTTTTGGGGAAACAAAATAATGAAGTCTCATAATCAGTGCTATCTTCAGATTAATGACATTCTCTATTCAGGAGATAAAAGGAGACAGTGCTGATTTTTTTGTTATTTCTATAAACATAATAACTTTCATTGTAGGATTCAGAGGGCACTAAACAACTGATTGTAATAGCTGATTATCACATATGATGCCTGACATTCCAAGACTAGCAACCCATTGTTTAAAAGTAAATATTGTTTATTCCTAAAGCTTTCATTCTGAATACTACCTCTTTTGTCAATATGTTGGACTATTTTAACCTCTAGGATCCAGAAATCCATGGTTATAATTCACAACTTCATAAACCTAAAATTGTGTGTGTTAACACTTTTGTGTGTGCATGTTTATATAGCAGATACTTTTAATTCCCTGTCCATATCCTCTTGTCATTAATTTTCACACACACGTGATTGTTTACACGAAAAACTGCAACTTTTTTTGAGGGTTTTTTAATAATTATGTGTGCACATTTCACTTGCATCTAAGGCAAGCCACGAGTGCTTGCGAGATAATGATCCTAGAAGCAGCCTCTGAAAATTATGGAAGGGACATTGGTAGATAAATATTTCCACTTCTCTGCTCTTGATTGAGATACCTCTGAGGAATGTCATATACTATCTTCAGATTTTCTCAGCAAGATTGAGTTCTGATTGTCCACAATGATAGTTGGCTTTATCATGAAATTTTATTGGCTTATTTTCTTTACCTCTCTTATTTCCACACTCCAGTGCCAAATTACCTATATGCCCTTGAATCCTAATAGTTCATACAGATATTGTCTCTCTGTGTGTCTGTGTGTGTGCATGTACACTTTTCAGAGAAAATGTGCAGCTTAATTAAATATGTTTCATTAAGAACAACTGTCTTATTATGAATTTGTCAGCTCTTTTAAAAATAGGATCTGATTCTGAAAAGAGAACTGTGAAAGGAAGGAATTAGCACAGCAGGGCTGGTTGCATGCTCCTTGTATGCCTTCATGGAACCTTGGAACCACAATTTACCTTTGACCAATCTCTGTTATTCTGGGCCTCAGAAGACTCTTTATGTTGATGATTGATGACTCTGTTGTATACACCTGGAGCAAAAGACTATGCCATGTGAGCTTCTCAAGCTCAACATCAAGACTGATGATGTGTACCTAGTTTTATTGTTGGGGTCCTGAGTTATTGTTACCATGGCTGGTTGTGCAGCAGGATGTGTCTACACAAAGAGCCTCCATAAAAGCTTTCTCCTGGCAGATTCTCCTTTTATATGTCCTTGTAGTTCACATCAAGAGAAAAGCACATCCTATACAATGAGGACTAGGAAACCTATATTTGTCCTCTCTAAACTCTGCCTAATGCACACCTTCCTGTTGTTCTTGCTCTGTACCCTTTTGCCCTAATGAAACTTGGCTATGAGTACAACCTCTGTTGCATATTGTGAGTCCTAGAGAATAAGCCTACTTGAGAATGTTCTTGAGACATCTGAAACAAGCACCAAGTAAATTTTGGTAGGAATATAGAAAGCAGAAGTGTTTACTCCTAGGACACTTTCTAGGGAAAGGCATGCCAAACTGACAGTTTCACATTTGGGGTAGATGGAGGAAATCTGGAAGGCTGGTGAGTAATTCTGGACTATTGAATTCTCTCCAAAGAAGATCCTGTAGAAGACCGTCATACGCAACTTCACTGCCTGCACAAATCATGCTTCAGATTCACATTTAGGATAAAGAGCAAAGAAAAGTATCTCTTGTCATTCAATTATAGAAGAGATTGGTTAGCTCTTTTGTCATCAGCATGTGGAAGACTAATCTAGTCACTAGAGAAAGTGTTCATCAATCTGTTTAGCCTCTAAACCTCAACTTTTAATATGAAGTCAGAAATGGCAGAAATCTATGTTTTTCTTATTTGGGAAATAGGAATTTGCAATAAGTTTGGGCAGAATTTAAATAGAGTGATGCAAACTAATAAAAGGATGTGCTAAGTCGGGGCATGCCTTGCAGCAGAACTGGCAGACAGGAAGGCCACATGCTGCAGAGTATAAAATGCACGTAATTCAGATGATGTCTTTTAACCTCCTAAGTATTTAAAGGCCCTAATAGAGGACTTTCTGCAGGTCAAATAAACTGGATAAACTATATTAGACTGGCGCAAAAGTAATAGCAGTTTCTGCTATCTCATGTCAAAACCACAATTACTTTTCACCAATCTAATACAACAACTACATACTAATATATAAGACCAGTTCTGCTATACTGGGTTTCTAAATGAAATCATTTTGAAATAAACTTTATTTTTCTATTTTTCTAAAGCTTACTAAACTTGTGGAGTACAGAATCATGAATTTGGACCCACCATGTTATTTTCAAGTCAGTGTATGCCACAAGAACTGTAGGAAATACTTCGGCAAGATAAAATTTACTTTGTTGAAATCACTAATGGCTCTTCCTCAGACAAAACAAAACAAAAAACCCTTGACGTCAAGTACTATACATGGTGACAGTTCACCTCATTTTACTACTCCTCTGTTTCTTAAAACATAATTCTCAGAAGATTCAAATTCAACTTGTCAGAATTTGTTCACCATATTGACAAAAGTAAAACAAAAGAAAATAACAAAAGGATTAATTTACTTTAAATTAAAAGCAGATTATAGTAGTCCTCGCTTATCCACAGTTTTGCTTTCTATGGTTTCAGTTATCCAAGGTCAACCACTGTCTAGAAATATAACACACAATAAAATATTTTTAGAGTTCAAGCAAGAGGGAGAATGAGGGAGAACATTCGCCTTGTAGTATAGTATATTGTTATAATTGTTCCATTTGTGAGTGGAAAATGAATTTTGGGGCCCTCAAATCACTAAGCTAAAGGGAAACGTCAAGCTGGGAACTGCTTAGGGCAAACCCGTCTCCCTTTCTATTCAAAGTCACCCCTTTGCTCACTGAGATAAATGCATATATGATTTCTTTTTCTTTGGAGAGGCTAATTAGGAACTCAAAAGAATGCAACCGTTTGTCTCTTACTCACCTATGACCTGGAAACCCCCTCCCCACTTTGAGTCTTCTAGTCTTTGGTCTTTGCTTCGAGTTGTCCCCCCTTTCCAGACTGAACCAATGTTCATCTTGCATATGTTGAATGATGGCTCATGTCTCCCTAGAAAGTGTAAAACCAAACTGTGCTCTGACCAGCCTGGGCACACGTCATCGAGACCTTCTGAGGCTGTGTAACAAACATGCATTCTCAACCTTGGCAAAATAAACTTTCTAAATTAACTGAGACCTTCTCAGATCTTCTGGGTTCATATATTTTATTATTAGTTATCATTGCTGATCTCTTACGAAGCCTAATTTATAAATTAAACTATCATAACTGTGTATGTATAAGAAAAAACAGTACATATAAGATTTTATACTACCTGCAGTTTCAGGCATGTATTGCGGGTCTTAGAATGTATACCCCACTGATAAGGGGGGACTACTCTACTGCTAAGTATGCTGTCACTTTAAAGTGTATTACAATGTGATGTTACTATAACCATCTGTCTAAAAAATGCTTTCCAGGGCTGAATCTCTATATTTATTTGAAGTCATATCTAAACAATTTAAGTTAAAGAGTATACTATAATATGGTTCTACTTATTAAGAGTTAGATTAAGATTTAAATGCAAATTTGTATTATGCGTCACCAATTCTATGTTATCTACAGCCATCAGTGAAGTCAAATGTCTTTTAATGTGCATTTAACTATATTCTTATAAATCCTACCAGTTTCGAAGCCCTTGAGACCTTGTGTTTACAACTTAAGTCAATTGTCACTAGATGGAAATCTTGCAAATTTGGGGACATGAGACCAGACAGAATATTTCAAAGTTTATTTTTAAATTCATATATTATTGAATTTATTATTAATAAAAATGAACTCATAAATATTTATTATCAAGATATTGCATTGTAATTCATAATAATCAGCTTATGACTTAATCTTCTCCCACTCCCCACCCCAGAAAACCACCACCCAATGTCAAGTCCCTTGAAAAAAGAAGCTATCCCTCATTCTTCTCTGTACATTCAATTCCTAGTACATTGCTTGGGTCATGTTGGGTAATCAATGAATGTTTGATGAACCAAATGCAAAAAGTTTTGCATAAGGTGAATTTATTAGATTTGAATGGTTATTTATTTGTAAACTATATTTTACTTTTGATTTAAAATAATAACTATTTTAACATTATAGAAATGAATAAGAAAGACAAAACCTCCTAGGATTTTGCCATGTAACTGAAACTTCTGCACTCATGTCCTATTTTCTAGGTATCATGAAGACTTCACTATACATTTATTAACTTCTTTTGGTAAACTCAATCCCCACTGATAGCAATGAGGATTGAGGAGCCCAGTCGAGGCAGTGAGTGAATAAGCTATCCAAGTTTATTTGCAAAATCATCTCACTGGGAAGTAAGTACCTCTGTAACCCTCAGGGTAAGTAATTGTTCTAAGGCAGCAATAGTCCCCCAGGAAAAACGGGTTAGACAATATTAATCTATACACCTTAGCGCTTTTTTGCTACTTAAGACCAAGTCATCAAGAGGTACAACAACATTCGAGAGCTTCCCCAAATTGGCAGGCTCAGCATGATCATCTTTATTTACAACTCAAGACTCTCCCCTTGTGACCTCCTCCCTCTGTATTCGCTGTGTAAATTCCTTCCTAACTTATTTGCAGAATTCCCACCAAGGCAGGGCTAGTTATACCATATGTTGCTCCTCCCTTGATAACTGTTGACTTCAATTCCTAAGGACTGTTCTCATTAAAATATTATGAACATGAATATTTTATATAATTATCATGAAAAATAAACTCTTTATAAAGGGTGGTATTAATTCAGTTTAGATTTTGTTGGGTCATTTATCTACTTGACCATTCCTCAGTTGTATCTTTTCCTTAGCTCAAGTTATTTCAAGTAAGAAAATATAATATCATGCTCCTTCTTTGATTTTTCTCTTTTTTTAATTGAGGCAAGAACATTTAACAAGAGAACCACTTTACAAATTTTTAAGAGCACAATATAACACTGTTAACAATAGGCACTATGTTGTACAGAAGATCTCCAGAAGTTATTCATTTTGCATAACTAAAACTTTATACTGATTAAACAACTCCCTTCCCCAATGCTCCTGTTAACCAACATTCCTTTTCAATTTCTACGAATTGATTAATTTTATAGTGCTAAATGCCTACATCAAAAAGTTAGAAAGATTACAAATTAACAACCTAACATAACACCAAAGGGAACTAGAAAAAAAAAAAGCAAACCAACTCCAAAACTAACAGAAGAAAAGAAATAACCAAAACCACAGGTAAACTGAATGAAATTGAGATTTAAAAATTTATACAAAAGATCAACAAAATCAAAAGTTGGTTAATGGAAATAATAAACAAGACTGGTAGACCACTAGTTAGAATAATAAAGAAAAAAAAGAGAGAAGATCCAAATAAACACAAACAGAAATGACAAAGGTAACATTACCATTGACCTTACAGAAATGCAAAAAACCCTCAAAGTCTATTATGGAGACCTCTATACACATAAACTAGAAAACCTAGAAGAAATGGATACATTCCTAGAAACATGCAACCTCCTAAGAGTGAGAAAGGAAGAAACTGAATTCTTAAACAGACCAATAAAAAGTTGCAAAATTGAATCAGTAATAAAAATTCTACCAACCAGGAAAAAACATAAACCACACAGATTTACAGCTGAATTCTACCAGATATATGAATAAGAGCAGCTACCAATCCTACTGAACCTATTCCAAGAAACTGAGGAGGGACTCTTCCCTTACTCATTCTACGATGTCAGCATCATCTTGACACCAAAAACTGGCAAAGACACAACAACAACAACAAAAAGAAAACTCCAAACCAATATCCTCGATGGACATAGCTACAAAAATCCTCAACAAAATACTAACAAACTGAATCCAGTGGCACATCAAAAAGCTAATCTCTCATTGAGATAAGATTATATCTGATTGATGTGCTGCTGAAGCACATCAAAAAGCTAACCATGATTGAGTAAGTATTTTTCTGGGATGTAAGGTTGGTTTAACATAGGCAAATCAATAAACATAATGCATTACATAAACAGGACTAAAGACTAAAATCACGTGAGCATCTCAATAAATGAAGAAAAGGCTTCTGACAAAATTCAACATCCCTTCATGTTAAAAACCCTCAACAAACTAGGCATTGAAGATAAATATCTCAAAATAATAAAAGCCATCTATGTCAAACCCACAGCCAACATCATACTAAGTGGGCAAAAGCTGGAAGCTTTCCCCAGGAGAATCAGAACAAGACAAGGATGCCCACTGTTACCACTCTTATTCAACATAGTTGAATAACAAAAATAAGTTGAAATAAGTTGAAAAATAGTTGAAGTAAGAAAAAGAAATAACAGAAAGAAGTTAAAGGCATGCAAATAGGAAGAGAGGAAATCAAACTGTCTCTCTTGACAGATGATATGATTCTATACCTAGAAAATCCCATAGTCTCTACAGACAGGCTCCTAGAATTCAAAAGCTATTTCAGTAAAGTTTCAGGATACAAAATGAATGGACAAAAATTAGTACATTTCTATATGCCAATGAAATTTAAATGGAAAGCCAAATCAGAAATGCAATCCCATTAACAAGAATCAAAAAAAAAAGACTAAGACACCTAGGAATATAGCTAAAAAGAGAGGTAACATCTCTACAATAAAAATTATAAAACACTGCTGAAATAAATCATAAATAACACAAACAAATGTAAAAACATTCCATACTCATGGATAGAAATACTCAATGTCATTAAAATGACAAAAATACCCAAAGCAATTTACAGATTCAATGCTATCAAATTATATCCTATCAAATTACCAATGCCACTTTTTGCAGAATTAGAAAATCTATTCCAAAATTAATGTGAAACAAAAAAATGGTTTTGTCTAAGCAAAAGAACAAAGCTGGAGGCATCACGTTAACTGACTTCAAAGTACATATCAAGGCTACAATAACTAAAACAGCATAATACTAGTACAAAAATAGACATATAGACCAATGGAATAGAATAGGAAACCCAGAAATAAAACCATATACCTACAGCCATTTGATCTTTAAGAAAGTTGACAAAAATGAGCAATCAGAGAAGGACTCCATATTTAATAAAATGTACTGAGATAACTGTCTAGTCATATGCAGAGGTTTGAAACTGGGCCCCTTCCTTTATACCATATATAAAAATCAACTCAGGGTTGACTAAACACAAATGTAAAACCAAAAATTCTAAAAGCCCTAGGAGAAAACTCCTAGGAAATAGCCCTAGGAAATAACATCGTGGACATAGGCTCTAGCAAATATGACAAAGACCTAACATTTCATGACAAAAGTAATTGCAACAAAAACAAAAGTTGGCAAGTGGGACATAATTAAACTAAAGAGCTTCTACATAGCAGAAGAAACTGTAAACAGAGTAAAGGGACAACCTACAAAATGGGAGAAAATACTTGCAAACTATGCATCTGACAAAGATCTAATATCCAGAATCTGTAATGAACTTAAATAAATCAACAAGCAAAAAAAACTCATTAAAAACGGGCAGGACATAAACAGACAATTCTCAAAAGAAGACATATACACACAGCCAATAAGCATATGAAAAAAATGCTCAACATCAATCATCAGTAGAAATATACAAATGAAATTCACAACGAGATACCATCTCACACTAGTAAGAATAATTATTTAAACATCACGTTTCAATCTTTAATTTTTTTTCTGAATTCAGGCAGGAAATGGAGTATTACTATTAAATCCCTTCAACCTCAATAAGTTTGTTTGCATGTACCTTGAAAACCCTATGAGATTCGATTTTCAGGACCAAATGCAGTCTGCAGAATGCAAAGTTTCTTGTATAGGGAAGATAGTTATAGTAAAGTAGGCCCACCATATTTTAGTAGTTGAGTGTATTTTTCGCACTCAGCCTTCGTTGGCTTTGTCTATAGGTAAACAATTGCTTTATATAAGCAGATTTTCTTTTTCTTTTTCCAGTAGATACAAGCTTGGTGAATACAGAATATTGAGTCTCTAGCAAATGCAGAATAATCAGTTCTTACCAAACAGGAACTTCCAAGACATTAGAAAATCCTGACCTTTTGGAGTCAGCAATGTCTGCTAACGTTAGTTTAAGCATATGAGCTATGACAGTTTGACCTCAACTATCCAGCATGTCCTTGCAAGTGAGGTCCTGATATGGATTAAATCATTTTGTAACAGAGGTAGAGAAAATATTTGCCATTTTACAGTGTATCTCAGCTGAGAAGGCATGAATTTAAAAGTTGAAAATGTGCTATGTTTTGTATCAAAGGTCACAATCAATATAGTGAAAAGACAATGACCAGAATTAGAAAAATATTTGGAGATTAAAATCTGATAAAAGTTGATATCCAGAATATATTTTTTAAACTCCTACAAGTCAACAACAACAAAAATCAATAACCTGATTTAAAAAATCAGCAAAGGACATAGGCATTTTCCCAAATTTGACAGACAAATGGCAAACAAGCAAATGAAAAGATGCTCAACATCACTAATTGCTAGATAAATGCAAATCAACCACCAGGAGATATTATCTCACAACCATCACGATGGCTACTATGAAAAACAAAAGCCAAAATAAAAGTTTGAGATAATGTAGAGAAACTAGAACTCTGTGCACAGTTAATAGGATTGTGAAATGGTATAAGTGTTGTGGGAAACAGGATGTAGATTTCTCAAAAAATTAAAATACAACTACTATTTCTGGTTACATATCCAAAGTAATTGAAACCCAGGTCTTGAGGAGACAGTTGCACACCCATGTTCATAGCAGAAGTATTTACAATAACCAAGAAGTAAAAGAAAATCAAATGCATCAACAATAAACAATAAACAAAATATGGTATACATATACAATGAAACATTATTCAACTTAAAAAAGGAAGTTTTTCTCACATGCTACAGCGTGAATGAACCTTGAGGCTGTCACACCAGGTGAAATAAGGGAGTCAAAAAAAAGACAAATACAGGCATACTTTGGACATATTGAGTGTTCTGTTCCAGATGACTTCAATAAAACAACTATTGCAATAAAGTGAGTTGCACAATTTTTTTTTCTTTTCCAGTGCATGTAAAATTTACATTTACACTATAGTAGAGTTTATTCATTATGCAAAAGCATTATGTCTAAAACAATGCACATACCTTAATAAAATGCTTTATTGCTAAAAATGACCAAGAATCATTTGAGCCTTCAGCAAGTCATAATTTCTTTGTTAGTGGAGAGTCTCACCTTAATGTGGATGGCTGCTCACTGATCAGGACTGTGCTTATTGAAGTTTGATAATTTCTCAAAGTAAGACAACAAAGAAGTTTGACATATCAAATGACTGTTCCTTTCCTGGAATATTTCTCTATAGCATGTGAAACTTTTTTTTTTTTCATTATTTTTTATTTTTCCACAGTTTTTTGGGGTATAGGTGGTATTTGGTTACTTGAATAAGTTCTGTAGTGGTGATTTGTGAGATTTTGATCCACCTATAACCTAAGCAGAATACACTACACCCTATTTGTAGTCTTCCATTCCTCAACCCCATGCCACCCTCCCGCCGACAATCCCCCAAAGTCCATTTTATAATTTTATTTATTTATTTATTTTGAGATGGAATCTTGCTCTGTCGCCCAGGCTGGAGTGCACTGGCGTGATCTTGGCTCACTGCAAGCTCCACCTCCCGGGTTCTTGCCATTCTCCCGCCTCAGCCTCCGGAGTAGCTGGGACTACAGGCGCCCGCCACGTTGCCTGGCTAATTTTTTGTATTTTTAATAGATGGGGTTTCACCGTTATTAGCCAGGATGGTCTCGATCTCCTGACCTCCTGATCCGCCCGTCTCGGCCTGCCAAAGTGCTGGGATTACAGGCTTGAGCCACCGCGCCCGGCCCAATAACCTGAGTTTCTAAATGAGTTGCTCCTTTCATGAGTGATGGGCTAATCAGCAATTGCCATAAAATTACTAATAAATTGCTTTTTGATATTAGTGTGCTGGTTACATTTGCTATTTTATATTGTAGTTCATATCATTTGTCATTTTGTTATATCAGACGGCATTGCTGAGTTCACATTTTAAATCTACCATCATAATATAACCACTAATAGTATTTACCATGAATAATTCAAAGTAGTAACTATTATATGGAACTAAATTAGAAATTAATAAGTAATGCTAGGCTAATTATTTTATAGCAATCATTTATTTTAATTATGAAATTGTCATAAGTGCAAAATTTTCACGTGTATTAAAATTCAGCAGCTTGTTACTATATGTTACTTTAATATGCTATAAATTCTAATATAAGAATGCTGAGCTTTAAATTATTTCTCCCCACTGGAGAATATAGCTTCTTAAAACTAAAATTTATTTAAAACCTACTTAAGGTCTACTATGTCAAAAGAAACGTTGTAAAATCTAGAATCATTTCTATAGAAAATAAAATATTAATGCAAGTAAGCATAGAAATTGTCATAAAGAATTTCATTTCCATGAAAACAAGACATAATTATTTTATATAAATTATGATGTCCTATTTTATTAATTATCTTTAGTTGTATGGTTGGTGGCTTAAAGCAGTAAGCATCATTATCCGACATAGTGTTTGAGTCTTAGGAATCAGGGGCACTTTAACTGGGCGGTTCTGGCCCAGGATCTCAGGCCAAGCCGCAGTCAGATTTTGGCAGGGGTGGCAGTCAGCTCAAGGTCGGCCTGGGCCGGAGGCTCTACTTTCAAAATGGCACACTCACAGGGCTGTCAGCAGGAGGCCTCAGTTCCTCACCGTGTAGGCCTCTCCATGAGGCTGCTCATGCCGTGGCAGCTCTCTTCCCGCAGAGTAAATGACCCAAGTGATGTATTCTCACTTCTGCCATACGCTATTAGCCACATAGGCAGTCCCCTTAGAAGATGGGGAAGCATGCACAAGACATGAATACCAAGAAGCAGAATTCAATACTGAGAATCACCCTGGAGGCTGCCTTGCATACCTAGTGACTTGGAGTTCCTAATTACTCTTATTTAAAATGTAAATTTTCTTCTAATTTGATTTGTACCATTCATACAGATTAACTTTATGGCTGTTTTATTGAGACATAATTAACACATTCATTTCCTTAAATATTTCTTGATAAGCCATGCCTCAAAAAGGTGGCATTGGTCAGACGCTGTGGCTCATGCCTGTAATCCCAGCACTTTGGGTGGCCGAGGCGGGTGGATCACTTGAAGTTAGGAGTTTGAGACCAGCCTGGCCAGTGTAGTGAAAACCCGTCTCTACAAAAATTACAAAAATTAGCCGGGTGTTGTGGCGGGTGCCTGCGGTTCCAACTGCTTGGGAGGCTGAGGCAGAGAATTGCTTGAACCCGGGTGGTGGAGGTTGCAGTGAGCTGAGATCACACAACTGCATTCCAGCCTGGAGAAGAGAGAAAGACTCCGTCTCAAAGAAAAGAAAAAAAAAAAAGAGAGGAAAGGAAGGGGAGGGAAGGGGAGGGGAGAGGAGGGCAGGGGAGGGAAGGTTTGGCTTTGAGGTTGTGGTGACTTTGATACAACTCCCCTGGGGGTGGGGTGTGGTGTGCATACTCATTTCAGAGACTTCAACCATCATTTATTTGCGGATGGTAAATCTGTAACTCCTGCCAGACCACTCTCCTGACTTGCATCTCTGAGCTGCCTACCAGACATACTCATTTACACATTCTCTAGGCACTTCAAACTCAACTTCTCCAAAGTGAATACTCTCTCAAAAATTACTTTGTTCTTCTTCAGTAATCCCTTTGACACCATAAGGCAGCACATCAATCCAGTTGCCTGAGCCAGAAACATGGTGTCATCCCTGAATCCTCATGAACATATATATCCAATCACTTATTAAGTCCTATTGATTTGACCTTCTCAGCATCTCCCAAATTTCCTCTAGATGCGATGGTCTCCAACACTACAGTAGTTCAGATGCTCAGCCTTCCTCCTCAGTTTTCCCAATTACCTTCTAATCACTCTACCTCTGATCTCATCTTCCCTTCCTCTGGTCTAGCTTTTACATAGGCTGCTAAAGTAATTTTAAATGTGAGTTTAATCACATTATTCCCTGACTTGAAGTCCTGCCATATACATTTGGTGCCATATACATTTCTTGGTTTGGCAAACAAGGCACCCTTGAGCCTGCTTCAGCCTGTTTTTCTAGTCCTCTTTCTCATTAGACCCCAACATAAACTCTAAGCTCCAGTCCTAATAAACTCCTCAGGATTCTCTGAATCACCTGTATGGTCTCCTTACCTCCGGGTCTTTGCACATGTTACCTTTACTTGTAATATTTTTCCACTCCCTTGTTTACCATCCCAGATCTTTGCCATCTTTCCAAACATAGCTCCAGTGCCACCTCCTTTGGGCCACCTTCCCTGATTTCCCAACCTGAGCCAGAGGCCCCCTCTTCTGTGTTTTCCCACAGCATCACATGCATATCTCTATGGAAGTAATATCATACAGTTTGACAAGCATCTGTTCCTCCATCTTTGAAGACAATGACTGCATCAAAGTTATTCAGCTGTTCAGTCCTAGTTACATAACACTCCCTTGATAAGTGGTAGTGAAAAGCAAAAAGGGGCAGAATGCCTTTTCCCCTCTCAAGGGCCTGGCTGGAAGCAGAACACTTATGTATGTTCCTATATGTTGCAGCTCTAGTCCTTACGTTCCTAGGGTGGGGAATTTTGCGGGAAGTCAGAGACCCTGAACGGAGGGACCAGCTGGAGCCACGGCAGAGGAACATAAATTGTGAAGATTTCATCTTAATATGGACATCTATCTGTTCCCAAATAACACTTTTATAATTTCTTATGCCTGTCTTTATTCTCTTAATCTTGTAATCTTCATAAGTTGAGGATGTATGTCGCCTCAGGACCACTGTGATAATTGTGTTAACTGTGCAAATTGATTGTATAACAGGTGTGTTTGAACAATATAAAATCAGTGCACCTTGAAAAAGAACAGAATAACAGCAATTTTTACGGAACAAGGGAAGACAACCATAAGGTCTGACTGCCTGCAGAGTCAAGCAAAAAGAGCCATATTTTTCTTCTTGCAGAGAACCTATAAATGGACATCCAAGTAGGAAAGATATTGCTAAATTCTTTTCCTAGCAAGGAATATTGACACCCTGGGAAAGGAATGCATTCCTGGGGAGAGGTCTATAAACGGCTGCTCTGGGAATGTCTGTCTTGCGCAGTTGAGATAAGGACTGAGATCCACCCTGGTCTCCTGCAGAACCCTCAGGCTTACTAGGGGTGGGAAAACTCTGCCCTGGTAAATTTGTGGTCATATTGGTTCTCTGCTCTCGAACCCTGTCTTCTGTTGTTTAAGATGTTTGTCAAGACAATATGTGTACCACTGAACATAGATCCTTATCATTGGTTCTGCTTTGCCCTTGCCTTGCGATCTTTGTTGGACTCTTTATCAGTGGTTCTTTTGCCCGTTGTCCCGTTCCCTCAGAAGCATGTGATCTGTGTTAGACCCTTATTAGTGGTTCTGTTTTTTGCCCTTTGAAGCATGTGATCTTTGTACCTACTCCCTGTTCTTACACCCCCTCGCCTTTTGAAACCCTTAATAAAAACTTGCTGGTCTGAGACTCCGGCAGGCATCACAGTTCTACTGATATGTGATGTCACCCCTGGTGGCCCAGCTGTAAAATTCCTCTCTTTGTACTGTCTCTCTTTATTTCTCAGCCAGCCAACACTTTGGGAAAATAGAAAGAACCCAAGTTGAAATACTGGGGGCATGTTCTCCCAATAGGGGAAATGATGCTACTTGCTTAGAAGCTGGCCCTCTCGGCATGCCAAATTATACTGCCTCCTTCTAACTGATGTTACAGGTTGGATCAATACCCATTTCCCTACTTTTGCTTTGTTTTCCTTTTCTGTTGAAGCAGAGAGGCCAAACATGTGACTTTCAAGCCTTTCTTACACCTGAGGCTGGTTAATGACCCAGTTCCAACCAATGAGATGTGAGCAAAAGGCCCTGGGGAGGCCATCCCTTCCTGAAATAAATAAAAGGCAAAGCCTTAGTATGAGGATTTGGCTACTTCACCTTTCTCTTTCCTTCCAGCCTGGAATGTGGTTGTGGGGCCTTGTGATGCAGCAGCCATCTTGTGACTATGAATCCAATAGGCCTAAAAATGAAAACCACTCACTGAGCAGGACAGAGTAGAAAGACAGAAGTAGTCAGGGTCTTTCAGGACATTGCTGAGCACTACATCAGCCGTGAATTGCCAACTTCCAATGATGTTCTGTAAAATTAAGTAAATCTCTAATTGTTTGAGCTACCAAAGGTCAAGTTTTCTGTTATTTGCAACCAAAAGCATTTCTAAGAGATATGAAACCCTATGGAGGCATAAATTTCTTATTAACTAGGACTCCTTGGAGTCATGTGCAATATAAATAACCAACATAGGTACTATTTATTGAGCTCATACTACAGATCAAGCACATTAATAAATGTTGATGATTCATGATCTCAATTTATTTTATTTTATTATTATTTTTGAGATGGAGTCTAGCTCTCTCGCCCAGGCTAGAGTGCAGTGGCACGATCTCAGCTCACTGCAAGCTCCACCTCTCAGGTTCATGCCATTCTCCTGCCTCAGCCTCCCGAGTAGCTGGGACTACAGACGCCTGCCTCCATGCCCAGCTAATTTTTTGTATTTTTAGTAGAGACGGGGTTTCACCATGTTATCCAGGATGGTCTCAATCTCCTGACCTCGTGATCCTCCTGCCTTGGCCTCCCAAAGTGCTGGGATTATAGGCATGAGCCACCACACCTGGCCATGATCTCATTTCAATCCTCACCTAAGACAGAGATGATAGTATTATGATGATGATGATGACAGAGTTCTTCTTAAGCATGGGATAATTCAATGAGAGAGACAAGGAAACTCACCTAAGGTCACCCAGTAAGTGTCAGAGAGTGTCATGCTCATAAGTACTGTATTGATCTGCAAATAACACCAGCCATTTGATCTTAATTTTTGGAGGACAGACAGCATTCCAGGCCTAAAGCCTTTCTGTTACCTGAGAACTGTCAATACAACAGAGCTTGGCTCATAATGATAGTTATACCACCTGTGTATAAACAAAACTAGTGTAACCAAATAAAATGGTGTTATTGTAAAGAACTCATGGGAATTTGAGAAGGGTAGCCTTTGGGAAAGCACCAAAAGGGGCCTATTTGACTTTGAAGTGCAAGGTAGCCTAGGTAGAGGCTATAAGAAAAATATTTGGCCAAAATGCTCCACATAATGTCTCAAGAAATTCTGGAGTTGTCAGCTGGTGCTATGAAGAGGGAACTGGACTCTAACAGAAAGAAGGGAGGAGAGGAAGGGCACTGCCTCTTGAAGCAGTGAGAAATCCCCTCTAGTGAAGAATGGCAGGTAAAGGTACAAGAAGAGCAAGGAGTGATACACAATCTGAAGCAGTTTTCTGCTTATGCTATAATTATTCTCTGAAACTTCAGAAACATCTGTTAATTGAAATAGCCTTGTATTAGCATTGTTTTGGAGATGGAGTAACACGTGGCAGTAGGCCAGGTGTGGTGGCTCACACCTATAATCCCAGCACTTTGGGAGGCCAAGGCGGCTGGATCGCTTGAGGTCAGGAGTTTGAGACCAGCTTGGCCAACATGGTGAAACCCTGTCTGTACTAAAAAATACAAAAATTAACCAGGCATGGTGGTGCATGCCTATAATCCCAGCTATCCGGCAGGGTGAGGTGGAGAATCACTTTGACCCAGGAGGCGGAGGTTGCAGTGAGCCGAGATTGCGCCACTGCACTCCAGCCTACGTGACAGAGTAAGACTCCATCTCAAAAATGATAAAAATCATCAGTGGCAGTACCTTCAAAAATCTACCAGGGATGAGCTGACAGGTTCCAGCTGCAAACCCACCTGTGTTGTGGATCGATTCTGTATTCTTCCCAAATACACCAAAGTCACTAGAACCTTGGGAGGAACAGGAAGAGGAACAAGATGACCTTAGTATTTAGGATGAAGGATAAAGTCGTTTTATTGGATAATACCGAAGAGGATGTTAGGCAAAAGGTAAAGCACTTAAAGTCACTTGGGTTTCATGGGTTTATTAAAAAGTGGATGATATTCTAGACCAGCACTGTCTAATACATATATAGCCACAAACATCAGTCATATATTTAATTTTAAACTTTCTGGTAGGTACATTTTAAAAAGGAAAAAGAAATACATAAAATTATTTTAACAATTGCTATGATTTGAATATGTTCCCCAAAGTTTATGTATCAGAACTTTATCCCCAATGCAGCAGTGTTGGGGGTACAGCCTAATAAGGGGTGATTAGGTCATGAAAGCTCTACCCTTGTGAGTGGATTAATGTTGTTATTGAGGGAGTAGGTTAGTTATCACAAGAGAGGGCTTGTTAGAAAAATGAGTTTGGCCCTCTATTTCTCTCCCACACCTTCTCTTGCCCTCCTGCCTTCTGCCATGGGATGATGCAGCAAGAAGGCCATTACCAGATGCCACCCCCTGACCTTGGATTCCAGCCTCCAGAACTGTAAGAAATAAACCTCTGTTCTTTATAAACTATCCAGTGTTAGACATTGTTATAGCGGCACAAAATGGACTAAGAAAATAATATAGTTTATTTAATCTAACAAAATTATTTTATCATGTAACCAATGTTTAAAAATACATGAGATATTTCATATTCTCTTTTTGCACTAAGCCTTTGAAATCCATTTGGTAATTTACACTTAGAGCTATCTCAATTTGAGCTAGCCACATTTGAAGTGCTCAATAACACCAAATCTTACCTCTTTTTTTTTTTAAGTTTAACAATTTTCATGGCAATTTGCCTAAAATATAGGACTATAAACTTGAATGTCTCTTTTTTGCAACTTTTTCTCTATTATAAAACTTTTTCTTCCTTTTTTGCAGTTTTCGCTATTATTTTCTACTATGATAATTTGTAGAAAAGTTGAAAAATTCAGAAAAGTACAAAGAAAGAAATTTAATCCATCCATAAACCACTTTTCAGAAATAACCACTGCAAAAATTTTAATATATGGTTCTAAATTTAAACATACATACATATATATCTCAAATTAAGATATAGTATATGATATATACTTTCTCACTTTTAAAAAAGTTACATGATGCCCAAACTGAGGTCATCTTTCTCTGCACATTCAGAAGAATCAATACAGTTTTCAGCATGCCGCAAATAGCATTATGAATCCTTCAGTCCCTAAGGTTAAATAAATGTTATCTATTCCCAATTCTTTGTTATGGGTGTCTCCTCTGTCACTGTAAGTTTACGGGGTCTTTTCTTCTCCAAATTATTACAGTTCATCTTTTTCTCTTCATATACAATGTTTTCACCTAATTCATTTCTCACATGCATTACTGTAAGAGTAGCTTCTTTGGTCTCCCTGAATCCAATTTCTTCCATTTCCAAACATCCTGGTTATTGATGCAAGACCAATTTTCAAAATGTCATTTTTGACCTGTTGGTAGGAAGAAGACAGAAGAGATGGGAGATTAAGCAGTCAGCTTTGAATCTCTGAAATAGAAATACACACTCCAGGGAAATCTGTGCTTCCAATGGGAATATAATTACTCCTCCATATCCTCCTCCTTCACATCCAACCCATCATAGAAAAGGAAAGTCTGACACAAGATACTTATTAAAACCTCAAAAAGGCATTAGAGCCCAGTTTCTCTAAGAAAGGATATTAGAGTCCGGGTGTGGTGGCATAATCCCAGCACTTTGGGAGGCTGAGACAGGCAGATCACGAAGTCAGGAGTTTGAGACCAGCCTGGCTAACATGGTGAAACCCTGTCTCTACCAAAGATACAAAAAGTTAGCCGTGCGTGGTGGCGTGCCCCTGAAATCCCAGCTACTCGGGAGGCTGAGGCAGGAGAATTGCTTGAACCTGGGAGGTGGAGGTTGCAGTGAGCTGAGATCACACCATTGCGCTTCACCCTGGGCAACAGGACAAGACACCATTTCAAAAAAAAAAAAAGAAAAAAAGAAAAGAAATGAAAGGATACTGAAAATTCCAGCTACCTCTTTCCCACCACTGCACAGATACAGAAAAGCTGACAGAGCGCTAGAACTATGTCCTTCAGCCACAGTCCAGAGGACAAAACAAATGGGTCTTACATAAAAATGAGAAAGGATATGAGGAGAAATTACATCCAAGCAAACTGAAAGTCTGGATAGACTTCCCTACATTAAACATGAAGAAGATGAAAGGCCGGGCGCAGTGGCTCACACCTGTAATCCCAGCACTTTGGGAGGCCGAGGTGGGCAGATCACAAGGTCAGGAGATTGAGACCATTCTGGCTAACACCGTGAAACTCCGTCTCTACTAAAAATACAAAAAATTAGCCGAGCGTGGCAGCATGCGCCTGTAGTCCCAGCTACTCAGGAGGCTGGGCAGGAGGATGGCATGAACCTGGGAGGCAGAGCTTGCAGTGAGCCAAGATTGCGCCACTGCACTCCAGCCTGGGTGACAGAGTGAGACTCTGTCTCAAAAAAAAAAAAAAGAAGATTAAAAAAATACTGTGTGCATTATAAAAATTTATTACTTTTTTAAAAGGAGGACAAAGCAGCAACCAGATTAAGAAAAAAAGATATGGAACCCAGTGTCAAAGAAAATATAACTCAAAGGAGAGAAGGAAATTCTCTATAATGGCTTCTCTGTGAAGCAACTAAAACAAATATGAATTCTATAAATAAGAACTTAAAGACAAGATGAAATACAAAGCAATAGGAAGAGAGAAACTTAAAATTCTAAGTAAACAGATCAAAGACTAAAAGAATACTCATCATAACTCATAGATTCTGCTTCTTATATATGACATTACACACAGAGAAAAGAGACCCAGGCTCTGGGCCCTGCTTCTTAGAGGACTGAGAATATCACAAAGACTGGGAAGATAAATTTATTAAAGAACACATGGGCATCTCTGATGTTCTGTGCCGGCACAGCAAAACCCACAACTCCAAACCTACTCTCATAATTCACACCCCTCAGGCCCCAAGGAAAGGTTTCTTCTGATGTACTGAAGAATGCCAAAGGCCATGAAGGTTTTTGCGCTTTTGCCAACATCAGAGATGGACACTGCTCAGCAGAAGGCGAAAGATTTGAGCTGAAGAGTTTAGGGAGGATAACAGACCAATTCACTTGTTTGTCAAATACATAGTATCAGCATGAATCCCATAGATTCTTACTGAAGACAGTATCATTTCCCAGAAGGCCCAGCATTCATTCTCTCATGTCTTTTTGTATCTAATTCATTGGTTTTGAAGATACTAAAATATTACAGCATATTCACAACTGTTACTTACGCATGGCATCTGAAGAGCATTTTGCAACATTATACAACTCATATTACATATTATTCTTAAATGGGTACCTACATACAGACAAGAAATAACATGTGAAGTGTAGTTCCAATTATTTACATTGGTAACTATGTGGACTTTGAACATTCACACTAAAAATAGTTTTATAATATAAAAATCTTTACTATTATTGGATTAAATTTTTTAATTATTAAATAAAATATCAACTTCACATAATTTTTGTTTTTGTTCAATGTAATTATTTTGCAACAGGGTCACTCTGTTGCCCAAGTTGGAGTGCAGTGTCACGATCTCGGCTCATTGCAACCTCTACCTCCTGGGTTCAAGCCATTCTCCTGCCTCTGCCTCCCAAGTAGCTGGAATTATAGGCGCCTGCCACCACATCTGGCTAACTTTTGTACTTTTAATACAGACAGGGTTTCACCATCTTGGGATGAAACTCCTGATTCATGAGGTGATCTGCCCGCCTCGCCCTCCCAAAGTGCTGGGATTACAGGCATGAGCCACTGCACCCTCCCTATCTCTTTTGATAGAGAAATTTCAGGCAGGATGCAGTGGCTCACACCTGTCACTCAGTGCTTTGGGATGCTAAGGTGGGAGGATTGTTTGAGGCCAGGAGATCAAGACTAGCATAGGCAACACAATGAGACCCTCTGCTACAAAAAAATTCCAAAACCTAGCCTGGCATAGTGGTATGTGCCCGTAAACCTAGCTACTTGGGAGGCTGAGATGGGACAATTGCTTGAACCCAGGAGCTCAATGCTGCAGTAAGCTATGATTGTGCCACTGCACTCCAGCTTGGATGACAGAGGAAGACTGCCTCATAAAAGTTTTCAAATTTCAATTTTAGAAGAAAAATACAAAAATCATTAAAACAATTTATAACTTTCAATGTTTTACATCTATCTTGTTTTCGATGAAAATCAAATTGTTTTTTAAATTTTTCATCATATACTTTTTGAGATGGTGTCTCGCTCTGTCACCAGGGAGGAGTGCAGTGGCACGGGGCTCAATGCAACCTCTGGTTTGAGTGACTCTCCTGCCTCAGCCTCCTGTGTACCTGGGATTACAGGCACGCGCCCACCATACCCAGCCAATTTTTTTAATTTGTAGTACAGATGAGGTTTCACCGCGTTGGCCAGGATGGTCTTGACCTTCTGCCCTCATGACCTGCCTGCCTAAACATCCCAAAGTGCTGGATTACAGGCATTAGCCACTGCACCCAGCCGTTTCTTATATTTTCACATTACATATATGTAAAACATCAAAGATGCTGGGCGCAGTGGCTCACACCTGTAAACCCAGCACTGTGGGAGACCAAGACGGGCGGATTACAAGATCAGGGCCATCCTGGCTAATACGCCGAGACTCCGTCCCTACCAAAAACAAAAAAACTAGTGGGCATGGTGGTGGGCACCTATAATCCCAGCTACTCAGAAGGCTGATACAGGAGAATGGCGTAGAACCCGGGAGGCAGAGCTTGCAGTGTGCTGAAATCACGCCACTGCATTCTAGCCTGCGCAACAGACGGAGAATGACCTCAAAAAAAAATAAAAAAACATCCTTAAATATGAAAATCTTCATTATACCCCGTCCAGAATTAGCAAGTTTTTTTTTTTTTTTTTTTTGGTCTCACTGGCTTCAAGAATGAAGCTGTGGACCCTCATGGCAATTATTAGTTTTTAAAACTACTGTATGCGGAGTTTGCTGCTTCAGACGTTCAGCTATGTCTGGAGTAGAACTTCTCTCTTTCCCCTAGGTTCACTAACCTGTGAGCAGTGAGACCGTCGACCTTCATAGTGAATATAACAGCTTTCATAAGCCAGTACAATCCAGAGTTATTCGTTCCTCCAAGTGGGGTTGTGGTCTCACTGATTTGTGTACAGAAGTGAAACTACAGACCTACACAGTGTTACAGGCATTAAAAGTGACATGCATCCAAACAGCCACCAATAACGAAGACTACAACAAAGCGCCAAAAAAAAAAAAAAAAAAAAAAAAAAACAATCCAAACGCGTTACTGCGGACTGCGGCAGCCTGCTTTTATTCCCTTATCTGGCCCCACCCTCATCCTGCTGATTGGTTCATTTTACAGAGAGCTGATTGGTCCGTTTTGACAGAGTGCTGATTGGTGCGTTTACAATCCTTGAGCTAGACGCAGAGTCACAGAGTGCTAGTTAGCTAGATACAGAGTTAGCTAGATACAGAGTACCAATTGGTGTATTTACAAACCCTGAGCTAGACACAGAGTGCTGATTGGTGCATTTACAATCCTTGAGCTAGACATACAGTCACAGAGTGCGAGTCCTCCAAGTCTCCACTAGGTTAGCTAGATAAGAGTACGGATTGGAGCACATACGATCCTCCGGCTAGATATAAAAATTCTCCAAGTCTCCATCCAGTTCAGGAGCCCAGCTGGCTTCACCCAGTGGATCCTACACCAGGGCTGCAGGCCGAGCTGCCCGCCAGTTCCCACCCACGCCTGCACTCCTAAGCCCTTGTGCTGTCCATGGGACTGGGTGACACGGAGCAGGGTGCGGCGCCCATCGGGGAGGCTCAGGCCGCGCGGGAGCCCACCGCAGGGGGAGGAGCTCAGTCGTGGCGGGCTGCAGGTCCCAGCCCTGCTCCGCCGGGAGGCAGCTAAGGCCTAGCGAGAATTTGAGTGCGGCACCAGCCTGCCGGCACTGCTGGGAGACCCCACTGGCGCAAGCTCCGCAGCTGCTGGCCCGTGGTGCTAAGCTTCTCATTGCCCTAGGCCGGCGGCGCCAGCCGGCCGCTCCGTGTGCGGCGCCCGGTGAGCCCGCGCCTGCCAGAACTCGCACTGGCCAGCGAAAGCTGTGCGCAGCCCTGGTTCCCACCCGCGCTTCTCCCTCCACGCCTCCCCACAAGCAGAGGGAGGCAGCTTCGGCCTCAGCTAGCCCAGAGAGGGGCTTCCATGGTGCATCTCTGATGTTCTGTGCTGGCACAGCAAAACCCACAACTCCAAACCTACTCTCATAATTCACACCCCTCAGGCCCCAAGAAAAGGTTTCTTCTGATGTACTGAAGAATGCCAAAGGCCACATGGTAGCCCCAGGAGCTTATGGTTCAAATCATCCTATACCTACACATCACAATAAAATAAGACTACCTCTTCCCAGTAGTTCCTATTAAGAACCATAGAATTGGGCTGGGCTTGGTGGCTCACACCTGTAATCCCAGCAATTTGGGAGGCTGGGACAGGCAGATCACTTGAGGTCAGGAGTTCGAGACTAGCCTGGCCAACATGGTGAAACCCCTGTCTCTACTAAAAATACAAAAATTAGCTGGGTATGGTGGTGCTTGCTTGTAATCCCAGTTACGTGGAAGGCTGAGACAGGAGAATCACTTGAACCCAGGAGTTGGAGGTTGCAGTGAGTCAAAATCGAGCCACCACACTCCAGCCTGGGCAACAGAGTGAGACTCCATCTCAAACAAACAAACAAACAAACAAATAATCCTAGAATAGAAGCTTTTTTTTTGTTGTTGTTAGATGGAGTTTTGCTCTTGTTGCCCAGGCTGGAGTGCAACGGTGCAATCTCAGCTCACCACAACCTCTGCCTCCCGGGTTCAAGCAATCCTCCCGCCTCAGCCTCCCGAGTAGCGGGGATGACAGGCATGTGCCACCACAACCGGCTAATTTTGTATTGTTAGTAGAGATGGGGTTTCTCTAGACTGGTCTCAAACTCCCGACCTCAAGTGTTCCGCCCGCCTTGGTCTCCCAAAGTGGTGGGATTACAGGCATGAGCCACCACGCCCAGCTGCTCATTAACTTTGATTGGGTGACATGCCCATGCCTGTGGTCTGCAGAGCAATCAGTCCCTCCAAACCGCATGGACTGAGAGTGGAGAAGAGTGACTGCCCATGGAAAACTAAGGTGCTGAGACCAAAAGAAAGGGAATGCTTTGGAAAACAAAACAACAGGTGTCACATCGAAGGAAAAATGGATGCTATCCAACCTGTAGTTAGAACTGACATTCATTATACTCCTATCATAGGCCAGGCACTGTGCTAAGTGCTTTACATATGTTATTGTATTCGATATGGCGGGTAGTAATAATACATGAAAAGTTAGTCAACATCATTAGGCATCAGGGAAATGTATGTTAAAATCACAATAAAGTAGCACTCTATGAGGACTGAAAATACCAAAATTTGGCAAGGATGTGGAACAACCGAAACTCTCATCTATTGCTAAGAGTGTAAAAGAGTGCAGTCGCTTTGGAAAAACAATCCAGCAGTATCTAAAGTTAAGCTACCATACGATTCAGCAATTTGACCCAGATACTTTCCCTAAGAGGGGTAAAAATGTATGTACACACAAGGTCTTAAACAAGAATGTTCATAACGCCCTATGCATAATAGCCAAAAACTATAAACAAAGCAAATGGCCATTAATAGGAGAATGGATGACCACTTGTGGTATGGTCATACAATGGAATACTGTTCAACAATTAAAAGCAACGAATTACTGATACAACAGCATGGATGAATCTAATTGATACTGAAGTCAGACACAAAGCAGAAGAAAGACACAAGGCAGTGTGTATTGTAGGTCTCCATTTATATGAAATTCAAAAAAAGACAAAACTAATCTATGGTCATTGAAATTTGAAAATAGTTGACTGGGCGCGGTGGCTCACGCCTGTAATCCTAGCACTTTGGGAGGCCGCAGATCACAAGGTGAGGAGTTTGAGACCAGCCTGGCCAATATGGTGAAACCCCGTCTCTACTGAAAATACAAAAATTAGCCAGGCGTGGTGGCAGGCACTTGTAATCTCAGCTACTCAGGAGGCTGAGGCAAGAGAATTGCTTGAACTCGGGAGGCAGAGGATGCAGTGAGCTGAGATTGCGCCACTGCACTCCAGCCTGGGCAACAGAGCAAGACTCCATCTCAAAAAAAAAAAAAAAAAAAGAGAAAATAGTTGCCATGGGGTGGTGGTGGGTTGTCTGGAAAACTGGCACAAAATAACTTTCTGGAGCAATGAAAATGTTCTAGATCTTGACTGGGTGGTGTATACAACTGCTAAATGTCATCACGTTCAACATATAGGTCTGTGGAATTTATTGTATGCAAATTATACCTCAATTTTTAAAAATTACAAAGGACTAACATTAAAGTTTTTGCCACAGTTTTAATTGTTCCTCTAATGTTGTGCACTAGTTTTTCCCATTTTTTCCCAATCACAAAATATGATACAATGACTATCTTTTGTGCATATGTGAAATTACCAATATTAAACATTTTGACCCTTAAAATAACAACTTTGTATGGTCAAACCTAGTAGATTTTAATATTTTGGATTATTCCCATTATCCCCATTTTTAGTTAGGTGACTTGAGAAAAGTTTACAAATTTTGTTGATACTCATTGCTAAACTGCTTTTTCTACCAGTTTTATAAATGTATACTCCTTTTACAAAAGTGTCTCTCAGGTTGGTGCAAAAGTAGTTGCAAGTATACTTGCAATGGCAAAAGCCGCAACTACTTTTGCACCAACCTATGACTTGAATCCTGTTTTTTAGTTCTTCAAATTTTGATGGACACTTATCTTTCACATCCACAGGCACGTTCCTCTCTGCCCAGCACTTTGTACATCTCTCATTGGCTCATAACACATTCTACTTCCATCACGTATGTGTACACATATGGCTGTATAGGTAAACAGCTTCTGGAGGATAAGAACAATTTGTTTTGGGGTTTTTTATTTTTAATAAAATCTCCTAGCTTGATGCCTTATGCATTTCATTTATTCATTCAACATCTTCCAAGTTCACGTAAGGGATCAGTCACCTGTGAATAGTGTAACAGGCCTTCAAAAAGTTCACGAAACTAAACATTATCAGTTTCAAATATACCTGACAGGTCTCATTTTAACGATCATGCCCCACGTTTTAAGTTCCCAGACTGCGACCTCCCCATGTTTTTGGTGCTCTAATCTGGAAACAAAAACTCTGAAAATTTAGTTTTGAATGTATTATGTGAGGGCCTTTCCCTGGGCCCTGCTAATAATTCCTTAAAACGCTCCCCAGAACCACATGTTGGGGAACTTAGGATAATCAGTGAAATTAAGGGAGCCTGTCGGTCTGGGACTTTTCACAGGACTCTGAAGGGCGCCAGAGTAATTAATTCCTTTTTAAGGACAGCAGTGCAGTGAATATGCAAATCGTGGCAGCAACAAGCTCCTTCCAGTTCCGGAGTGCCCGCAGGCTCCTCCCGGTCGCTGCCGTCGCCTAGCGAATAGGGCGGGGGCTCGCACGGTCCCCGCAGCGCCCCGAGACTAGCCACACCCGCTCGGCCCCGCGTGCCGGAGAGCCACCGCAGGCTCCCGCCGCCCCGCCCCGGGCGCGCGTCCCGAGCCCCACCCGCGCGCCCGGCAGGAAAGGGCGGGCCTGCGCTGCCGCCCACGCTCGCTCCCACCGTCGGACTGTGGGCCGGGACCGCGCATGACCGGCGCCCTGAGCGAGAGGCACGAGCGCGCACCCGGGCCAGTGAAGGGCTAGGGGATGGACTGTTGCTCCGTCGGCAGCCAGGGGACCCAGCGCCTGCCTGGCCATCGGCGGCTTCTGTTCTTGCCCGCGGGCCTCAGCGGAAGACCGGGAGGCAGCGGAACCTCAGCACGCCGCTGCCTCTCTGCGCTCTCCGACGGTCTGGGGGCGCTGCGCCCTCGCGCCCGGGCGACCCGCGGCGGCGTGTCACGTGCCTCGCCGCTGCTCCTCCTCCTGCTAGTGCCCTCCCCGCGCTTGGCCGCCGCAGCCCCGCGCCGGCAGCTCGGGGACTGGGAGCGCTCGCGCGTCGGGTATGCCGCACCTCTGGCCGGGGGCAGCGGCGCGTGGAGGTGCCCACCGGGCCTCGGTCCGGGCGTCGTCGCTGCCGCCGGCGCCCTTCCCCAGTGCAAAGGCCCGGCGCCTGCACTCGTTTCCTGCAGGAGAGGTGAGGCCCAGGTGGGAAAGGAGAGGGTGCTGGTCTCGCGGGGCTGGGCGGGTCGGGGACCTCAGCTACAGCCTTCCCGAGGAAAGGCCCGGCAGGCCGGAGGGCGGGTCAGCCAAGGGCACCGGCATCTGCCCGGACCGTGGGGCGAAGGTCCGGGCCCGCCTTGCTCGGCCGCGGTGGCGGGGCTTAGCCCAGTAAGAGACGAATTCCTGGGAATCCCGGGCGCTGAAGTTGGAGGGAGGTGCGTGCTGGGGCGGGGAAGTGGTGCCCGCCCACTCCTAGGGTCTGCTTCTGGGCGCCGCCTTCCAGGCGTTTTGTTTGGCAGGGCGCAGCCTGTTGGCCGCTCAGGGGGAAGGGATGGGTATGTTTGGGGAGCAAAGCTCTGAGAAATGAAGGGATTGCTTTACAGTTTGATTTCACGTTCTGATGGAATCATTAATTCGTGGAGTCCTGGCGTCTACCCTGTCCCTGGCGCTTTTCTAGATGTGTGGGATATATCAGTCCAAAAAATGTTTCCCTGTCGAGCTTAATTCTGGCGGAGGAGACGCAGTAAATGTGTATGGATATACATATGCATAATTGATGTATATGTAATTTACATATACATAATTTTATATATTCGTAATTTGATAAATGGTATAGGAAAATTATAGGATAAGGCTTGGGAAGTGGAATGGGTCTCCAGTCGTGAATTTAAATAGGGTGATCAGAATCGATTTCATTGAGAAGGTAGCATTTAATTAAATAGAGTCATGCATCCCTTCAGAACAGTCACCTACTGAGAAATGAGTCATTAGGCGACTTCTTCCTTGTGTGAGTATTGTAGTGTGTGCTTACACAAACCTGGATGCTACAGCCTACTACACAGCTAGACTAGCAGGTAGAGCCTAGTGCTCCTAGGCTACAAACCTGAACAGCATGTTACTGTACTGAATACTAGAGGCAGTCTGAACACAATGGTATTTGCGCATCTAAATATAGGAAAGGTACAGTAAAAATATGTATTATAGTCTCATAGACCACTGTCGTGTGTACCCGTCTGTCCTGGGCTGAAAGGTAGTTGTGGGGCGCCTGACTATTTAAAAAGGAGGTGAGAGAGATCACTGCCCTGGAGATGAGGGAAGTAAACAGGATCAACTTATTAGATAGCATATTGTTGATTAAATAAAAAAATCATTTCGAATAATCAACAGACTTGGCAAAATTATCACTTTGGGCAGTCTGTACATGTTCATTAGTAGCCATCACTAACCACACATTTTTCCTATTCAACAGATAGGCCCAGCAAATGTTGACTATGTCTAAAATTTAAGCATATCATTGGCTGGGGTAAAAACTGATTAGTAGAGCAATAAAGTGAAGGAAACTTTATATACAGAGAGTGGGGAATGAGTAGTGAACTCGGTGCCACTGTCCTTCAGAAATTAGGAGTCGGAGATGAGTTTGGTCTTTATTTCTGTATTTTGCCCTTTGTTGTGCTTTTTCTGACAAGCTAGTAATTTCCAATTTATTTTTCTCTCAATACAAGAGTATGGGGCAAAAAGAGAGTGTTCTTTCTCATGGATTTGCTGACCAATCAGTAAGGTGGTACTGTTGTTTTAGTGTCAGCGATCTCATTCTTCAGTCATCATAAAACATAAGTATGGATGCATAAAAACAGAAGCAGAGCAGAGACACAGCTAAGGAGGGGTGTATGCTCATTAACCAGCTAATGAGCGTTTCCCAACCATTTGTTTGCTTGGTACCTGAGGTTCTCAATTGGGCTACTTAAGGATGTCATGAGTAGGAAGTTTGTATTTGGTTTCCACATCCTGTCCAAGGCTAACTTTGGGCCTCTATTGTAATTGTGGGTTTTTATTATCCTCTTGATATGCTTAAGGTCCCCAGAAAGGGGAATTGCATGTTACACGTTAACACAGCTCAGTTGACTCGCTTCCTTATGATCAGTGAGGAGTCTAGGAGTTGGCGGCGTCTTCAGGTACTGCCCTTTGACAGAAGGCAAGAGGGCATATCCTTCCCTCAGCAGGCGTTGGAGTGTCTACTGGGAAGTGGCCAGCCCTTCGGTCTACTTTTCAGAGGCAGGATTTCTTGGAAATAAGCTTGTCGTTTCTGGTTCCAATCTTTTGAAAAGAAAACAACAACAAAAAACTATAGAATCTAAATTGGCGTTACAAAGTAGTCTTGTGATTGTTTTGTTTATGTGGGAGTGGGGATGAGGAGGTTATGTTTTAAATACATGAATGGTTATTTTCTTACTAGAAACAAGGAGTTTGGGTCTAGAGTAACCCTGTCACTCTTCACAAGCCATTCCAGACTCAGGTGTTTCCAAGCTCCCTGACACATGGGACAGTCCAGTAGAGTTCTAGGGCAGGTGAGGTGGTCCTTAAGAGGTCCCCTAGATAAGTGCTTTCATTCATTCACTCCCACTCTTTCTCAAGCTAGGTCTCTTCTGTGTTGGGCAGACATCCTGGGTCTCTTCTCATGGAGGCCAGTTTCTGTCTCAGGACTAGAAATAAACTAAAAAAGAGATACCAGATTTAAGTGAGCTCGTTTGTGTGAAAAGGGAAGAACTGAGGAGAAAGGAATTCATTTCGAATTTTCCCTCTAGACAGTTTCATAATCCAGATTGTAGAAGTTATTACAGTTCAATTACAAAATATATATATATATTCCTAGCCTGCTGTATGCTAGGTCCTTTGCCAGATGCTAAAGATAAAAAATGAGCAAGACTGGCTGCTCCTGGGCAGCTTGGGCAAATAGATAATACAGATGAGGAAATAAGGTGTTAAGTGCTAAGATGAGCTATCTGTGCTGAACTGAGAACACAGGTATGGGAGCCATAAAGGTTACTCCCTTAGCTGGGTGGAGGAAGCAGAGAGAACCATAAAGTGTAAAAAAGAAAATGCCACATCTGAAACATAATGTATACTCAGTAAATTGGCAGTTTAATGAAGAAAAGTAAAAAGAATGCTTAAAGTTTAACAGTTGGGAAAGGGGAACAAGCCATGCTTAAGCATGGAGTTGCAGGAAATAGAATAGCTTAGGTTGCTAGAAAGAAAGCTGAAAGGATAAGTGTGGTCATAAATAGCAAGGGCTTTGTATGCCAGGTCAAGGACCTCGTGTCATAGCACAGTGGTTCTTCGAATCTAAGGGCCCAGTTTTACCAGCAAACACATACAAACACACGTAAGTCGTTGCACTTTATATTTTGTCAGTCTGCAAATGGTTCTTGATACAGATAAAGATTATTGCATCTCTTGCTCTCATCTTGATGCCTACAGTGACCACAGCTACCTTCCTCTTCCCAAGTTGTGAGCAGGCTGGGAACGACTCCCATAGGCTGCAGCGAAGTGTCAGATCTGTAGGGTTCAGTCCACATCACATTTTTGTTTACTCTCGATTTTATTGTAGGGTAAGAAGGGGCAAAGGACTGAGAGTGGAGGCTGATCAGCTGGAGCATCTTTCTGGTCATTCAGAGGCCTGCTGGGGAAACCTTTGACCTTTGAGTTGGCAGGTGACCCTTCTTGCTCCTACCAGTCTTCTGCAACACCAGACCTCAGACTGGTGCCAGTTAATGGCAAAATTTGAAAAGCAGTGACAAATATGTAGCAAGATTTTCATATACTAAGTTGATTAGAAGTTCTAAGTTGATATAGAAGTTCTATAGATTGTCTTTTTTTTTTTCTTTTGGTGTCATAATTTCTTTTTTAGTATAATATTTAATAGTAGTAAGCAGCAATATTTAAATGTTCTTTCATGACAGTTAAAAATTGGCAACTCAAATATTTTATTTTTTATTTTTTATTTTTATTTTTTTTTGAAATGGAGTTTTGCTCTGTCACCCAGACTGGAGTGCAGTGGTACAATCTCGGCTCACTGCAACCTCCGCCTTTCGGGTTCAAGCAATTCTCTTGCCTCAGCCTCCTGAGTATCTAAGATTACAGGTGCCCGCCGTCACACATGGCTAATTTTTGTATTTTTAGTAGAGACAGGGTTTCACCATCTTGGCCAAGCTGATCTTGAACTCCTGACCTCGTGATCCACCTGCCTCAGCCTCCCAAAGTGCTGGGATTACAGGCGTGAGCCACCGTGCCCGGCCTTTTAATATTTTTGTTTTAGATACAGGATCTTCGTTTGTCACCCAGGCTGGAGTGCAGTGGTGCGATCATAGCTCACTGCAGCCTCAAACTCCTGAGCTCAAGCCATCCTCCTGCCTCAGCCTCCTAAGTAGCTAGGAGTAGATGAGACTACAGGCACACACCACCACACTCAGCTAATTTTTTTTTTTTTTTCTGGAGATGAGGTCTTGCAGTGTTGCCCAGGTTGGTCTCGAATACCTGGCCTCAAGTGATCTTCCCACCTTGACCTCTCAAAGTATTAGATTTACAACCATGAACTAGTTCACTTGGCCCAATTAAAAAAAAAAAAAAATGATTTTAGCAATTCATAAAATCCAAAGCCAAGAAACTAAACCGTATACTATACCACCTCCCTCAGATGAGTACCTTCAAGCAAGAAGTTTACAAAATGGATTGGATCTAGGCTAAATGCACAAAAATTTATAGAAAAGGTAATGTAAAAATTGTTAGAAAATAGCTCTCTAAAGATAGGCTTTTGCAAAGACATTACAAGAAAAGAATGCTATTGACTGATACCTCTTATGATTAAAGATGAGAAAACCCTTAACAAAATACTAGCAGGTCAAATCCAGCAACATATAGAAAGTGCAATGTACTTAAAGTCTAATGTACATTAAAGTATAATTTTCCTAAATCAATGGAAAGACATCCATTTTCATTGATCTGAATACTTAATATTAAGATGGCGTACTTTTCAAACTGATCTACAAATTGAACACATTCCTATCAAAATCCCAAGTGCTTCTCTTATAGAAATTGACACACAGATCCTAAAATTCATATGGAAATACAGGAAAACGAGAATAACCGAACAACCTTGACAGACAACCAAGTTTAAAACCCACACCTTGGGAGGCTGAGGTCAGGTCTGTAGTGAGCTATGATTGCACCACTGCACTCCAGCCTGGGCAATAGAGCGAGACCCCGCCTTAAAAAAAAAATCAAGAGCAGCAACAACAACAAACGCTTTCTGAGGTCAAAGGTTAAAACAGACTTACAAGTAATCAAGAAATCGTGGCGCTGGCATAAGGACAAACATATAGATCAATACATTAGAATGGAGAGCCCAGACACCAGGCCTCATGCTTACAGCTCACTGACTTTCAACAAGAGTGAGAAGGCATTTCAGCCGAGGGAATGGTGCTGGGACAACTAGATATCCACATGGAGAAGAATGAAGCTGAACCCACTACCACACACCATTTAAAATACTAATCCAAAATGAGTAAAAGACCTAAATGTAAGAGCTAAAACTGTAAAACTCTTAGAAGACATGGGTGTAAATCTTCATGTACTTGCATTTCTTAGTGGTTTTTTACATATGTTATCAAAAGCACAGGCGGCCGGGCGCGGTGGCTCAAGCCTGTAATCCCAGCACTTTGGGAGGCCGAGATGGGTGGATCACGAGGTCAGGAGATCGAGACCATCCTGGCTAACACGGTGAAACCCCATCTCTACTAAAAAATACAAAAAACTAGCCGGGCAAGGTGGCGGGCGCCTGTAGTCCCAGCTACTCGGGAGGCTGAGGCAGGAGAATGGCGTAAACCCAGGAGGCGGAGCTTGCAGTGAGCTGAGATCCAGCCACCGCACTCCAGCCTGGGCGATAGAGAGAGACTCCGTCTCAAAAAAAAAAAAAAAAAGCACAGGCAACAAAAGGAAAACCAGATGGGTTGGACTTCATCAAAAGTAAACTTCTGTGCTTCAAAAGACGGTATCAAAAAGTGAAAAGACAACCCATAGAATGGGAGAAAGTATTTTCAAATCATAATCAGATAAGGAGCTTGTATCTAGACTATATAAAGAACTCTTACAGCTCAGTAATATGAAGACAACCCTATTAAAAATGGGCAAAGGACTTTGCCTTAGTCTGTTCTGTGCTGCTGTAAGGGAATAACACAGACTGGTAATTTATTAAAAAAAAAAAAAGAAAGAGATACATTTCTTGCAGTTCTGGAGGCTAGGAAGTTGAAGATTGAGGGGCCCGCATCTGGCCAGGCCCTTCTTGCTGCTTCGTAACATGGCGGAAGGCAGAACAGCACACATGTCAGGGAAGGGGTGGCAAACTCATTCTTTTATCAGAAACCTACCCCCGAGATAGCAGCATTAATCCATTCATGAACAGAGCCCTCCCAATAGCCTAATCACCTCTTAAAGGACCCACCTCTCAACGCTGGTGTGTTGGGGATTAAGGTTTCAACCCATAAACTTTGGGGAACACGTTCAAACCATAGCTGACTTGAATACACATTTCTCCAAAGAAGATATCCAAATGGCCAGCAAGCCCATAAAAAGATGCTCAGCATCATTAGTCATCAGGGAAATGCTAATTAAAACCACAGTGACACCCAATAGGATAACTATAATTTTTTTAAAACCCAGATAATAGCAAGGGTTAGTGAGGATGGGGAGAAGTTGGGACCCATGTGTGCTGCTAGAGGGAGTGTAAAATGGTACAGCTGCTTTGGAAAGCAGTCTGGCGGTTGCTGAAACAAACATAGAGTTATCATATGATCCAGCAATTCTACTCCTAAGTATACACTCAAGATCATTGAAAACATAATGTCCATGTAATTCATAATAGCTAAGAAGTAGAAACAACCCACGCATCCTTCAACTGATAAATGGATAAACAAAATTTAATATAGCTATACAGTGGAGGAGTATTCAACTATACAAAGAAATAAGAGTACTGACGTGCTACAACATGGATGACCCTTGAAAACGTGCTAAGAAGCCAGTCACAAAAGACTATATATATTACATGATTCAGTTTCTGTGAAGTCTGCAGAGTAGATAAACAAAAAAGACAGCAAATAGACCAGTGCTTGTCCTGGGTATGGTTGGGGGCGGTGGAGAAGGGCTGGGGGAATTGGAAGGTGACAGCTAAGGGGTACAGTTTGTCTTGAGAGTGAAAAAATATTCTAAATTTGATTGTGGGATGGTTGCACAACTCTATGCCAAAACCTGTTGAATTGTATGCTTGAAATTGAGTGAATGGTATATCTCAATGAAGCTGTTATAAAATACCAGGTAGGCTTTGGGGTATGCCTTATTTTCTCAGGGTGCTGAGTTGCTTCTGTTTTGCATTAAGTCTGTTCTGAGCTTACTGTCCTTTCCACCCTAGAGCTAAGCCTGTCTGCTGGATACCTGCAGCTGGAGCGCAGAAGGAGAGATTTCACCTCTTCTGGGAGTAGGAGGCTCTACTTTGACACTCATGCCTTAGTGTGCTTACTGGAAGACAATGGTAATCCTCTCTCGTTTGTCATTTAGTGCCTTAGAAAAACACTTTGAATTATGACTTCTCTTCTGGTTTCATTTTAAGTTCTCATATTTCTCTTTGACTTTTATTTTTTATTTGTATTTAATTTAATTTAATTAATTAATTAATTAATTTAGAGATAGGGTCTGGCTCTGTTACCCAGGCTGGATTGCAGTGGCGCAATCTCAGCCCACTGTAACCTGCCTCCCAGGCGCAAGTCATCCTCCCACCTCAGCCTCCCGAGTTGCTGGGACTACAGGCACATACCACCACGTCTGGCTAATTTTTGTATCTCTTTGACTTTTAAGCCTATGGGTAATTTTTTAATTAATCTCCATTTTTTAAGTCCTCATTTTTTGCTTGAGGACATTTTTGTTTCATCAATACAGTGGAGACTTTTCTCACACATTGTCTCTTTTTCAAAGTGAAGTGTATTTCTGTAACATCACCATGGAAGTACAGTGTTATAGGTAAAAATTTAGACATAAGTCAGCAAAGCTGAGGAATGATTCCTATGACAACAGTGTCTGAAGCACAGAAGTGATAGTTTTATTACTGTGCATCTTGTGTGCTTTTTAAAATCCTGTGAAATGGAAATGTTGTCGAGTAGCAGTTCTTGATAATTTCAACTTACTGTTCTTTTTTCTTTTTTCTCCTTTTTTTTGAGACGGAGTCTTGCCATGTCGCCTAGGCTGGAGTGCAATGGCACAATCTCGGCTCACTGCAACCTCTGTCTCCTGGGTTCAAGCGATTCTCCTGCCTCAGTCTCCTGAGTAGCTGGGATTACAGGCAAGTGCCTCCACGCCCAGCTGATTTTTGTATTTTTAGTAGAGTTGGGGTTTCACCATGTCAGCCAGGCTGGTCTCGAACTCCTGACCTTGTGATCCACCCGCCTCAGCCTCCCAAAGTGCTGGGATTACAGGCGTGAGCCACCACGCCTGGTTCTCTTTTTTCTTTTTAATAATCAGGCTAACATTCTCCCTTATTGCTGTTAAGGTAAAAGATTGCTCTGGTATATATGGTGTTCATTGAAAATGCACTTTAGACTTAGAATGTAGGGAAGATTCTCGTACTAAATCATATTTAGACAAATACACTGATTATAATTCTCTATATGGTGACACATTCTCAAAAATCAGAATTTCAAAATAGTGTAAATTATGCTTGTGAAATAAATTTCCCTGCGTTTTTACTTCATTGTGTAGTTATTTGTCCCGTTATACATGTTTGTGTCAGAAAAGCTATTCTCTGTAGAGATGCTTTACATGCCTAAGACAAAGTGATGGAATGAATTATTCTGTGCTTTGTGGGAGAGAGTGGCTCTGGGCTTGAGCCTAACTCTGCAGACTTCTAGTTGCATAGCTTAGGAAGCCTTTCTCCCCTTCTCTGTTTCTATTTGCCCATCTGTAGTATGAGTGTAATAAGAATTCCAAAGATCTTTTTGAATATTACACAAGATAATATGCATGAATGAACTTTGGAAAAACTGTCATATGCTGTGTAATTATTTTAACTTTTCCTGTCAAACAGTAGGCTTTTTTCACCAAAACTTATTTCAGTTCAGAATTTAAAAGAGAAAAGTAGAAGTGAGAGAGGAGCATGTAAAGTTCCTCTGATAAGGCCAGGTGAGGTGGCTCATGCCTGTAATCTCAGCACTTTAGGAGGCTGAGGCGGGAGGATCAGTTGAGCCCATGAGTTCAAGGCCAGTCTGTGTAACATAGTGAGAGCCTGTCTGTACCAAAACAAAACAAACAAACAAAAAATTGATAAGCAGAAGTCTTCCTAGTTTTCTTGATTTTAAACCTTAACCCATGATTATTTGCATCTTTAAAGACTGTGGTGTGAGGACCGCACTGCAGTACATGGTGTGGAGGGGCTGTTTAATCCAACATGGATGAGTGGGGCGGGTGTCTGAGATGACTGGCTGAGTAGGAGGCCAGGAAGGACTTTTTAAGGCATATTCTACCCTTTCTTTATCCAGACCTCTGTCTTCAGATTAACAGAATTTCTCATATGCCTGTGATCTCACTGACCCTGGTTCTGTCCTATTCCCTCATGTCTACAAAAAATTAATTTCTACCTCATAACTCAGTAGGTTTTCAGATTTCTACTTTTTCTTAATCCCTTTCTCCTCCCACAAGTGGCTATAAAGTATATGGCTTTAGAGTTTGTTTTACAATCAACATAAGTTCTCTTTCTACCTTTATTTTTCTTTTCCTTTTTTTTTTTTTTTTTTGTGAGACAGTGTCTCAGTCTTTCTCTGAGGCTGGAGTACAGTGGTGCAGTCCTGCCTACTGCAACCCCCGCCTCCTGGTTTCAAGCGATCCTCCCACCTTGTCCTCCTAAGTAGCTGGGATTCCGAGCTTACACCACCACACCTACATAAATTTTCTGTATTTTTACTAGAGATGGGGTTTCACCATGTAGGCCAGGCTGGTCTCAAACTCCTGACCTCAAGTGATCCGCCCTCCTTGGCCTCCCAAAGTGCTGGGATTACAGGCATGAACCACTGTGTCCAGCCGCCAAAACTAATTATGTTTAAACATGAACTCTTTTTTTTTTTTAATTAAAAAATTTTTTAAATTTTATTTACATTAAAATGGAGATGGGATCTCACTGTGTTGCCCATGCTGGTTTTTTAAACTCCTGGGCTCAAAAGTCCTCCTGCCTTGGCCTCCCAAAGTGTTAGGATTACAGGCGTGAGCCACCACACCCAGCCAGTGAACTCTTCTTAATCAAGCTTTAAAATTTGCAAAAGTTTATGTTAAGTTTTTAAAAACTAGCAAGACAGACTAGGAAAAAGAAAACAGATTCAGACTAAACAATGTTAACATTTTGGTGGATAACCTTTTATATTTTTTTTCCTAGACATGTGCACAACACACATGTTGAAAATTAAAGGATTTTGATGAAAGTGATGGCAATAGGTCTTTGGAGGTTTTTTCCTTCTCCTTTAAATCTGTGTCTTTGGTTTTTTTTTATTATAGTCCCATGCTTCATCTTATCCAAACAAATTCCATTAATTAAGTACTACTTTATTCCAATACACAATTAATTACAGGAATCAATAGATTCTTCTGAAATTCTTAAAGCTGGAAGCATTTAATAGAACTGTTTCCCAGGCACTCAGTTTTAAGCATTTAATTAGAATTTATGTGAAATATGAGTTACTATCCAACGTTTTTAAAAACAATACCAAGTACTGGCCAGGCGTGGTGGCTCACACCTGTAATCCCAGCACTTTGGGAGGCCAAGGCGGGCAGATCACCTGAGGTCAGGAGTTCGAGAACAGCCTGACCAACATGGAGAAACCTCATCTCTAATGAAAATACAAAAGTAGCTGGGCATGGTGGCACATGCCTGTAATTCCAGCTACTCCGGAGGCTGAGGCAGGAGAATGTCTTGAACCTTGGAGGTGGAGGTTCCTGTGAGCTGAGATCATGCCTTTGCACTCCAGCCTGGGCAACAAGAGCAAAACTCTGTCTCAAAAAAAAAAAAAAAAAAAAAAACAAGTACTGCATTGAATCCTCTATCATTCAATTCAGTATAATTTATTGACTACCAAAGTACATGTTTTTTCCACTTGGGGTCCCCCAGACTAGTTACTGAAGAGAATTGTGCGGGAAAAATGAAAGAACGGATTTTGTCTTTTAACATTAAGTTAGCCAACAGCTAGATGACTGTATAGTCAATGATTTGACTGCCTTATGCTAGATATAAAACAGCTGAGCTTTCCTATTTAAGGAAATTATTTTTTAATAACGTACACGTTACAAAATTAAGGAAATATTGTCCACCATAGAAAATCTACATAATGCAGAGAAACATAAAGAAGAAAACAAAAATTACGATGAATCTTTGTTAAATTATGAAAACAAGAATTGCATCTTTGATTTTGAGTCTTGCCTTTTTTCACTTGACATTGACTTGCCGGCATTGTCTATGTCATTAAATAGTCTCTGAAAACATGACTTTTGATAGCTAGGAAGGACTTACAAATCTGTCAGCAAAGCCACCGGTACCTGGGGAAGCCAGCTTATGTTTCGTGCTTGCTCTGAGTGACCAGCACGTGGTAGTTTGTGGCTCGGCCCTCCTCCCTGCCTCCTACCACACTTTGCTATACCCCTGCTCCTGGATTCGGACATTCACATGAATGTGTGCATTTGCTGTGGGCTTTTGTAACTCTGAGCATGATTTTTTTTTGCCTGTGTGCTTGCTTAGGGTTTGCTACTCAACAAGCAGAAATCATTGTGTCTGCACTGGTCAAGATCCTGGAAGCCAACATGGACGTCGTCTACAAAGATATGGTCACCAAGATGCAGCAGGTTAGCCTTGTCGGGTGGCCTAGCAAATTAGGACTGTGAAGATGGGATATTGTTTGTAGTAATGTTTTCATGTAATTTTTTAGATAATACCCAGTTGAAAAGTATATAGTAACTTTTACCATGATTAAGAGGCAAAAGATTACAGTGGCATAAAAAATACTTACTCAGAGCTATTTAGTCAACAGTTGTAGAATTGTTATGCTTGAAAGCTCACTGTTCAAAATTATTCCAGTGAAATATACTTTAATAAATGGAGACATGGCCTGAATTACAGTATTGTAGCATCATTTTCTCAAGTCTTCAGATCACCACCCTTTTAGCTGTGATTCACTTGGTAACGATAACCAGATATGTGGTTTTTGTTTTTTTTGTGTTTTGGGTTTTTTTTTTTTGAGACAGGGTCTCACTCTTTCACCCAGCCTGGAGTGCAGTGGTGCAGTCTCAGCTCACTGTATCCTTGACCTCCTGGGTTCAAACAATCCTCCCAAGTAGCTGGGACTACAGGTGTGCACTGCTACAACTGGCTAATTTTTGTACTTTTTGTAGAGATGGGGTTTCACCACGTCGCTTAGGCTGGTCTCGAACTCCTTGGCTCAACCAATCCTCCTGCCTTGGCCTCCCAAAGTATTGGGATTACAGGTGTGAGCCACCTTGCCTGGCCAGATATGTGGGGTTTTTTTCCTTTTCCTTCTCCCCTTTTGGAATAAAGGATGACTTTACTGAACCTCTTCTTGTGTCCACATTCTCCTGGTTTCTCAATAAGAAGATAGCACATTGAGATGATAGGAAGTGGACTTTTTAGGGTAGACTAGATTGTGTGTTTTGTTTTTCTTTTCCTAGGAAATCACTTTTCAACAAATAATGTCTCAGATTGCGAATGTGAAAAAGGATATGATTATTTTGGAGAAGAGTGAATTTTCAGCCCTCAGAGCAGAAAATGAGGTAAAACAGCCACTCACACTTAGAAAGTTGATTATATTAAGACATTGAGATAAAATATATACACATAAAAGATCTCACATAAGTGTACATCTCAGTGAATTTTCATACAGTGTGTACTTCCAGTCAGATCAAGCAGGAAAACTTGACCAGTGTCCCAGAAGTCCTTCTCATGCCTCTCAGTTGCCCCTGCCGCAGAGGAAACTCTGTCCTAGCTGATAACACCATTGACTAGTTTCGCCTATTCTAGAACCATTTGATGGTATCATGCTGTGTGTCCTGTAGCAAGAGATCATTTTTTTCATTGTCTGTAGTCTTACGTGAATATGCCCCCATTGTTCTATTGTAATGTAAATTAGAATTGTTTCCAGTTTTTGGTTATTTTGAATAATTGCTGCTGCAAAATATCTCTTGCGTTCCTTTAAATAGAGCATATGGGATCAGCATGTAAATAAGTGCTCTCTCTGCATCTTTTATTTTCAGTCATGTTTAAAGTCCTATAGGGAAGGCCATTTATTGCCTGTTGACCTAGCCTTGTAAGAAACCTTCTAGCAAAAAGTAAAGTGGTAAAGTTTCAGATTCTCTAAGTTGTCCTTGAAATCAGTTAATTGAGGGTAGAATTAGTTAAAAGATAAACTGAAGGAGATACTAAATAAAGCAGGGTCACTGAAGGCAAATGTGTATGCCAAACACAACTGAATTAACTTTATGTAGCCTTCAAGATGAATTCAAACTTATTTCAAGATACATGTGTTGTAATGCCATTCTGCAGTCAATATGGTGTTCTGAATGGAGGAAAAACTTGAAGAACTTGTGCGTACATACATATTGTAATATTTGTTGATTACTGCATTTTATGTTGTTCTTTCTAAAGACTTATTTTTTTCATGTGTTTTTAGAAAGTAAAACTCGAACTACATCAGTTAAAGCAACAAGTAATGGTAAGATTCACTTTCCTGTTTGTTGGCTTGTTTGTAATTATATAAACTTATTAATAAGTGTAATATTAGAAATGAATATTTTTAAAACTTAATTCTATGTGAAATGTTTGTGTAATATGCCTCAAAAGTACACATTGGAGGATTTAGCTAAGAACACAGCCAATGAATGAATTACTGTTGTGTGTAACCATATTCATTAAGAAAATTGTGGCCGGGCACGATGGCTAATGCCTGTAATCCCAGCACTTTGGGAAGCTGAGGCGGGTAAATCACCTGAGGTCAGGAGTTCGAGACCAGCTTGGCCAACATAGTGAAACCTTGTCTCTACTAAAAATACAAAAATTAGCTGAGCGTGGTGGCAGGCGCCTGTAATCCCAGCTACTTGGGAGACTGAGGCAGGAGAATCACTTGAACCCGGGAAGTGGAGGTTGCAGTGAGCCGAGATTGCGCCATTGCACTCCAGCCTTGGCAACAAGAACGAAACTCTGTCTTAAAAAAGAAAAGAAAAAAAAAATTGTGTTCTAAGAGGAATTAAGTCATTTTAAGTCAAAGTTTTCTAAAGTAGCTGCATGGAAGGAACCCTTAAATTCTCTTAGACTGTCTTTAGAGAAACACACATGATTTTTAAATGCTTACTGTGCCAGCTATTTGATGTTTTTTTAAATAGCAAAAACATAGATGTTAAAGAAAAAAAGACTTTGATGTGTGTTAGAGAAAAGGCTCTGTGTAAACCAGATTTTAATATTTGGCTGCTTTGAGTCCATCTTTGCTTTTCAAAGTTGTTTCAGATCAGCTTTATTCATAAGTTCCATTCAGAGATTGTATGAGGAGTCTTGAGGTTAAAAGCAGCAACAGGCTGGGCGCGAAGGCTCATGCCAGTAATCCAGCACTTTCAGAGGCCTAGGTGGGTGGACCACAAGGTCAGGAGTTCGACACCAGCCTGACCAACATGGTGAAACCCCATCTCTACTAAAAATACAAAAATTAGCAGGGCGTGGTGGCATGCGCCTGTAATCCCAGCTACTCGGGAGGGTGACACAGGAGAATTGCTTGAACCCAGGAGGCAGAAGTTGCAGTGAGCGGAGATCACGCCATTGCACTCTAGCCTGGATGACAGAGCAAGATTCCATCTCAAAAAAAAAAAAAAGGCATCAACAACCCACTCTAGACTGGCATAAGCATAGAAGGGGGTTATTTGTGTCTAACTGGGAAGTCCTGGGATGGGCTCCGGATGTGGCTTGGCCAGAGTTCCCTGATGCCAGGAGGCCTAGGTCCATTTCTCTGGAAGCCCCTGGCTCTGTCCTTCCCTGGGCTGCCTCCCCTAGGATAGGGACAGTGCGGGCAGTGGTCCCGCCGTCATGTCCTCAGAGAGTTTGGGTTTCTTACTTTGGATTTCTCCTTCTTTGTTGTTTGCCTTCCTTTTAGGATGAAATGATCAAAGTCCGAACAGATACCAAATTAGACTTCAACCTAGAAAAGAGCAGAGTAAAAGAATTGGTATGTTCCTTTACTAAAAATACATTAGGAATTTATTTTTGGTATGGAATGCTTGGTTAAGCCTAAGTTTATACACATGTCAGGTACTGTTCAATATCTGTTTATCAGTGTTAGGCTGTATTTTCTCCATTATATTCATTTTGGATTTAGACTTAAATTTGATGCTTTCAAAAGTAACATTAAAATTAAAATCCTAGTCAAATTAGTCAATTTGAATCTTTGTTTCAGAAATTATAGACACATGTTACATAGACATTCATAAAGAAATTAAATGCAATCGATTTATTTAATACTGACTTAAATCTTCATAGGTCTTGATCTTGCAAAAGTTAAGTTGATTATCTCAGGCTTGAATAATAGTAAATTATTAATATTAAGTAATATTAAATTATACACTGGAATTCAAGATTAAAACATTTCTGGCTGGGCGCAGTGGCTCACGCCTGTAATCCCAGCACTTTGGGAGGCCGAGATGGGCAGATTATCTGAGGTCAGGAGTTCGAGACCAGCCTGCCTGCCCAACATGGTGAAGCCTTGTCTCTACTAAAAATACAAAAAATTAGCCGGGCACCTGTAATCCCAGCTACTCAGGAGGCTGAGGCAGGAGAATCTCTTGAACTCAGGAAACAGAGGTTGCAGTGAGCTGAGATCATGCCACTGCTCTCTAGCCTGGGCGACAAGAGCAAAACTCAGTCTCCAAATTCTATGTTGTATTTTAAATGCAGTGAGAAGTTGTGAGGGTATTTTGTTTTGTTTTGTTTTGTTTTGTTTTTGGTGTTTTTGAGACGTAGTCTCACTCTGTTGCCGAGGCTGGAGTGCAGTGGCACTATGTCGGCCACTGCAGCCTCTGTCTCCTGGGTTCAAGCAATTCTCCTGCCTTGGCCTCCCGAGTAGCTGGGATTACAGGCGCCACCACCACGCCTGGCTAGTTTTTATATTTTTAGTAGAGACAGGGTTTCACCATGTTGGCCAGGCTGGTCTCAAACTCCTAACCTCAAGTGATCTGCCCACCTTGTCCTCCCAAAGTGCTGGGATTACTGGAGTGAGCCACCGTGCCCGGCCTAAGTGTGTTTTAATAAAGATATGTGTCAGGTTGCCTCTAGTGATTTTTAACCCTGACTGAATCTTCTGCTGTCTTTTTGCTTGGACTTTATTTGAATTTGGTTAACATCGGGTGCCTTTTTTATTCTCAGCATAATGAGAAGTAGGACAGAGAGCATCTTGCACCAACACAAAACTGAATACACATGCAGAAACTGAGTACTCACAACTGTTGGTTGTCTTCACATTTTTGACAGTTTGCTTTTAATTAAAATGTGCTATAATAATAAATCAAGCTAACACTGAAACTCAAAAAAGTAACCTACTTGTATTTTGGAACTGCCACTGTATTTCAAGAGTTAATCCGAGCTTCGTTATACAAAACAATTATTAAGGCTGTCTTTCTAGTCTTACAACAACAGTCTCCACCCATAAAGATTAAATCACCTAGTATTACTAAAATAGTTAATGGCTATAGCATGTCACTGGTGTCCAGAAGAGGAGAAACTCTTTTGGTTACCTTTGTCTTTATGGGTTGTGTACTCAAGAAGAACCAAACTCACTTGATGTAGGAAAATGACTGCATGTAGCTAACCAATCTGGGAAAAACTACATCAAGGACATCAGGAAATACAGGGCATGAATGTAGATGAAAGCCAGTGAATTTTTAAAAAATTTTATGTGGAGTCATTTTAATAACAAAACTAGGCTGATACATACGTACATTTTTCAATCATGTAACATTTAGATTTTACTCATTTTAAGTCAGTGACATCATCCAGCAAACAAAAATTTTCCAGAAATTTTTTTCACAGTTACAGTTATCGTCTTTAAGCCAAAATGAAAAAATTTCTGCCGGGCATGGTGGCTCACACCTGTAATTCCAGCACTTTGGGCGGCCGAGGTGGGTGGATCACCTGAGGTCAGGAGTTCGAGGCCAGCCTGGCCAACGTGGTGAAACCCTGTCTTTACCAAAAATACAAAAATTAGCTCGGCTTGATGGCAGTTGCCTGTAGTCTCAGCTACTTGGGAGACTGAGGCAGAAGAATCATTCGAACCCGGGAGGCAGAGATTGCAGTGAGCCGAGATCATACCACCGCACTCCAGCCTGGGTGACAGAGCGAGACCCTGTCTCAAAAAAAAAAAAAAAAAGAAATTTCATTCTTCAAATACTCATATTTTTAAATTATTGGATATATAGAGTGGATCCATTCAGTGTTCTTATAAAATAAGAAAAGTAAAGCTTACAATATTTTGCAGATTTGATAATACAGCACTCAAAATACTTAACCTGATTTTATTTTACTTGAATTTACTAGTTAACTATGCTGATAAATATAATTTACATGTAATTATTTTATCTGGAATGACGATATTGACCTTAATCTCCAGGAAGCAACCAATGCACAGTTTCAATTAAATCCTATCCATCATGACAGTAACTTTTTCTACATGACACAAAAGTGCCTTCGTGGTATATTTGAACAGTAACTGTGACTATGAATTGTTCTTGTAATCTTTTTTTAGTGTGTCATTATTATTATTTTAATTTCAATAGGTTTTGGGGGAATAGGTGGTGTTTGGTTACATGAAGAAGTTATTTAGAGGTGATTTCTGAGATTTTGGTGTCCCCATCACCCTAGCAGTGTACACAATGTGTAGTCTTTTGCCCCTCACCCACCTCCCACCCTTTCCCCCCAGTCCTCAAAGTCCACTGTATCATCCCTTTGCCTTTGCATCCTCATAGCTTAGTTCCCATCAAGCCAGTGAATTTATGTGATTTAGTACCCTAACTGGGAGGTTGTTCTTGGTAATCATAAACTTAGATTACTCTGAAGCGCAAGGTAGTAGTAAATTATAAAGCGAGTGTGTTTGTTACATGCATTGGTGAAGATGAGTTTTTGGCTCTCATTCTTTTGGTAAAGTTATAATGTTAAATATTAAATTGAAAATTAACTATGATATTTACAGCCAGTTCCAAAAGCAGTATGGCATATAAACTTTTGGGGCATGGGGATATATAGCTACATAGATGTTACTTTTAAAACCATGGCAGCATCAAGATTTAGGCTTTTCTTTTGTGGGTGAGTCGATGTTGAGTTAATGAAGACAAGTTTAGTGATGCACAAAATCTTGTTCCACGCCGCCCTCTAGTGGTGATCTGATGCATAGGGCTCTCCTGGTCTGAAACCCTGAGGTTTAAAGAGCATTGTTCTTGGTTTTACAACCTACTCCTTGGCTTAGGGTTTTGGGGTTTTGGTTTTGTTTTCTCTCTCTCTCTCTTATTTTTTTTTTACTTCTAAGTTCCCAGTAGTCCCAGGAGAACATTTTACAGCTAGAAAGTTTCTATATATTTCAAAGCATTAACCTTTTCTCTGTATAACAAGGTTAATGTAGGTCTTAAAAGTCTTCATTTAAATTACTCATTGTCATTTGCTCAATTAAATCCTGTTGCCCACTACTAAGGAGATAAGTCTGATTTCAATCTTATTGTCTCCAAAACTGCACTAAATCTTTTCACTGACATTAATAACCAAAGGTGAGATACTTTAACTCTGGGTAGAATGAGTTCCTTTAGTAACACTGGATTATGACTATGCCCAAGTGGGTTTTTTTTATTGTTATTAAAGCTAACATGTGCAGGAGGCTAAGGCAGAATTGCTTGAACCTGGGAGGCAGAGGTTGCAGGGAGCCGAGATCAAGCCACTGCACTCCAGCCTAGGCAATAGAGTGAGACTCCATCTCAAAACAAAAAAACAACCCAAAAAAAACCAACATGTGGTGAGTTAGTGTATTTATGTTATTTACATTGTGTTTTATAATCACAGCACAGTGTCTTTGTCATAGAATAATAATCCTTGCCACTGTTTTTCCCCAACTTCATACTTTTCCTGTCTTTTGTTGAGACTCAAGTAATGACTTGTTTTGCTACTAGTTACGATGGGATAGCTCCTAAATTGAGTTGAGTCTCCATTTTCAACCCTCTTAAAACCAAAAACCACGTGACTCACCATCCGTGGAAATTGGTCCCCAGAGAGTGCTGCTACAACAGTGGGAGGGCCCTAAAGCCATCACAGGAAAGATGCAGGGAGAAGTGATAGATGACTAAGGAAATCCAGATATTGGAGGAATGAGTAAATATAAATAAGAAACTTTAGCCAGCATGGTAGGTCATGCCTGTCATCCCAGCACCTTGGGAGGCCGAGGTGGGCAGATTACTCGAGCTCAGAAGTTTGAGACCAGCCTGGGCAATATGGCAAAACCCCATCTCTATGAAAAAAAACAAAAAGAAACTTCAAATAACAGATACAAAGATGCAGGTAGGCTACTTCATCCCAGAGTTGACTTTCTGGTGTTACATATTCTAGGAGTTTACTGAGACCAGAATATTTAAGGCACCAGAGAAGGAGAAGAGAGAGGAGTAGATCAGAATCTGACCCATGTTACGTGTTTATTTCAGTATTCATTGAACGAAAAGAAGCTGCTGGAATTGAGAACAGAAATAGTGGCATTGGTAAGAAATGAGACTTTGATTTTTCTTTGTCATTGTACTCATCTTTGCTTCATCCCATGCATGGTTGTTTGTAATGATAATAGGAACTTATATGCAGGTTTACTGTCATGGGAATTTTTTATATTGTGCTAAAATACACACAACATAAAAATTACGATGTTAACCATTTTTAAGTGTACAGTTCAGTGGTATTAAGTACATTCACATTTTGGGGCAACCCTCGCCACTGTCTATCACAGAACTCTTTATTTTGCAAAACTGAAACTCGGCACCCTTTATACATTCCCTTTTCCAGCCCCTGGCAACCTCCTTTCTACTGTCTGTGGATTTGACTATTCTACATACCTCGTGTAAATAGAACCATAGTGTTTGTCTTTTTGTGGCTGGCTTGTTTCACCTAATACAATGTCCTGAAGGTTCATCCATGTTGTTGCAATGACAGGACTTTCTTCCTTTTGAATGCTGATTAGTATTCCATTCTTTGTATATACCACATTTTCTTTATTCATCTGTCAGGGGCACTTGCGTTGCTTCCACCTGTTGACTTCTGTGAATAGTGCTGCAGTGGGCGTGGGTGCACAGATGTCTGTTGGGACTCCTGCTTTCAGTTCTTTTGCGTATATATGCAGAAGTGGAATGCCACAGGATTTTTTTTTTTGCACTTCACAAAATATTTGGTTATCTTAATGGAAGATAGTTATCCTATGAAAGATTTAACTTTTTTTTTTTTTTTTTTTTTTGAGACGGAGTCTCGCTCTGTCGCCCAGGCTAGAGTGCTGTGGCCGGATCTCAGCTCACTGCAAGCTCCGCCTCCCGGGTTCACGCCATTCTCCTGCCTCAGCCTCCCGGGTAGCTGGGACTACAGGCGCCCACCACCTCGCCCAGCTAGTTTTTTGTATTTTTTAGTAGAGACGGGGTTTCACCGGGTTAGCCAGGATGGTCTCGATCTCCTGACCTCGTGATCCGCCCGTCTTGGCCTCCCAAAGTGCTGGGATTACAGGCTTGAGCCACCGCGCCCGGCCGAAAGATTTAACTTTCTTAATGAAAGTTTCCTTTTTTTTTCTTCTTCTTTTTTTTGAGATGGGGTCTCGCTCTGTCACCCAGGCTGGAGTGCAGTGGTGCAATCTCAGCTCCACTGCACCCTCCTTCACCTCAGCCTCTAGAGTAGCTGGGACCACACCCTGCTTGAAAGTTTGTTTTTCTGAACAAAAGTTTTACTAAGAAAGTTTAAATCTCACTAATTGAAGAATAGTGAGGAATGGAGAAGTCTTATTCTATTTTTAATTTATAGCATACATTACTCCTTTTCCATACTGTATGGAACCTGGGGCCTCTGAAACACCCAAGAGGCTTTCATGAGAGAATTCCAGAATCCTGGGATGTTTCTCTGGCATAATTTTCTACTCATCCAGGCATTTATTTCTTTCTTTCTCTGCCTGAATTGGTAGATTCCGTTGCTCGAGGAATTTTAGTGAAGCATTGCCACGGTTTGTATGCATTAATGCAGTTATGCAACCCCCATAAGTTCGGCCAAACCCATTGCCTTTTTGAGGGTTGATTATGTATCCAGTTTAACTGTATTGTATTTGGGGAAGGACACAAATTGGCCCTGGGTAGCCAAGCCTCATAGCAATGAAACACTTGATATTTGAACATGAAAAAAGAAAGTTTTTTAAAAATATGACTAGAAATAGCTCAAGACAAGCACTGCCGCTTTTACATTATCTAAGACACCATTTCTTGAAAACATTTTTGAGTTTACTGTATATCTTTGACTAAGGAGGATTTAGAAGGATGAGACATAGCCATTGCCTTTGAGAACAGACTGGCCTCATAATGCCACATCATTTATATAGCAACCTAGAGCTTACAAGTGCTTTTTCACATAGATTATCACATTTGACTCTCTAAACAGTCCAGGTAAAGGCAGGGCCACTGGTTTGGTTGTTTCATTTTGTTCTGTTTTCATTTTTTCAAATAGAAGAAAACTAAGGCCTAGAGAGGTTAAGGGTCCTGACCAATGCAGCGTAGCATTAGGATCTTAGCACTGAGACTAAAGCCCAGGCCTCCGTAGTGTTAACCAGGTTTCCCTGTGACTACACCCCATTGGGAATGAGCTATCAGATGGTGAACAGAGGGGACATGCTGTGGTCTAACGCTGTGACTCTCTTCATTTTAAAAGCATGCCCAGCAAGATCGGGCCCTTACCCAGACAGACAGGAAGATCGAAACTGAGGTTGCTGGCCTCAAAACCATGCTTGAGTCACACAAGCTTGATAATATTAAATATTTAGCAGGTAAGCTATTTTATATCTATTTAAATCAACCTGAAAAGAAAATAAATTTATAAAATAAGTCATTGACAGATACTGCATTTCATTGATTCCAACACTTTCTGAAATATTTTAACATCTCTGAAACTGGAAAGCATCTTACAGTTTCCAATAGATGATGTATTATACTTTAATTGGCACTTTTTCTTTCTTAGTAGTAAATAAAGTAATTGTGTACTTTATAATTGATAGAATTGGAAATTTGATAAGATACTGTAATGGAAGTATAGTTATTAGGGATTTTAATGAGATTCAAGACAGGAAATATTTTATGGATAAAATGGAAGGTGTTTCAGTCGTAATCTTTCTGCTTCAATTGGCGACACTCCTTTTAAGGAGTTACTTTACTTTCGAGATTTTTGATCCAAAAGAGAGAATGAACATTCATGTACCACCCCTGCACCGAAATTAACCATTATTTCAAGTCAGATTTAGCATCTTGGATTAATGAAATATTTTAAGGTCACAGCATTATTTAACAGTGAAGTGTTGTTCTTTATATTAAATTGTGTGTCCCTGTCTGTATAGTGCATATACGTAGACCTTGTGACCACAGAATTTTTGTGATTTGAAACGTTTATTGAAAACTTTTCTTAGCCTAGGCAACACAGTGAGACCTAGTCTCTACAAAACAGTTTAACCAGGCGTGGGGTCATCCAGCTGTAGCTTCAGCTTCTTGGGAGGCTAAGGCAGGAGGATCACTTGAGCCCAGGAGTTTGAGGCACAGTGAGCTGTAATCACACCATTTCATGGTACACTCCACCTGGGTGCCAGATGAGACCGTGTCTCTAAAACAAGAAAATGAAACAAGGGGTATGGGATTTGTTTTTTCAGTAGGCAGGTGTTTCACGGAATATGGCACATCAGTGAGCAATCTAAGTTTCTAGGTTTTCTTAGGAAATAAGTGAGTAAGTGTGTGTTTTCTTAAAAAAAAGATGTTCCCTCAAGTAACTTAATAGAACTAATAGTACTCTCAATTGTTTTTTTCTTACAGGGTCTATATTTACATGCCTAACAGTAGCTCTGGGATTTTATCGCCTGTGGATCTAATAAAGTGTCTATTTAAAGAGATTTCTACTGTTTTGCCTTAAGAATACCAGATTGTTGGCCAGGCACGATGGCTTACGCCTGTAATCCCAGCACTTTGGGAGGCTGAGGTGGGTGGATCACCTGAGGTCAGGAGTTCCAGACCAGCCTGGCTAACATGGTGAAACCCCATCTCTACTAAAAATACAAAAATTAGCTGGGTGTGGTGGCACGCGCCTGTAATCCCAGCTACTTGGGAGGCTAAGGCAGGAGAATCACTTGAACCCAAGAGGCAGAGGCTACAGTGAATTATGGACACTTAACCAAGATAAAGAAGTCAGGTATTCCATAGCCATTCCTTATCTCCTTTCCGCTTAGTTGACTTTCTAACTGAGCGGCACACAGTGCATGGAAGACTCCACTCAGCCAGACCAGGGAGCTTGGTCTTGCCTCTGGTTCACACCATCAGCAAACATTGGTATAATTCTCTACAACTTAAATCTTTGGCATATAGAGGATTTGAGGGTCTCCATGTTCAGGGTACAGTGGCTTTAATAAGTGCTGGAAAATCACTGAAGCTAAACCAAGAGCACCAGATCCTCTTTATCTAAATACCCAGTCTCTAACATGAGGTAGTCCCTGTACCAGAGTATTGTTTCAGCTGTAGTTGGTTGTTATGTTAATAAGACAGCTGTACCTCTACCTTCTTTTCTTTTGATTTCCATTGTCTTGGTAAGTTATTGTTAGGGTTATTTTTAATGTGCCTTCCAGCCAGAAAAATCAGCTGTCTAATGAAGCATTGCAATTGTAATGGGGACTCTTTTACCTCTTATAATGCAAGATTTTCCCTCCTCCCTCCCTCTTCTCCACGTCTTTCCTTCATGGTCTGCGAACTGTAATAATACTGCACTGGTGTTATTACCTACCTAGAAAACCTGCTGATTCTTAGCATGAAACTCTGCTTCAGTTTGTAGGACGAAGTCTGCTTCCTTCTGGTCTTCATTTACTTTTTATACAAGGGATGCACTCAGCTCTCCATGTGTAAGATACCTAGATGATGGATACATATTTCATAAATGAAATTTATGTCATTAATGAATATCCCCTTGCCCACAACCAGCTCAGGCTTTCAAAATTTGAGAATGGTCATGCCACACAGCATCCTAATCTAGATTGACTAATTCTGTTGTTAAAAACATTCTCATACCTACCTTTATATTGAAAACAAATTACAGATACAACTGGGGTTATTCTGGAAAAACACATTCTCTTTTTGAGACGGAGTCTCGCACTGTCACAGGGCTGCAGTGCATTGGTGTGATCTCTGCTCACTGCAACCTCCACTTCCCGGGTTCAAGCGATTCTCCTGCCTCAGCCTCCTGAGTAGCTGGGATTACAGGTGCCCACCACCATGCCCAGCTAATTTTTGAATTTTTAGTAGAGACGAGGTTTCACCATGTTGGCCAGGCTGGTCTCTAACTCCTGACCTCGTGATTCGCCCGCCTTGGCCTCCCAAAGTGCTGGGATCACAGGCATGAGCCACTGCGCCTGGCCCATTCTCATCTTATTCAAATTACTGGCACATGGGCAAGAATAAGCATTTTGGAGACAATGACATTGATAGAACCTCTTCTGCCTTTCTCTGCATACACACATATGCACACAGGTACAGTGGAGGAGCCACAGGCAGATTTTTTGATCAGTTTGGTGAATACATTACTTGTTGTCACTGTTCCAATCACATTGGTGTAAAAAAGTTTACCTTTTGTCCTTTGGATGTCATGTCTAAACTTTGGAAAATATAAATCATTGCCCTTTTAGAGAATGTTTGTGTAGTCCAAAGATTCTGAGCTCCATATGATATGAAAATCAAGTACTTTTGCAAGAGCAATAGCAGTTTCAAAGTGAAATATTATAATTTAGTCTTTTCCAAGTAGATCAAAAATTCTTAACTGTTCAATAAAATACGTTATCAATATATTGTCCCCCTTTCAGAGAAAAGTCCCCAGAAGAGACTGCACACTTAGCAGTTGCCCTCATTATCAAAGGCCTAGGTGAGTGGCAGAAAGGGCCATATGCAAGTATGTATCAAGGTAAACATTACCTAACCTTGTGTAGGTTAAAAACTGAAGTGTCCTTGTATCCTGATAAAATATTTTTAAAATAACATATGGTGGGGTGACATTTTTGCATCTACTGAAAGGTTTCTCCCATGTCATTCTTCCTCATGATAGCGGGCTGCATCATTCTGGCACTTAATTTGGGTGTTCGATTTTCCTGTAGAGTTCTTTGCAGTACAGCATGGCCTCTTTTTGGCCTTGGGAACAGTGAACTCTTCTTTTGATGGTGTGGATTGCATGCATATCTGGAGTGAGGAGGGTTCAGGACTGTTTTCGCTTTATTTGGTCAAATCTATTTGAAAACCTTTTGAGCCCAAAATACAAGTGTGCCCTTCCCACTTCTGGCTCAAGCATCTGTGAGCCGACTAGACGTAATATTAAAACTTCCTGAGCCTGGGCGCGGTGGCTCATGCTTATAATCCCAGCACTTTGCGAGGCCAAGGGAGGCAGATCACCTGAGAACAGGAGTTGGAGACCAGCCTGGCCAACATGATGAAACCCTCTCTCTACTAAAAATAACAAAAATTAGCCAGGCGTGGTGGCACACACCTGTAATCCTAGCTACTTGGGAGGCTGAGGCAGGAGAATCGTGTGAACCCAGGAGGCAGAGGTTGCAGTGAGCTGAGATTGCACCACTGCAACGTTCACTACAACGAGACTCGCACGCAGATGAGATCTGCCTGGGTGACAGAGTAAGACTCTGTCTCAAAATAAATAAATAAATAAGTAAATAGAACCTCCTGAGCTACCCTGGCTATTAAGGATTCAGATTACTTGAGGAAATTAGGCGTTAGCACTAGGAAGAGGGAAGATGGCTGGCAAAACTTCTAGCTAGCAACCTATGTCTAGCACAGCGGAAACTAATCATAGCGAGATCCTGAACACATACCCTTCTAGGTGCAGGTGGAGGGAACGACGTCCAGTGCCTGAAGCAGCACCTCACATGGACAGAATGTCTGTATTTCCCTCTCCTGCATGAATCACTCGTCATCTTAGAGGGCTCCCCTGCATTCCTCCTTTTCTTTTCTCCCCTCCCCTGCCTTTTGTGTTTTCTAAAGAATCTGAACTCCGATTTCCATGCTCTCCTGCTGCATTAATAAGCAAAACCTGCTTGTGTGTACGGTTCTTTACTGGAAACACAACTTTTTGTTTCTGTATTGGTTTTACTGTCATCCAGTTTTCTAGCCTAATATCTAGCAAAACTAAATCTGAATGTACTCGCTTTTTCCGTTAAGTATGCCAAGCAGCTCAGTTGAAAGGCTTGACTGAAACCAGAAGTCTTGCTGGAATTCGTCTCTGAACACTTGAAAAACAGAAACCCTGAGCCACAGCAAACATGCCTCTGTGTGCCGGGATAGCCTTTGTCTCCGCTTCCATGTGGCTTTTCCCTTTGTAGCTATGCTTAGTGACATAATCTTCCCTCTTCATTTCTAGCCTCCTCCTTTCAAGCCTGTCTGTTAATTAACCATGTCAGTATTGGCAAGCAATTATCTTCCCCCACCCTGACATGTGATCTAAGAATTTTGCAAAATTCTAAACAATTATAGAGATGTTATAATAGAATTCATGTCTAGAAAACTTGTAAGTTCATCAAATTGGTTGTGGCTTTTTTGGCACTAAGGCAAAAATATGTTAACCAGAAATAATTTATTCTTCATGTATGTAAAATATTTGAGAATGTTTAGCCTTTTATTAGAATTTTATTTGGAAAATATTTATCTTTCTACACATTTTGCACTTACATTCCTTCGCTTATAACCCAGTTTCTTAACTGTTTTGTTACTTAAGCAGATACTCAGTTATGTTTTATTATCTAATAAAGTGTAAGATTCTTACTGTCTAAAATATTTAATTCTGTGTGACTCATACACTTTCCTGGTCATTCAAATTGAATATGAAAAGCTAGAATAACTGTATTGAAACTGTTAATTCCAGCCAGTTGTATAATGATAACACTGATGAATTTGTAAGTAAATCTAATACTTGAAAATTTGGGTATACATAGAAAATAATTTTAATATAATGTACAAAATAAATTTTCATCATTCAAAATAATTTCTTTAGCATGTTCACGTTATGAGTAGTTTTATACAAGCTACTTGTTTGAGGGGAAGTGATGAGGTTTAAACACAGCTTTTTAGAAATAGACAATTTTTTCTTTTTTTTTTTGAGATGAGATACTACTCCATTGCCTAGGCTGGATGGAGTGCAGTAGTGCAGTCACTGCTCATGGCAGCCTCGACCTCCCAGGCTCAAGCAATCCTCCCACCTCAGCCTGGGACCCGAGCAGCTGGGACCATGGACATGCGCCACCACACCCAGCTAATTCTATTCTTTGTAGAGATGGTGTCTTACTATGTTGCCCAGGCTGGTCTCAAACTTCTAAGCTGAAGCCATCCTCCTGCCTCAGCCTCCCGAGTGCTGCTACTACAGGCATGAGCCACCGCATCTGGCTGAGAAATACACAATTTTTAAAAATACCTGGCCGGGCGCAGTTGGCCTTGTCTGTAATCCCAGTAGTATGGGAGGCCAAGGCGGGTGGGTCACTTGAGCCTTGGAGTTCGAGACCAGCCTGGCCAACATGGTGAAACCCTGTCTGTACAGAAAATAGAAAAATTAGCTGGATGTGGTGGCACACACCTGTAGTCCCAGCTACTCAGGAGGCTGAGGTGGGAGGATGGCTTGAGCCCAGGTGGTAGAGGCTGCAGTGAGCTGTGGTTGTGCACTCTAGCCTGGGTGACAGAGCCAGACCCTGTCTCAAAATAAAAATAGCTATAAGGGGCTGGGCGCGGTGGCTCAAGCCTGTAATCCCAGCACTTTGGGAGGCCGAGGCGGGCGGATCACAAGGTCAGGAGGTCGAGGCGATCCTGGCTAACACAGTTAAACCCCCGTCTCCACTTAAAAATTACAAAATTAAGCCCCGCCGGCGGAGATTGGCGAGCGCCGGCCTGTAGTCAGGCCTACTTGGGAGGCTGAGGGCAGCCGAGAATTGGCATGGGACCCAGGAAGCGCGGAGCTTGCAGTGAGCTGGATCGGACCACTGCACTCCAGCCTGGGAGCCCGATTGCAGAGCGAGACTCCGTCTCAAAAAAAAAAAAAAAAAAATATAATAATAATAATAATAATAATAATAATAGCTATAAGGATTCATGGATATCCTAATCAGGCTAGCTTGAGCAAAACAAAAAGGAATATCTTTTTTTTTTTTTTTTTTTTTTTTTTTTTTGCTCTGTTGCCCAGGCTGGAGTACAGTGGTGCGATCTTGGCTCACTGCAAGCTCCACTTCCTGGGTTCACACCATTCTCCTGCCTCAGCCTCCCAAGTAGCTAGGACTACAGGCACATGCTACCTCGCCTGGCTATTTTTTTGTATTTTTAGTAGAGACAGGGTTTCACTGTGTTAGCCAGGATGGTAACAGGCTAGGACTGTTAGCTAGGACTACAGGCACATGCTACCTCGCCTGGCTATTTTTTTGTATTTTTAGTAGAGACAGGGTTTCACTGTGTTAGCCAGGATGGTCTTGATCTCCTGACCTCGTGATCTGGCCGTCTCGGCCTCCCAAAGTGCTGGAATTACAGGCGTGAACCACCACGCCCTGCCATGAATCCTTTTTTGGCTTATGTTGGCTCAGGAAGGACCAAAAAAATGCCATTGTGAGATCTCCTCTCTGCACCTCTTACCTTCGCTTTTTCTCTGGAGGGCATAATTCTCCCAGACCTACTTCTTCAAGCACAGAGAGTCTGTGTGTCTGCAGGAAACACCCAGTACATCCCTTTACAGTTTAATGAGTAGCGAGCTCCACCCTGAAAAAGCTTGGGAAGGAAGTATCTAAAGCAAGCAGCTGGGGTCACAGGAAGCAGAAGGGTCCTCAGAGGGATGTATACTTTACCTTTCCCTGAGGACCTGTTGAGCAAATTCCCCACCTCCAAAAAATTGAGCTCTTCTTGAGTCAGCCTGTGTGGGTTGATCTTTAGTGTAATGAATACCTGCTCAGGAGGAGAGGAAAGGAACACCTCGGAAAAGGGGGTAAATGAAACACAGGTCTGGGCATGGTGGCTCACATCTGTAATCCCAGCTCTTTGGGAGGCCAAGGCAGGAGATCACTTGAGGTCAGGAGTTCCAGACTAGCCTGGACCACAAAGCAAAACCCTGCATCTAAAGTGAATGAATGAATGGTAGCCTGGAAATTAATTTCAGGTACATCTCGTTTTCTCCAACCAGAAATCTTGTACCAAAGTTAGAGTCAAACTAGACTTGAGGGGGAACTGCAAAGTTTCGTGAAGGCAACCAGCAGATCAGGTAGGCAAAGGCGGTAAATGATTTACAAACTCAACCTTCAAGTTCAAAAATGGTGGGCAATGTGTTAGATTTTAGTCATCCTTCCACATCTCCCCTAGATCCCCATTTCACATCAGTGTTAGGGGAACAAACTGAAAACCTTTTCTTTGCCTTGAGTTTTTTTATTGCTTTTTCTTTCTTTCTTTCTTTTGAGATGGAATTTTTTGCTCTTGTTGCCCAGGCTGGAGTAAGGTGTTGCGATCCCAGCTCACTGTAACCTCTGCCTCCCGGGTTCAAGCAATTCTCCTGCCTCAGTCTCCCAAGTAGCTGGGATTACAGGCGCCTGCCACCACGCCTGGCTAATTTTTGTATTTTTAGTAGAGACGGGGTTTCACCGTTTTGGCCAGACTGGTCATGAACTCCTGACCTCAAGTAATCCACCCACCTCCACCTTCTAAAGTGCTGGGATTATAGGCAGGAGCCACCACTCAGAGCCATGATTTTTCTTTTCTTTTTTTCTTTTTTTTTGAAACAGAGTCTCGCTCTGTCACCCAGGCTGGAGTAGAATGGCTTGACTGCATCCTCCGCCTTCTGGATTCAAGTGATTCTCCTGCCTCTGCCTCTTGAGTAGCTGGGATTACAAGTGCCCGCCACCACACCCAACTAATTTTTTTGTATTTTTAGTAAAGACAGGGGTTTCACCATGTTGGCCAGGCTGGTCTCAAACTCCTGACCTCAGGTGATCTACCCACCTCGGCCTCCCAAAGTGCTGGGATTCCAGGCATGAGCCACCATGCCTTGCTGATTTCTTTAAGAAAATTGTCTTAAAGGCATTTTCTAGAAACAGCTTTCTCTCTGGCATTCCACAGCAGAACTTCACCAGTTGTTCTGCTGCCCATCTTGTCTCCACCTTAATTCGGCAGCTTCTCTAGGAGGTTCTTGCCAAGGACCCAAAGCGGGTGGCCTTCAGGACACTGAAGAGCGGCTGGGGTGGCCACTGCCAGCCACCAAGATGTAAGCATCAGCATCCTTAAGTAGAGATCAGTGAAATTTTGGTCTTTGTTTACATATCACAAATACGCAGATAAGTATTTTTAAGCAACACCTTCCCCAAGGAGTAGTTGAAACATGTAGGAGTTTTATAAGGTCCCAACTTGCCCTTTCAGTTTAAAGTCATTTTTTTTTTTTTCACATACTCTGTGTTTCGGTAAACTGATTAGTTGTCCATGATCTGAAGGTTCAGGTCAGCTTAATGTTAAAGCCAGGAAGCAGCACTCCCAATTTCAGCTTAGTGTGGCATTTCTACAGTTAATGTCTTAAAACAAAGGTTTTAAAAATACTTCTTACTCCGCCACCTCAGGCTCACAGGCTCATTCATTCCCCCAGGGGAAAAGACACAGCTGCTTCGTAGCATCTTGTCCCCTGTGGCATGAAAGTCAGTGTCCTTTCCTAACACACAAGTATTTTGTTACTATTTGTCTCTTACATTTGTCTAGTATTTTATGGAGTGCATGAACCTCACAGCCTTCTGAGGGGCGCGTAATAGGCAGTGTCGCTCTCTAACCTCAGGAATCTCTGTGAGGTGCAGTGGCTTACGCCTGTAATCCCAGCACTTTGGGAGGTCTAGGTGGGCAGATCACACGGTCAGGAGTTCAAGACCAGCCTGGCCAACACAGTGAAACCCTGTCTCTACCAAAAAAATACAAAAAAATAAGCCAGGCATGGTGGTGGGTGTCTGTAATCCCAGCTACTCAGGAGGCTGAGGCAGGAGAATCGCTTGAACCCAGGAGGTGGAGGTTGCAGTGAGCCGAGATTATGCCATTGTACTCCAGTCCAGGCAATAATGTGAGACTGTGTCTCAAAAAAAAAAAAAATTTTTTTTTGAATAGACTATAGACTTCGTGAGGAAAAGATGGAGGCCTAGAGAATCAACACAGTGACCCCATGAAAACACATATATTTTGTTGACATTTGCATTTACATATATTTTGTTGACATTTGTATCCCATGGATGCTCTCAACTGCAGTTAGTATAAAATGAGCAGTGGCTTACACCTAAGGACTTCTGTTTCTTAAGTCTAAAATGGGTGATCCTCAGGGTTGGATTGGCAGCTCAACAGTGCCTATAAGGATTGGAGCTCCTTTCATCTTTCCATTCTTACCTTCCTACATATGTCATCTTAGAGCTTCAGGCTGAGGGTTTATCTGATCTCAAGGGGGCTGCCACCTCTCCAGGCATCACATCCTCACATGATAGCACCCAGAGGAAGGTGCTATCAAGAAGGGAGGGAGGTGCAAAAGGGCCCTTCTCATGTGTCTCTCTCTCCTTTAAGTCAGGGAGAAAGATATTTTCCAGAATCTTCCTTGCCACAGAAACCCCCACGTGTCTCATAGACCAGGATTGGGTCACACAGACTGGTTGCAAAATGGAGTTTTAGCTTTTTCCGCTCTTCTGGTAGGAGGTGGACAAGGGAGAAGAAAGTTGGAAGTGGTTTTTGCATTGGCATTCATCAGCATTGGTTACAGTGTTCACGAAAATAAAACACAGGCTGCACACTAAAGAGAACCATACAGCGAGTGTTAAGTTGCCATCGTTTAGTAGCTGGAAATACTGCAGAATGTCCCCTCCTTTGATTTCCAGTGTCATGTGGTAATTTCAGTTCATTGTGTTTCACATAATTTTACCAGCTCTCTACCGAATCTTAAATTACTTTTTTTTTTTTTAATGTTATGACTAGTTTCTAGGATCCCACTATAATTCTGGATTAACTCAGATGCTTGAGGGGGAAAAAAAAAGTTAACCAAAAAAATCCATGGCCGGCGCAGTGGCTCACGACTGTAATCCCAACACTTTGGGAGGCCGGGGTGTGTGGATCACCTGAGGTCAGGAGTTCGACACCAGCCTGTTCAACATGGAGAAACTCCGTCTCTACTAAAAATACAAAAATTAGCCAGGTGTGGTAGTGTGCACCTGTAATCCCAGCTACTCCGGGGGGCTGAGGCAAAAGAATCACTTGAAGCCAGGGGGCAGAGGTTACAGCGAGCCGAGATCGCGCCACTGCACTCCAGGCTGGGCGAAAGAGCAAGAATCCATCTCAAAAAAAAAAAAAAAAAAAAAATCCACATAGGCTGGGCGCGGTGGCTCACGCCTGTAGCACTTTGGGAGGCCAAGGTGGGTGGATGGCTTTTGCTCAGAAGTTTGAGACCAGCCTGGGCAACATGGTGAAACACTGTCTCTACACGATAAACAAAAATTAGCCAGGTATGGTGGCATACACCCGTAGTCCCAGCTACTCAGGAGGCTGAGGTGGGAGGATCACTTGAGCCTGGGAGGTCAAGGCTGCAATGAGCCATGATTGTGCCACTGCACTCCAACCTGGATGACAGAGTGAAACCCTCTCTTGAAAAAAAAAGAATGCACGTACACACTTGGGCATTTCTCAGAACTCACTGATTTATATGAAGGAACTTCAAAAAGTTTTGTGGAGAAATGGAATTAGAAGATAAAAATTTAAAGTATAAACTTTATTTCTCAATATAAGCTTCATCAAGGTCAACAGTCTTGTAAGCAATACCAGCCATGTAGTCCATCCTTAAGGAACTGAGGGTCCTGGGAACTTAACCATATCAATGCAGTCTTTTTTATACTATTAACTGAAGAAAATTGGGTTCCCTTTACAGGTTTGTTTTTTTGTTTGTTTGTTTTTGAGACAGGGATTTGCTCCTTTGCCCAGGCTGGAGTGCAGTGGCGCAATCTCAGCTCACTGCAGCCTCTGCCTTCCAGGCTCAAGCCATCCTCCCACCTCAGCCTCCGAGGTGGCTGAGACTACAGGCGTGCCACCATACCCGGCTAATTTTTGTATTTTTGGTACAGATGGGATTTCATCATGTTGCCCAGGCTGGTCTCAAATTCCTGAGCTCAAGCAATCCTCCTGTCTTGGCCTCCCAAAAGCAATTACAGGAGTGAGGCCACTGTGCCCAGCTTATTTTCTTTTTTTAAAAAAATTAATTAATATTTTCATTTAAAATAAATTGAGACAGGGTCTTGCTTTCTTGGCCAGGTTGGTCTTGAACTCCTGGCCTCAAGTAATCCTCCCGCCTCAGCCTCCTAAAGTTTTAGGATTTACAGGAGTGAGCTACTGTGCCTGGCCTGTTTTTTTTGTTTGTTTGTTTTTTGTTTTTTTTTGAGACACAGTCTAACTCTGTCACCCGGGCTGGAGTGCAGTGGTGAGCTTTTGGCTCACTGCAGCCTCAACCTTCTTAGCTCAAGCAATCCTCCCACATCAGCCTCCTGAGTAGCTGGGACTACAGGTACGCACCACCATGACTGGCTAATTTTTTAAATTTTTTTTTTTCTTTTTGAGGCAGAGTGACACTCTGTTGCCCAGGCTGGAGTGCAGTGGTACGATCTCGGCTCACTGCAACCTCTCCCTCCTGGGTTCAAGCAGTTCTTCTGCCTTAGCCTCCCAAGTAGCTGGGATTACAGGCACGTGCCACCACACCTGGCTAATTTTTGTATTTTTGGTAGAGACAAGGTTTCACCATATTGGCCAGGCTGGTCTCAAACTCCTGACCTTGTGATCCACACACCTCAGCCTCCCAAAGTGTTAGGATTACAGGCGTGAGCCACCACACCAGGCATGCCCAGCCTGTTTTCAAACTGATGTAATATCCTTCTTCCTTCCTCAAACTAGGTTCTGTTCAGACATGTTATAGCAAGTTAGTGTGCGTTTATGTTGGTGCAAAAACATTTTAAAATCCATACATAGTTTTTTTCACAATATGCATTTTGCATGACCTTTTTCCAGTCCCCTTGTATAGTGTTGGCTTTTCCATATTGTTTTAAATAAAAGTAGCATAACCTAGGTACAACTCCTAAGACAGAGCAGGAATCCTTAGAAGCCTACCAACCCCCCCATAAAATAAAAATGTTTAAAGTATTCAGTTACTTAAAAAAAGTTCCAGGCCGGGCGTGGTGTTCATGCCTGTAATCTTGCACTTTGGGAGACCAAGGCAAGTGGATCACCTGAGGTCAGGAGTTCGAGACCAGCCTGACCAAGATGGCGAAACCCCATCTCTACTAAAAATACAAAAATTATCCGGTCGTGGTGGCATGCGCCTGTAGTCCCCGCTACTTGGGAGGCTGAGGCAGGAGAATCACTTGAACCTGGAAGGCAGAGGTTGCAGTGAGCTGAGATCGCACCACTGCACTCCAGCCTGGGCGACAGAACGAGACTGTCTCAAAACAAAAACAAAACAACAACAAAAAACTAAAGACAACATCTGAGCATATGTCCCTCAGTTGTTTTTCAGAAACCCAGATCCCCACTGAATGGATCCACTGGCACATAAACCTCAAATAAGGGGAAACTGGGGGCTAAACTCTAACCACTGTTTGTTCTAAATTTCTTCTTCCTGAGCAGCCTACAAAAAGCCATACCCTCGAGCCAGAGCTGCCATTCCTTTTTACTGACCCCAAATATTTAAACAAAGCTCTTTTTTAACCAATTACAAATAAAAAAATCTTTAAATCCACCTACGACCTATGGGTCCCCACATCGAGATGTCCTCCTTTATATGAGAAGCCAGCCTGTATCCTCCATATATTAATTTATGACTGCCAATAACCTCTGCCTTCCCGCCTTTAAAAACCCTTACGTGTAAGTCTTGGGTCTTAAGCATGAGCTGCCTGATTCTCCTTGCTTGACACCCTACAGATAAACACCCCCAGATCACCTGAGGTCAGGAGTTTGAGACCAGCCTGGCCAACATGGTGAAACCCGTCTCTGCTAGAAATACAAAAAATTAGCCCGGCGTGGTGGCGCGCGCCTGGAATCCCAGCTACTTGGGTGACTGAGGCAGGAGAATCGCGTGAACCTGGGAGGCGGAGGTTGCAGTGAGCAGAGATCGTGCCATTGCACTCCAGCCTGGGAGACAGCAAAAATCTGTCATAAATAAATAAACACCGCCCGCTTTCTCCCACTACAAGCCTCAATTTAGATATCTGATGTTACTACACCGGGCAAGTAGACCCTAGTTTGGCTCAATAACACCCCCTTCCCTTTAAAGGGTGCAGGAGTAGTATTCCAACACCTAAGCTGCTTTTGCTTCAGTTGCCTTAGGGTGGGTGCATGGCAAAAGTATGTACTCCTGCACACCACCCCTCTCCTCTTTCCCGCTTCCTGTTTCCATCTTTTCTGTCACCTATAAGAATAATTCAGTTCATATATACTTGGTCTGAAATTTGCATGATTATGGGAAAAGAGTACTAAAATCCATCTATATTTGGTAGAATTCGTGGTTGGTAAGGGATGACTGTGGCTTATTCGTGGTTGGTAAGGGCCGTCCGCCTTATTCATAGGGTGGTAGACCTAGAAGTCATTGTGTCCTCTACTGAATTTGTGGAATGCTGCAAATTACTTATTTATCCAATTCCTTCATCCAACCTAGGAACAGAAAATACAGCTATGATACAAGTATGCAATTAAACCACAAAGTTGGATACTTATGAAAATAAAAAAGCTGTTGAACTACTACTGCCCCTTTTAAAGGGAAAGGAGTGTTATCGAGCCGAACTGGGGTCTACTTGCCCAGTGTAGCAAGGTCAAATATCTATATCCAGGCTTGTAGTGGGAGAAAGGGGGGCGTTTATTTGTAGGGTGCCAAGCAAGGAGAATCAGGCAGCTTATGCTTAAGATCTGAGGCTTATAGGTAAGGGTTTTTAAGGCAGGGAGGCAGGGGTTATAGGCAGTCATAAATTAATTTTTTGAGCTTTCCCTATTAATATTTATGTGAATGAGCCTGGACAACATGGTGAAACCCCATCTCTAAAAAATACGAAAATTAGCTGGGTGTGATGACGCATGCAGGAGGCTCAGGCAGGAGGATCACTCAAGCCCAGGAGGTCAAGGCTACAGTGAGCTCTGATCATGCCACTGCACTCCAGCCTGGGTGACAGAACAGGACCCTGTCTCAAAACAAAAAAACAGAAGGAAAGAAAAAAGTATATGTGGGTTGGGCGCAGTGACTCACGCCTATAATCCCAGCACTTTGGGAGGCTGAGGCGGGTGGATCACCTGAGGTCAGGAGTTCGAGACTAGCCTGGCCAACATGGTGAAACCCCGTCTCTACTAAAAGTACAAAAATTAGCTGGGCGTGATGGTGGATGCCTGTAATCCCAGCTACTTGGGAGGCTAGGGCAGGAGATCGCTTGAACCCGGGAGGTGGAGGTTGTAGTGAGCCGAGGTTGTACCATTGCATTCCAGCCTGGGCAACAAAAACGAAACTCTATCTCAAAAAAAAAAAAGAAAGAAAAGAAAAAATGTATGTGAATGCCTTTGCTTGGTTGTAAGCACCAGCAAGTGGTAGTAGGCAAGCAGTAGCAAATCTCCAAAGCTTAGAACTCCATTCGAAAATATTTAAGATTAAAATGTACCCATTACCATTTTCCTGAGACTTAACAAAACCATGATTATTTTGTTTTAGCAGCATGATATCTTGTTACGGTTGCTAAAAACCAGTTTTTGCAGGCAGATATTTGACCACTATGAATCCAATGAGTCAGGAGCCCTGGCGGTAGCTCCCTGCCTTGCCACTTGTTGCACTCTTGGGAAAACCATTTGACCTTGCCAAGCCTATGTTTTAGTCAGTCCAGGCTGCTATTACAGAATACCATAGACTGGATGGCTTCAACAACAAACATTTCTCACAATTCTGGAGGCTGGGAAGTCTGAAATCATGGTACTGGCTGGCAGGTCTGGTGTCTGGTGAGAGCCCACTTCCTGGTTCACAAATGGCTCTCTTCTTGCTGTGTCCTTACACGGAGTGGAGAGACAGAGGAAACAAGCTCTCTAGAGTCTCTTTTTTTTTTTTTTTGAGATGGAGTCTCGCTCTGTCGCCCAGGCTATAGTGCAGTGGTGCGATCTCGGCTCACTTATAGCTCTGCCTCCCAGGTTCACGCCATTGTCCTGTCTCAGCCTCCCGAGTAGCTGGGACTACAGGCACCTGCCACCATGCCGGGCTAATTTTTTGTATTTTTAGTAGAGACGGGGTTTCACCATGTTAGCCAGGATGGTCTCAATCTTCCGACCTTGTGATCCACCTGCCTTGGCCTCCCAAAGGGCTTGGATTACAGGCATGAGCCACCGCGCCCGGCCTAGAGTCTCTTCTTATAAAGGAACTAATCCCATCATGAGGACTCCATGCCTGTGACCATCACATTGGGGAACAGGGTTTCAACACAGGAATTTGGAGGAACACAAATTCAGTCCAGAGCACCTTAGTCCTTACATTTCGAAAACAACAACAATAATTACAATACGAATGCTTATAAAGCATTTATTTACTGCATTCCAGTCATAGTTTTTTGTTTGTTTGTTTTTTGTTTTGGTGGGGGATGGGGTCTCCCTCTGTCACCCAGGCTGGAGTGATCTCAGGTCACTGCAGCCTCCACCTCCCAGGCTCAAGCAATCCTCCCACCTCAGCCTCCCAAGTAGCTGGGACTATAGGCATATACCACCACACCCGGCGAATTTTTTCTGTTTTTTGGTGGAGAAGGAATTTCGCCATGTTGCCGGGGCTGGTCTCAAACTCCTTAGCTCAAGCTATCTGCCTGCCTCGGCCTCTCAAAGTACTGGGATTACAAGCATGAGCCACTACACCCAGCCTCCAGATGTAGTTTTTGTTTGTTTGTGTTTGTTTTTCTGAGACAGAGTCTTGCTCTGTCACCCAGACTGGAATGCAGTGGCCGATCTCAGTTCACTGCAATCTCCACCTCCCGGGTTCAAGCAATTCTTCTCCCTCAGCCTCCCGAGTAGCTGGAATTATAGGTGCCTGCCACGATGCCCAGCTAATTTTATTTTATTTTATTTTATTTTATTTTAAAAATACAGACAGAGTTTTTTTTTTAGTACAGACGGTTTCACCATGTTGGCCAGGCTGGTCTCAAACTACTGATGTTGTGATCCACCTGCCTCTACCTCCCAAAGTGCTGGGATTACAGGCGTGAGCCACTGCACCTGGCCCAGGCATAGTTTTAAAGTCATCACAATCTCATTTAATCGTCATCACATTCCTATGAAGTAAGTACCACAGCGATCTCTATTTTGCAGATGAGGATACTGAGGCATAGAAAGTTTAAGTAGACTGGATGAGGTGGCTCACACCTATAATCCCAACATTTTGGGAGGCTGAGGTGGGAGGATCCCTTGAGTCCAGAAGTTTGAGACCAGCCTGGGCAACATAGGGAAACTCCATGTCTATTTTTTTTTTTTTTTTTTAAAGTGGGCTGGGCATGGTGACTCATGCCTGTAATCCCAGTACTTTGGGAGGCCGAGGCAGGTGGATCATCTGAAGTCAGGAGTTCAAGACCAGTCTGGCTAACATGGCAAAACCCTGTCTCTACTAAAAATACAAAAATTAGCCAGGCACAGTGGTGTGCACCTGTAATCCCAGCTACTCAGGAAGCTGAGGCAGGAGAATCACTTGAATCCGGGAGGTGGAGGTTGCAGTGAGCTGAAATTGTGCCACTGCACTCCAGCCTGGGAGACAGAGTGAGACTCTGGCTCAAAAAAAAAAAGTAATACAGTTGAAGTAACTTGCCCAAGAACACATAGCTAATAAATGGTGACTTCAGAGTTGAACCTAAGCATTCTGATTCCAGGGAATAGATACCCTACCTGGGTGATCACGTGTGGTAAGGATCAAATGAGGTCAAATACATGAAAATATTTTCTAAACAAAAAGCCCTGGCTGGGCACAGTGACTCACGCCTATAATCCTGGCACTTTGGGAGGCTGAGGTGGGTGGATCACAGGTCAGAAGTTCAAGACCAACCTGGGCAAGATGGTGAAACTCCGTCTCTACTAAAAATTCAAAAAAAATTAGTCGGGCATGGTTGCAGGCCCCTGTAATCTCAGCTACTCAGGAGGCTGAGGCAGGAGAACAACCTGAACCTGGGAGGTGGAGGTTGCCATGAGACGAGATCATGCCACTGCACTCCAGCCTAGGCAATGGAGTGAGACTCCGTCTCAAAATAAATAAGTAAATAAATAAATACTAAAACCCCATACCTACATATAAAATGTGTAGTCTGCATGCAATAACTGGAATCATTGGCTAGTAATTACTAGTAATATTACTTGCCCAACCACCAAACAAGCAAACTTCTGTTAGTACCCTCCCTGGCAACCACCCCAGGGTACTAAGACGAATTTACTGAGAAAGATGCAGTACCCTAGTAAAAGAACATTCTTCTTTGAATATCTAGGGCACAGACTGTAGTAGATATTAGAAGAATGTAGATAACCCATGGACATATCTGTGAGCTCTCGAGTGTTATACCACATCAGTCTTTCATACAGATCCCAGAGTGACTGTGAATGTTTATATTTTTATTGGGGAATCTTCATATAAAGGGGCTGATGTTAACATGGAGCCCACTGTTTGGGTATTAGATTCATCCAAAGTTTAGACCTTAAATACTTCTTACTGTTTGATTCAGTACCCTTTTTTCTGAGACCGGGTCACCCAGGCCGGAGTGCAGTGGTGCAATCTCGGCTCACTGCAACCTCTGCCTCCTGTGCTCAAGCCATCCTCCTACCACAGCCCTTCATGTAGCTGGGACTACAGGCATGCACCACCATATCTGACTAATTTTTGTATTTTTTGTAGATACAGTTTTGCCAGGTTGCCCAGGCTGGTCTCGAACTCCTGAACTCAAGAAATCCACCCGCCTTGGCCTCCCAAAGTGCTAGGATTACAGGCGTGAGCCACCATGCCCAGCCTTCAGTACCCTTCTTTTGTGACATGATCATTAAGTGGGATATTTCATTCTTTTTATTTTTTTTTGAGATGGAGTTTCGCTCTTTCGCCCAGGCTAGAGTGCAGTGGCACCATCTCTGCTCACTGTAACCTCTGCCTTCCAGTTTCAAGTGATTCTCCTGCCTTAGCCTCCCACTACAGGTGACCGCCACCATGCCTGGCTAATTTTTGTATTTTTAGTAGAGACGGGGTTTCACCATGTTGGCCAGGCTGGTCTCGGCCTCCTGAAGTGCTGGGATTACAGGCGAGCCACTTTGCCTGGCCTGGGATATTTCACTCTTAATCATCCAAGTTGACCATCTGCAACACTTCATGAAAAAATAAAACAAATTTCAGCAGCTTTTTATTTTATTTATTTATTTTTTTTATTTATTTTTTTTTTTGAGACGGAGTCTTGCTCTGTCGCCCAGGCTGGAGTGCAGTGGCCGGATCTCAGCTCACTGCAAGCTCCGCCTCCCGGGTTCACGCCATTCTCCTGCCTCAGCCTCCCGAGTAGCTGGGACTACAGGCGCCCGCCAGGTCACCCGGCTAGTTTTTT
>NW_016810019.1:864954-923039 GCF_001698545.2 Rhinopithecus bieti
TTTTTGATTTTTGAAACAGAGTCTTGCTCTGTTGCCCGGGCTGGAGTGCAGTGGCGGTCTTGGCTCACTGCAACCTCCACCTCCTGGGTTCAAGCGATTCTCCTGCTGCAGCCTCCAGAGTAGCTAAGATTACAGGCATGCACCATCACACCTGGCTAATTTTTGTATTTTTAGTAGACAGGAGTTTTGCCATGTTGGCCAGGCTCGTCTTGAACTCCTGAGCTCAAGTGATCCACCCGCCTTGGCCTCCCAAAGTGCTGAGATTATAGGCTTGAGCCACCTCACCTGGCCGATGGTGTGTTTCTGTGTGTATGAGACAGTGCCACCAGAATAGGCCAATCCATGGAGATAAAAAGTAGATTTATGGTTGCCTGGAACTGAAGGACTTCGGGTGAAATAGTGACTGCTAATCAGGTAGGATTTGTTTTTGAGGTGATAAAACTGTTCTAAAATCAATCATAGTGATAGTTGCACAGCTCAGTAAATATACTAAAAACCATGAAAGTGCACATTTTGAATGGGTAAATTGTGTGTTGAAATGTCTCAATAAAGCTGACATTAAAAAAATACTTCAGAAAGCGCACCATTCTTTTAAAAAAGAAAAAGAGCAAGTAGTAACACTAAAAGGAACCTCCGAAATCATCTATCCATCTACACCTTCAATATACAGATGAAAAACCCAAGCCAGAGAATGTTGTGCTCCACTGCAGCGCTCACAGACGGTGGCTGGAATGCCCAGCCTGGGGTCCAAATGACACCTTGGTGGACCCCCTTCCATGACTCCCTTAGAAGATGCTTTGGTTGTTGTTAAAACCCAAATCACTTTTTATTAGGATTTAGTAGGCTTGGCGCAATGGCTTATGCCTGCAGTCCTAGCATTTTGGGAAGCAGAAGAAGCAGGTGGATCACCTGAGGTCAGAAGTTCGAGACCAGTCTGGCCAACGTGGTCAAACCCCGTCTCTACTAAAAACACAAAAAATTGGTTGATGTGGGGTGGGGGGGGGTGGGCACCTGTAATCCCAGCTACTCCGGAGGGTGAGGCAGGAGAAATAATTGAACGTGGCAGGCGGAAGTTGCAGTGAGCAGAAATTTTGTCATTGTACTCCACCTCAGCTGAGCAAGAAGAGCAAAACTTATTCTCAAAAAAAAAAAAAAATTAGTGATAACGAAAATCAACAATCTAGTCATCATCCCTACATTTACAATGTTTAACGAGGGGCAAAGTCTACTTCTGATCAGCACGATGAAACTGAGATCATACGTTTATAGCCTGGGCAACATAGCCACACCCCATCTCTTACACTTTTTTTTTTTTTTAAATTAGCCAGGCATGTGGTCCCAGCTACTCAGGAGGCTGACGCAGAATCACTTGAACCTGGGTGTTGGGTGCTGCAATGAGCAGAGATTGCGCCACGACACTCCTGCCTGGGCAGCAAAGCGAGCTACTGTCTTAAAAATAAAAATAATAAAATGCAATCATCCATGTATAAGCTTATCCCCAGCTGTACTGCGGTTCCGAACGCAGGGCATGGCCTGCTCACCGACTCCTGCGGGTGGGTGGGGCTGGCGGCCGCGCGTGGCGGGCAGGGGCTCACTGTCCACGGGAAGGCTTCTTCCAGGGAACGACTCTGCATGAGGGCCAGAAGAGGGCGCCCCGAACAGCTTCGTCGCCCCAGGCACAAGGTTCAGCGCTTGGCCACCCGGTGACCGCAAGACATCCGCGCCAGAGAAAAGCCCTGGCAACCTCCTCTCTCCTCTCCCAAACTCTAGATGGACCCAGGCCTGCAAGACAAGTGTGCTGAGAACCCCGCGATTAAGGGGGCCTGCTCGCCTTTCCGCGGACTTCCTGTCGCAGGCCTGGCTCTCAAGCCGCTGCGTCGGGTCGTTAAGGGAGCCGTGGGTTGGCTGCAGGCTGAGACTACCGCGCCTGAAGATTCGGGTCTAGGCCCTACAAAATCTCCACGACTCTCAGGTACCTCATCGGTAAAAACTAAGTGTTCGGAATTGGAATCTTGCTCCGACTTCAAAAATGAAGCCGCGGACCCTCCCGGAGAGTGTTACAGTTCTTAAAGATGGTGTATCCAGAGTTTGTTTCTTTAGATGTTAAGAAGTATTTGTAGCTTCATTCCTTCTGGTGGGAGCTTTGTGGTCTCGCTGTCAGGGGTGAAACTGCAGACCTTCGTGGTATTACAGCTCTACAAAGGCAGAGCGTCCGGAGTTGTTCGTTCTTCTCGGTGGGTTCGTGGTCTCGTTGGCTTCAAAAGTGAAGCGACAAAGCTTCACAGTAAGTTTTACAGCTCATAAACATAGCGTAAACCCAAAAGATGAGCAACAAGTAAAAGCGATTGCAAAAAGCGAAAGCATAAACCTCCCCCCTTCCCTTCCGAAACATGCACCCGAGCAGACTACTGCCAGCTACCTCAGGCAGCCTGCTTTTATTCCCTTATTTGGCCCCACCCACATCCTGCTGATTGGCCCATTTTACAGAGAGCTGATTGGACCGTTTTGACACGGTGCTAATTATTGCATTTACAATCCTCTAGCAAGACTTCAAAATTTCTCCAAGTCCCCACCTGATCAGCTAGATACAGAGTGCTGATGGGTGCACATACAATCCTCTGGCTAGATATAAAAGTTTTCCAAGTCCCCGTTCGCCTCAGAAGCCCAGCTGGTTTCACCTAGTGGATCCAGCGCTTGGGCTGCAGGCCGGACCACCCGCCGGTCCGGAGCCGCGCCTGTCTGTACTCCTCAGACTTTGGGCTGTCGATGGGGCTAAGCACCACGGAGCAAGGGGCGGCGCCCATCGGTGAGGCCCGGGCCGCGCGGCAGTCCACCGCAGTGGGGGAGCTCAGACATGGCGGGCTGCAGGTCCCGAGCCCTGCCCCGCGGGGCGACAGCTAAACCCGTCGAGAATTTGAGTGCAGCGCCGGCGGGCCGGCACTGCTGGGGGACCCGGTGCAACCTCCGCAGCTGCTGGCCTGGATGCTAAGTCTCTCAGTTCCCTGGGCCACCGGCGCCGGCCGGCCGCTCTGAGTGCGGGGCCCGCCCAGCCCGCCGGAATCGTCCCGTCGAGGCGGGACGATTGACGGCCTTGGTGGCACACGCCTGTAGTTTCAGCTACTGAGGAGGCTGAGGTAGTAGGGAGAGGATCTCTTGAACGCAAGAGGCGGAGCCGTGATCGCACCACTGCACTCCAGCAACGGAGTGAGACCCTGTCGAGAGAGGAGAGAGAGGAGAGAGAGGAGAGAGGAGAGAGAGGAGAGGAGAGGGGAAAGGGGAGAGAAGAGGGAGGGGGGGGGAGAGAGAGAGAGAGAGAGAGAGAGAGAGAGAGAGAGAGAGAGAGAGAGACATGAGTCACTGCCCTCGGCCAATCTTCATTTTTCATCAAAACTGACTTCCTCTGACGTGTCTGGACCCACCCATTCTTCTCCGTGCTTCCTCCTGCTAACATGCTGTGTCCTGGCAAGGAGTGTGCCCTCCAGAGCCAGGCTGCCTTGGTTTGAACTCTGTATGACGGTGGGCAGATGACTTAACCTCTCAGTGCCTCAGTCTCCTCCTCAGTGACATAGGGGTAATAGCAGTACCTATCTCGTGTCATCCTTAGGAGGATGAAATTAGTTTACATAGGCCCAGGGATGTGGCTCACGCCTGTAATCCTAGCACATTGGGAGGCCGAGGCGGGCAGATCACCCGAGGTGGGCAGATCACCCGAGGTCAGGAGTTTGAAACCAGCCTGGCCAACATAGAAAACACGTCTCTACTAACAATACAAAAATTAGTCAGATGTGGTGGCAGGCACCTGTAGTTCTAGCTACTCAGGAGGCTGAGGCACCAGAATCACTTGAATCTGGGAGGTGGAAGTTGCAGTGAGCCGAGATCGGGCCACTGCACTCCAGCCTGGGCAACAGAGCAAGACACTGTCTCAAAAAAAAAAAAAAGAAATTAGTTTATATAATTAAACCTCATGAGAAGGACTGTCCTCTTACTGGCGTCCCCTCCTAGTACTAAAATAGTGCTCCACACACAGGAGTCTGCAATCAATGCTTGCTATCTGCTTCCCTTAGCAATCAGTTTCAAGTTAGCACAAAGCCCTTTGTCATATTTTTTAACAAGGATGATCTGCTCTTATTTTAAACTCTTGATCCTCACTGGAGAGAAAGTTGTCCCCTTCCTGTTTGCCTTGTTTCTCCAAAGCCTTTTGTCATGTTTCCCGAGTGTCCTTTAGCTGTGGCCATCCTCAGACCATGGGACTTTCCCGGTTCTGGGCTTCAGATTACAGTTTAAAATTAGCCACATGACTCTTAGAGGGGGGGCACCAGACGAGGCAGGAACGTGGTAGAAGGGATAAAGCAGACCTGCGTTGGAGGCAGTGGTGTAGCAGAACAGAGACATGAGTCCCCGCAAACATTGGCATCCATGGAGGGAGCACACAGCCTTGGGATCCGCAAGGTTCTAACAATCCTGACTTTATGCCATGTTTTATGTTTTCGGGCAAGGTCTGCTGCTGCTACAATTCAAGCTGCATTGACAACTAAACTCTTCCGGATTGTTTCTTTTGTGATTATAAAGTGTCTTTGGAGTAGAGTGGTGTGGGTGGATGCAGTTTATAGAACTACTTGGACCAATCAGCCTCCTCCTCAAAGGAACACTGGTTTTCCACTCTTCCAGTGTTGGTCTTGCAAAACAACATATTATGTCAATCTGTTTTGGGGAAAAGGAAAAGAGAAAGGACGTCATTTGATTTAAGGACATAAATACCAGATCCTGGGGCTGGCCCAGAAAAGACTTCAGCAGGAGTGATTTGTCTTGTATGCATCCTCCCTCCTTTCTCCCAACCTTTTTCTCATTCCGTGGTATCCCTTATTCTGTCTGATGCCCACTGCCCACCTGTATTCTTAGTACCCTAACCCACCAAAACCCTCTACTTTGCAGAAAGGAACAAATCTCTCCATTGATGGCTTCATTATAAAAGTGGGATTTAACAACAGAGACCTGGGTTCAAATCCTAGTGTGGGCTGGGTGCAGTGGCTCATGCCTGTAATCCCAGCACTTTGGGAGGCTCAGGTGGGAGGATCACTTGAGGTCAGGAGTTCCAGACCAGCCTGGCCAACATGGTGAAACCCTGTCTCTACTAAAAATACCAAAAATTAGCCGCGTGTGGTGGTGTGCACCTGTAGTCCCAGCTGCTCAGGTGGCTGGAGTGGAAGAATCGCTTGAACCCGGGAGGTGGAGGTTGCAGTGAGTTGAGATCATGCCACTGCACTGCAGCCTGGGCGACAGCGCAAGACTCTTGTCTCAAAAAAAGAAAAAAAAGAATCCTAGCGCATCTGCTTCCTAGTTGTCTGAACTAACCTCTTCTGTGTAAAAGTAGGGATTATAATGCTTACTGTATCTGGTAGTGTGCTTTCAGCGGCAACTAACGGAAAAGCCAACTCAAATGAGTTTAACCAAAAAGGAAATGTATTGACCTATGTAACTGGAAATTCAAAGATGGGACAGGCTGATTGAACCCTGGTGTCAGGGACCTAGGTTCTCATTCTGCATCTCTGCTTTCCATCCTCAGTGTCAGCTGCCTTTTAAGGCTGGCTCCTTTCATAGTCAATATGGCTGCCACAAAGACACAGGGCCACTCCCTTAACCACAAACTAATAACTGACATCAAGGGAATGCTATGTGCTGATTGGCTTGAGCCTGGGTTCCTAAGTCAATCACGAGTAAGAAATAAAAATGAAATTCCAAGCCCCTGACTGAACAGACCCCTTCTTGGCCAAGGGAACCTTGCAAGCTGAATTGACAGCCATGAGGGGATGGGAGATTGGACATGCCTCATTATACACCGCCCCACCCCCCCAGCCATAAAAGCTATTAGGTTTTCTTCCCTCAGGGCTAAACAGAAACCAGCCCTTTCAAAAGACTACTGGTGTATCTTCCCAGGTTTATCTTCACCCCTCCTCAGACATCATCTTCCTCTATTCCCTTTTTCTTCAAATGTTCACCGTATCTTAGGAAAAACAAGCACCAACTAAAGTCTCACAAGTATGTAATCATTTATCTCATGCCCCACCCCCCTTTCTTCAGGAAAATGTATAAATGCTAAACCTCCTGAGACCCTCTTTGGAAAAAACAGCCACAGATGCTTCTGTGACTCGCCTTTTTCCTGGGCACTCCCTTTAAGCTGGCTTGCTAAATCGTGATGATTCGAGACTTATGCCTCCATCACTCATTTTTGTTGTCACTAGCAAGGAGGGATAGGATTACTGTGACTGGTACAGACACCTGTGGTTCCCAAACATGAGCATGCATCAGAATAACCTGAAGGACATACCAGACCCCACAGATGACGGCCTCAGCCATTTTTTTTTTTTTTGAGGCGGAGTCTTGCTCTTCATCTAGGCTGGAGTGCAGTGGCACGATCTTGACTCAGTGCAACCTCCACCTCCCAGGTTCAAGCCATTCTCCTGCCTCAGCCTCTGGAGTAGCTGGGATTACAGGTGCATGCCACCACGCCTGGCTATTTTTTTTTTGTTTTCTTTTTAGTAGAGATGGGGTTTCACCGTGTTAGCCAGGATGATCTCGATCTCCTGATCTTGTGATCTGCCAGCCTCGGCCTCCCAAAGTGCTGGGATTACAGGCGTGAGCCACCGTGCCCAGCTGGCTGGAATTTTGAATTCAGTAGGTCCAGAGAAGGGCCTGAGAATTTGCCTAATAAGTTCTCAGGTGACAATGATGCTACCACACTTTGAGAGCTACTAGCACAAACTAATCAGGGGAACCTGTAAACTGGCATCAGTTCCTTAAATGGCACAGTGAGGAAGCTGTAAAATTGATGTTGGAGAGTTAATTGTGAGCTTCAAAACCTGTAGCAGGCTGGCCATGGTGGTTTACGCCTGTAATCCCAGCACACTGGGAGGCCGAGGCGGGCGGATCACTTGAAGTCAGGAGTTCAAGACCAGTCTGGCCAACATGGTGAAACCCTGGCTCTACTAAAAATACAAAAAAAAATTAGCCAGGTGTGGCAGCGCACACCTGTAATCCCAGCTACTCGGAAGGCAGGATAATCGCTTAAACTCGGGAGGCGGAGGTTGCAGTGAGCCGAGATCATGCCACTGCGCTCTAGCCTGGGAAATAGCAAGACTCCATCTCAAAAACAAACAAACAAACAAACAAAAAAACAGGCCGGACAAGGTGGCTCACACCTGTAATCCCAGCACTTTGAGAGGCCAAGGCTGGCAGATCATGAGGTCAGGAATTCCAGACCAGCCTTGCCAACATGGTGAAACCCTGTCTCGACTAAAAATACAAAAATTAGCTGGACATGGTGGCACGCACCTGTACTGAGCCAGGAGAATTGCTTGAACCCAGGAGCCACACGTTGCAGTGAGCAGAGATTGTGCCACTGTACTCCAGACGGGTGACAGAGCAAGACTATGTCTTGGAAAACAAAACAACAACAAAAACCTTGTAGCGTAAATACGGGATTGTTTCAGTTGCATATTGCTGTGTAACAAAATACCCCCCAACTTAGTGACTTAAAATAGTAATTTGTTACTCTTCTGATGATTCTGTGTGTTGGCTGGGTCCAGTTGGGCTGTTTTCACTTGGGGTCTCACATGCAGCTATATTCAGAAGTTGTGTTGGCCCCAAACCATCCACAAGCTACAAGGAGCTGGATGTCCAAGGTGGCTTCTACATTCACACATCTGGCTAGAATAGCTGAGGGCTGGCCAGGCATCTCTTTCTCCACTCAGCTACTCCACATGGCTGGCTTGGGCTTCCTTACAACATGGTGGTTTCAGGATAATTGGATTTTGTATATGGCAGTTGACTTTCTCAGAATGAGCATCCTAAGGGGCCAAGGCAGAAGCTGTAAGGCCTGATTTAGCCTTGGAAAGGCCACACAGCACCACTTCTGCCCCATTCTGTTGGTTACAAAAGAGTCACAGAGCCCACCCAGATTGAAGGGAAAGCCCCCACAGAAGGGCATGAATATGCAGGGGCAAGGGCTATGGGGAGCCATCTTGGAGACTAGCTTCCACAGGGCTTAAAGGAGATCATTCATGTGGAGTCCTGAGTAAGAATGAAAGTAACGCATTTACCACAAGTGCGTGCTCAGGAAATTAGCATTATTATTATTGCTGTTCTTTTCAGGGGAGTTTGCCTATTGCACTTTATCTGTTTTTGAGGAATTTAAGGTTTTCTCAACCAGAAAAGGATTTTTAGGCACTAGCCAGAAGGTGAGGCAGTATTTTCTTAAGAGTGATCTTGTCAGTGTCCTCAAAACTGTATAAACAACTATTTCTTTGGCCAGGAGTAAGACCTGTATTTTCAAGTATATCAGCCTATGCAGTGGAAATGTTTCCTTTCTATTGGTTTCCATGTGGCTCCTATATTAGAATTTGGCTTTTGATGAGACATTTTCATTCAGACTCTTGTAGATGAACTAATTTTACTAATAATTATGGCAGTGCTTTTAATACTGCTATATTATTACTTAGTACTTAGATAAGTACATCAGTACTTAGATAAAAGATAGTTCTCAAATGTCCTGTTGCACATTTCAGTTCTAGAAAATCTCTAGAACAACAATTTATTAAGACATTATCACTCCCATTCAGCCATCTCTATTCTGAGGACAAATATACCTTGCAAATTTGAATAATATCATGTATCACTTAGTTTCAGAATGGCCTCATAGATAGAAAGGATTTTTCTTAATTTATTTCTGCCAAATGTGTGTGTGTGTGTGTGTGTGTGTGTGTGTGTGTGTCTTAGCTTTATACCTACTGGTGGTTTTTATTTTCCTTTCCCTTAGAGTGTGAGAGAGAGTTGGTTTTTTATTTAACCTCGTGATCAAGAAAAACTTGAGGGGCTTTCCATTTCTGCATATTGTTGGGGTGGGGAGGAGCAGGTGTAAGCTATAAGAAAAATCTGCTGGTCCAGAGGGAAAAAAACAAGGAGCGCCTGAGGAGCCAGGGTGTTCTGTCTGTTCGCTAACGTACCCATGCAGCCCTGCCAAGCTCTGATCTGTTTAGACTTGAGCTTCAAGGGGAAGATTGCACAAAGGCAAGTTCCTGGGATTTGTTCTGCAGTCTGAGTAGGCTGGGGTGTTCTCACTGAGCTATTTCTGTATAAAAAGCTGTCTGGAACCATCTGAGAAGCCACTAACCACTGCGGTTTACTGGAATATGCCTTCTATTCACTTTCTGTTGCATCATTTCCCCTCCATTTTATGCTCAAAAGAACGACTGTGTGTGTCCATGTATACGTCCGTGTGCGTGTGAGTTCCAGAGTTGCGTTGCCATGGAGTTATTTGGAAAAGGCATCTTGTGAACCACTTGAACTGAACATACAAAAATGCATCTCAAAAAATCAAAGCTCCTCTTATATGCACAGACTCTTTCTGGAAGGATACACAAAAAAATTCATAACAGTAGTTGCCTTGGGCGATGGGAACTGCAGGGGGGCAATGCTGTGAGGGGGGTATACTCTTCACTGTGCACTGTTTAATTTTTTTTATCATGATCATATAATAGATTTTTAAAAAGTGAAAACTGGGCCGGGCATGGTGGCTCACACCTACAATTCCAGCACTTTGGGGGGCTGAGGCAGGCGGATCACCTGAGGTCAAGAGTTCAAGACCAGCCAGACCAACATGGTGAAACCCTGTCTCTATTAAAAATACAAAAGTTAGCCAGGCCTGGTGTTGGGTGCCTGTAATCCCAGCTACTTGGGAGGCTAAGACAGGAGAATCGCTTGAACCCAGGAGGCGGAGGTTGCAGTAAGCTGAGATCGCGCCCATTGCACTCCAGGCTGTGAACAAGAGTAAAGCTCTGTCTCAAAAAAACAGAAAGAAAACTGATGCTTAAATACTAAGGAAAACTGATGCTTAACTACTAAGGCTCCTCTTGGGAAGTATTCCCTGACTCAAATATCCCTCTTGACTCCTGCACCCAGCTCCCCAGGAGGAAATTGGGAATCTCTGAACAATCCACGGGCTGAATACAAAGGAATCTGCCTGGCTTCTTGGATGCACACTTCATACCCTCAAGGACAGCCCTATCTATTGGAATGCACAAAGTATGTGGAAAAGAGATACCATGTCTTGTCGGATTCAATTTTGCTCCTAACGTAGTGTGGATTAAAGAGTAATCAATAATGACTTTAAGCACATTCTTTCTGGCAGTATCACAGAGAAAATGCAGCTGGTAGTGAACGTACCAGCCTGCTGATTGCAGGGAGCTAAACATGTATATCACATCTCCAGATTCCTGACACTACCTGCCAAGCCAACATGAAACACTCACCCAGGTTGGACCAGGAAGTTTCCTACTTGGTCACATAGGAAAAGACTAAACACATTCATAACACGTCTATACATGTTTTGATTCTCCAAGAGATGATGGCTCAGGCTTCAGAAAGAGTGGTGACCTTATTGTAAGTTTCTGTATTCTCTTTGCTGAGCTTATGGCCTACTTCCAGACCAAGAGCACAAATTACAAATGAACACCCCCAACAGCAGTTCCTTTTCCATCTTTACTAGACAGGGAATCCACTAAAATAAAGACTGTCAATGCAGCATCTCTCATTGACACTGTTCATTGTGGGCTAACTGGATTGTACTGGACAGAGTTCTATTCATTGGAAATCATTAGCCAACTCCAGAGGGAGGAAAACGGAATAAAAAGGAAAAACATTGCCCATCACGAAAATAACTCGAGAATTGTGCAATCTGCCAACATTGGTCATCTGTGTTGAACTTGCTTTCAGCACTCTGCTAAGTGTACTGTACCACACCCTACCTCTGAAGCGATTACTCCCTTCCTTTTGAATAGCAAAGTAATGGGAACTGGAAAAGCTTCTGTGAATTTGGCAAGGTTTAGTATAAATGTTTCCATTAAATCTGGGCAAGGCGTGGATGGGGGAGGGAAGCCCATCCACTGATCATGCTTTTATACTACCTCTTGGTTGAAGGTTACCTTTCAGAGGTCAAGCCAAGCTTTTCCCATCCTTAAGATCATGCCTAGACCTAGTATACTTGGCTGACAATATGATTTTGCTGCATGGCTTATTATATTGTTCACATATGTTTGGAATTATCTTGGAACTTCATGTCATACTGAAAGGTTTCCCACAGCAAATTATTTTGCACATAGAGCTACCTAGTCTCAGAGTTTCTTCCTAAGGACATCGCACTTTTCCATTTAACACAATAGGGCAGGTGCTTCAGAGGATTTCAGTTCAGTCAGGAGAAATTTACTGACTATTTTCATACGTGTTCATGTCTTGTTGCATAGCCACTCTGCGAGGCTGACATCATTGACTTAGCTTTACCAGGGAGTAAGCCATTGCTCAGGGAAGCGAGTGACCTGCCAAGGCTGCCCCACTGGTACATGACAGAACTGGGACTCACACCCAGGTCATTGTGGCTTTTATGGGAGCTTCCTCTGCTGTAGCAATGACCTCTTTGATGCTGAAGGTCAAGGTGTGGCTCACAGTTTGGACAGGGCTTTTAGGGAGCCTGGCCAGACCCTGAGGGACATTGAAAAGAATGGGGACTTGGAGTAGGAGTTTCGGTAATCTACCACACAAGTGTACCTGGAGCCTGAGAGGTGGGGTTCCTCCAGCCTAAGGGCAGGTATGTAGGGACTAAGCCCACAGGGCAGGATTTAAAACTCTAGAAAGACTGAGGAAGAAACAGGCAGGCCTTTAGTTGTGGGGGATATAAAGGAAGCCATGTCGGCATTGACACAGAATCAAAGTATCAAAGGGGTCAAGATGAAAAGCCTCAAAGCAAAACTTTCATCACAGGGGCTATGGTGGTGAGCCAATTACTGGAATCAGGTCACAGCAAGACCAGCACCAGCCTGACTTGGTACTAAGCCTCTACTATGTGGCAGGCACTACTCTAGTTATTATGGAAATAACCATGAACAAAGTAAATCAAGTCTCTGCCTTCGTAAAACTGGAGTATAGTGAGAGAAGATGAATAAACAAGGAAATATGTATCTAATGAGGTTAAATACTATAGAAAAAAAAGCTGCCTAATGGAGTTCGTTGTGCTGGTGACGGTGGTGGTGTTTGCTATTTTACATAAGGTAGTCAGGGAAGGTCACAGGCCATGGGACATTTGAGCAGAGACTTGAAGGGAGAGGGTGAACTTCCTGAATACCTGGGAGAAGAGTTTTGCGGGCAGAAGGAACAGTCACTGCAGAAGCTTTGAGATCAAGGGTACTTGGGGTGTTTTGGTATACCAAAAAGATCAGGTTCACAGGTCAGGGAAAGCATTGTTTGAGATGATGGTTGGCACACATACGATGCTTACTAGGAAATGCTCTTGGGATCAAACCATGGAAGGGAAAGAGGGGAAGAAAGCAAGACTGGGCAGAGGGAGATGAACTGTGATGCAGTCCCAACCAAAGCCCCAGGCAACCCCTTGGGGATGTTGAAGGTAGGATGGCCCTTCAGAGCTGCTCTGAGCTGGGGAGAGGGGACAGGCCCTTGTACCTCCAAACCATTCAGCCACTGGATGCTGGCTACATTGAGAAGGGAGTGAGATGGGGTATGAGGGGGACAGTGCTCCCCAGCCAAGGCCACCTCAGCATCTGACGTGTGGCAGCCAGGAGCACGACTCAGCTCCGGAAGGACGCTCTAGGCAGCACCTGCTGGTGGGATTGGAGCTTGAGCCAGGCGGGCAGGGACAGAAGATGAGCTCAGGGAGGTGTCCAGGAGCCAGACTGGGGGAGCCATTGTGGGCCATGGTAAAGACATGGGCTTCTCTTCCTCCTGAGGTGGGGAGCCATCGAAGGGTTTGAGAGAGGAATGCTAAAGTGTGGCTTCTGGGTTAACCTGATCACGCTGGCAGCTGTGTGGAATAGACTGCAGATGGGCGAGGGGGAAGCAGGCAGGCTCACTAGGCGGTGCCTGTAGTCCTCCAGGAAAAAGGAGACCACTGTGGTGCTGATGGCGGGTGTGAACAGTTGTTGGATTCTCGATATATTTTGAAGACAGAGCTGACAGGATTTGCTGATGAATTGGATGTGGGGTGTGAGAAAGAAGAAAAGAGGACAACACCAGTGTCTCTCTGGAGTAACTAAAAGGCTGGTGTCACCATTTACTGGCACAGGGAAGCTTGTATATAGGTTTCCTATTGCCGCCATAACAAACTACCACAACCTTAGTGGCTAAAAACACCACTAGTATGTTCTCTTCCAGTCCTGGAGGTCAGAAGTCTATAGTCAAGGGTTGAGTCTGGGCGTGGTAGCTTGGCTTGTGCCTGTAATCCCAGCACTTTGGGAGGCCGAGGCGGGTGGATCACCTGAGGTCAGGAGTTCCAGACAAGCCTGGCCAACATGGTGAAACCCTGTCTCTACAAAAAACAAACAAACAAAAAAATTAGCTGGGCGTGGTGCAGCAGGCCTATAATTGAACCAAGGAGGTGGAGGCTGCAGTGAGCTGAGATCATGCCAGTGCACTCCAGCCTAGGCAACAGAGAGAGACTCTGTATCAAAAAAAATAAAAAATAAATAATAATAAAGTCAAGGGGTTGGCAGGGCTGTGTTCCTTCTGGAAGCTTCAAGGGAGAATCCATTTCCTTGTCTTTTCCAGCATCTAGAGGCTGCCTGCATCTCTTGGCTCATGGCCTCTTCTCCATCTTCAGAGTACCTCATTCCAGCCTCTGGTTCTACTGTCACATCTCCTTTCTTTTTGATGCTGATCCTCCTCCCTCTCTCTTATAAGGACCTTTGTGATGACATTGGTCCCTCCCACATAATCCAGCAGCATCTCCTTATTCTCAAGATCTTTAATTTAATCACATCTCTAAAGTCCCTTTTGCCCTGTATGGCAGCATGCACAGGTTCTGAGGATTCAGATTTGGACATCTTTGGGGAGCCATTATTCACAGTTTTGGAAAGTGCCTGTTTTGCAAGGTAGAATCTGACTTTGATTGTGGACATGTTAAATCTGAGATACCTTGTTAAATGTTCAGTTGGAGATGTCAAGTCAGCAGTTGGATATGATATGAGTTTGGCATTCAGAAGAGCAGTCCCAGCTGAAATATGAATTTTGTAGTTTTCACAATATAAGAAGTGTTCTCTTATCTGTAGGGGATACTTTCCAAGACCCTCAGTGGGTCTGTGGGCCTGAAACCTCAGATATTACCAAGTCCTATATACTCTGTGTTTTCCCATACATACACAATCATGATACAGTTTAATTTACAAATTAGGCACAGTAAGAGATTAACAGTAACTAGTAATAAACTAGAACAATTAAAACAGTATACTGTAATAAAAGTTTGTGAACGTAGTCTCTTTCGTCCTCCCTCCCTCTCTCTCTCCCAAAATATCTTTTTTTTTTTGAGACCTAGTCTTGCTCTGTCACCCAGGCTGGAATGCAGTGGCACCATTTTGGCTCACTGCAACCTGGACCTCTCAGGTTCAAGCGATTCTCCTGCCTCAGCCTCCTGAGTAGCTGGGACTACAGGTGCATGCCACCATGCCTGGCTAATTTTTTCTTTTTCTTTTTTTCCTTTCAAGACAGTCTCGCTCTGTCACCCAGGCTAGAGTGCAATGTGTGACCTCCGCTCACTGCAACATCCGCCTCCCAGTTTCAAGCGATTCTCCTGCCTCAGCCACTCGAGTAGCTGGGATTACAGGCACCCGCCACCACACCTGTCTAATTTTTGTAGTTTTAGTAGACATGGGGTTTCACCATCTTGGCCAGGCTGGTCTCAAACTCCTGACTTGGTGATACATCCACCTCGGCCTCCCAAAGTTCTGGGATTATAGGTGTGAGCCACCGTGCCCAGCCTAATTTTTGTATTTTTTAGTAGACATGGGGTTTCGCCATGTTGGCCAGGCTGGTCTCGAACTCCTGACCTTTACTGATCCACCCACCTCGGCCTCCCAACGTGCTGGGATTACAGGCATGAGCCACTGCGCCTGGCCCCAAAATATCTTGTTTGGGACCACAGATGACCATGGGTAACTGGAACCAAGAAAAGTAAAACTGTGGAGAAGAGGGGACTGCTGTATTTAAAGCCACATGACTAAATGATGCCACCTAAGGAGTTGCTATGCAGTGAGAAGTCTGAAGATTGGGCCCTGGAATATTCCAGTGGTTGGAGATTAGGGCGAGAAGGAACCAGGAAAGAGTGTGAGGGAGCAGGGAGAAGTTGAGAGAATGCTGGTTCAGAGGCCAAGGATGGGGAACAGCAGAGACAGTAACAAGCTCCTGAGGAACAGGAGGACTGAGCAGTGCCCACTGGATTTGGCTGGTGAACTTGACAAAGGCACTACATCTCCTGTTTGAGAAGAGGAAGAGGGGTGACAGCCTGATTAAAATGGGCTCAAGTGGCCGGGCACGGTGGCTCAAGCCTGTAATCCCAGCACTTTGGGAGGCCGAGACGGGCAGATCACGAGGTCAGGAGATCGAGACCATCCTGGCTAACACGGTGAAACCCCATCTCTACTAAAAAATACAAAAAACTAGCCGGGCGAGGTGGCGGGCGCCTGTAGTCCCAGCTACTGGGGAGGCTAAGGCAGGAGAATGGCGTAAACCCGGGAGGCGGAGGTTGCAGTGAGCTGAGATCCAGCCACTGCACTCCAGCCCGGGCGACAGAGCGAGACTCTGTCTCAAAAAAAAGAAAAAAAAAAAAGGGCTCAAGTCTAGGTGCTGTGGCTCATGCAATTCCAGCACGTTGGGAGGCCGAGACAGGTGAATCACTTGAGGCCAGGAGTTTGAGACCAGCCTGGCCAACGTGGTGAAACCCCATCTCTACTAAAACTACAAAAATTAGCTGGGCGTGGTGGCACATGCTTGTAGTCCCAGCTACTCAGGAAGCTGAGGCAGGAGAATCGCTTTAACCCGGGAGGCGGAGGTTGCAGTGAGCTGAGATTGCACCACTTCACTTCAGCCTGGCAACAGAGTGAGACTCTGTCGCCAAAAAAAAAAAAAAAAAAAAAAAAAAAAAAAAAAAAAAAGTTAGCCAGGTATGGTTGTGCACACCTGTAATCCCAGCTACTTGGGAGGCTGAGGCAGGAGAATCCCTTGCACTCAGAAGGCGGAGCTTCCAGTGAGCCAAGATAGTGCCACTGCACTCCAGCCTGGGCAACAGAGCAAGACTCTGTCTCAAAAGAAAAAAAGGGGGCTCAAGATATGATGGGAGGGGAAGGATTGGAGACAATCAGTGGAGACTACTTTCTGAAGAGTTTTGTTGGGAAAAGGAGTGAAGAGATGGGGCAGCAGCTAACATAGATTTGGGACCAAGAGAAGACCAGTGAGCCCAGGGTATTCCAAGGGCAGCTCTGATTCCAGAATCTGGCCAAATGGAATCTATGGGTGGGCACAAAGGGGTCCACCTGAAGGTTAGAAATTAGACGGTTCCAGGGGGAGAGGCCTAGCAAGTCCTGGTGTGGTGGGTAGAGGAGGACAAAAGAGCAATACAGATGTGCTTCTCCTTATCCAATGAATATCTCCCTACAGATGCTGAAAGGCTTAACAGGAACTGAGTTTTTTGAAAATTTGATCTGATTTTAACTACACTGGGAAAATTATTTAAAGGAAACTACTAGTGATTTTTAAGGTGAAAAAAATACTCTCCAAATAGAATTATGCTGTAAGAATTTCCATGTATCAGTTTTTCCAAAACCTGAGTACACTTATAAGTACATATTTTAGTTCTCTATTCCATCTAGTACAAAACTAAATATATAAGATTTTCTTCAAATCACTGTAAATTTTTTTTAATGGAGACATCACAATATGACTGTGAGATTATAAAATGGCAAGGTTTTAATTTTAAAAAGCTAAAACACGGAGCAGGAAAGTTATTTTTCAGATGCCACTGAGTAAGTGCCCAGCCAAGCCGGGCAATGGATCAAGAGAACAGGAATTCAGGGCCAGAAGGCCTGTCACCCTCAGGACCCAAGGGAGATACACGTCAGGCGCCATAAAAAATTGTTTCAAGGCTCTGGGGAGGGCTTTAAGAAATTAAAGAGTCAGAAATCTAACATAAACAAGATCCCCAACACACAAATAGCACCATGGGGGCAGGAAGAGAGGACGCACACACACCAAAATGCCTGCAGAGGATGGTGCCTAACAGCTTTGGCTTACACTAAGGAGAAGGTATCCTTCCTGAGCTTGGAGATTCAAGGCTGCACGGTGTCATCTTGAAAACGACATCTTCAGGAAAAGCAAGCCAGCCTAGGGCCTTTGCACATACTGTTTCCTCTGAGCCACCCCAGCTAAATTTCACCCAACCTTCAGGTCTCACCTGAAATTTTGAGAGGTGACAAGGTGCTAACAGCCCTCACTCTCAGCGCCTCCTCGGCCTCGGCGTCCACTCCGGTGGCTCTTGAGGAGCCCTTCAGCCTGCCACAGCACCCTGGGAGCCCCTCTCTGGGCTGGCTGAGGCCGGAGCTGCCCCCCTCTGCTTGCGGCGAGGTATGGAGGGAGAAGCGCTGCCTTCCTCTCCTTGCGGGGAGGTATGGAGGGAGAGGCGAGGGCGGAAACTGGGGCTGCGCGCGGAGCTAGTGGGCCAGTGCGAGTTCCGGCGGGCGCGGGCTCAGCGGGCTCCCGCACACCGAGCAGCCGGCCGGCGCCACCGGCCTAGGGCAGTGAGGGGATTAGCACCAGGGCCAGCAGCTGTGGAGGTTGCGCCGGGTCCCCAGCAGTGCCTGCCCGCCGGCGCTGCGCTCAAATTGTCGCGGAGTCTTAGCTGCCTCCCCGCGGGGCAGGGCTTGAGACCTGCAGCCCACCATGTCTGAGTCCCCCCACTGCGGTGGACTCCCGCTCGGCTGGAGCCTCCCTGACGGGCGCTATCCCCCGTTCCGTGGCACCCGGTCCCATCTACAGTCCAAGAACTGAGGATTGCAAGCACGGCTTGGGACTTAACGGGCAGTTCTGCCTGCTGCCCCAGTGCAAGATGCACTAGATGAAGCCAGCTGGGTTCCTGAGCAGGATGGGGACTTGGAGAACATTTATATCTAGCCAGAGGATTGTATGTGCACCAATCATCACTCTGTATCTAGCTAATCTGGTGGGGACTTGGAGAACTTTTATGTCTAGCTAGAGAATCGTAAATACACCAATCAGCACTCTGTGTCTAGCTCAGGGTTTGTAAATACACCAATCAGTACTCTGTGTCTAGCTCAAGGTTTGTAAATACACCAATCAGTACTCTGTGTCTAGCTCAAGGTTTGTAAATACACCAATCTGTACTCTGTATCTAGCTAACTCTGTGTCTAGCTAACCTAGTGGGGACGTGGAGAACTTTTCTGTCTAGCACTCTGTGTCTAGCTCAAGGATTGTAAACATACCAATCAGCACTCTGTCAGAACGGACCAATCAGCTCTCTGTAAAATAGACTAATCAGCGCTCTGTAAAATGGACCAATCAGCAGGATGTGGGTGGGGTCAGATAAGGGAATATAAAGCAGGCTGTCAGAGCCAGCCAGCAGAAGTTTGTTAGGGTTCTTTTTCACGTTTTGTTAAAGGTTAGTTCTTCTGGCGTTTGAGATGAATCTGACTTGCTCACTTTGAATCCATGGGGTGTTTAAGAGCTGTAGTACTCACCATGAAGGGTGGTAGTTTTTGATCTTATAAACCGCGAACTAATGGGGAATGAACCAACATACTTCTAGACGCACTGCCTTTAAGAGCGGTATCATTCACAGCGAAGGTCTGCAGTTTCTACTCCTGATGATGAAAGTATATATCCACCAGAAGTGAAAGATCTCCTAACGTATCTGAATGTCTGAAGGAACATACTCCAGACACGCCATCTTTAAGAACTGTAACACGGTGAGTGTCTGTGGTTTCATTCTGGAAGTAGGTGAAATTGATGAACCCACCTAAGACTGGACAGTTTCAGTTGGTGGAATGTGTTTTCTGAGTTTTTTGTGAAACCCCAGGCTGCCTCATTCTATCTTAACTGCGGGGGTCTATTAGAAACTCACAAATATTCTGGAATACCCTTAGAATCAAAATTTCTAAAACAGTATGTAAGCATCTTCTCACCGAGGCCGTGTATATATTTTGTGAGCTAAGCCAAAGGTGTGGATACTAAAGCCCATGGGTAATAGAAGGTTCATAGGACCCTTTCCAGCTCCTCTGTGACTAAGGGCTAATGTTGCTGCCTGAATAGGGGACGCAGAGCCTGCTCCCGTCCCCTCAGTACTGCTCGCCATCACTGGAGACGCCTTTCCTGAGCACTCTATGAAAGCAAATCCACCCAGGACATGTGGTCTCCATTTTCTTAACTTTGCTTATTTTTTTCCAGTCTCTGGAGACCTTTTTACGTATTTGTTTTTTGGGCCGACTCCCCTTCCGTAAAGGAAATAATTTGTCTTGTTCACTACTATATTCCCAGAATCTGGAAGAAGCAGCACTTTGAGTTATATAAAGGTCACCCCTAAAACTTCCTATTGCTTCATGGTGACGTTCCTGGGTGGGATTTTAGCTGCCATATTTAGATGAGGTTTTGAGCTAGGCAACAACGAAGATACAGGAAGACTTCACAAGGTCCCACATCATTTACGGTTTCAAATATTCAACTGGAGCGGGGAAGAACAAGAAAAAAAAAAAAAAAAAAAAAAAAAACAGGCGGTGAGGGTGTTCCCTCTGAGGCTGCACTGTCAGTGCTCTTTGTATACCCCACCATAATGAAGACTATGCAGTCCATGTGCCTCCATAAGAATGACCTGTTCCAGCCGGGCACAGTGGCTCACGCCTGTAATCCCAGCACTTTGGGAGGCCGAGGCGGGCAGATCATGAGGTCAGGAGATCAAGACCATCCTGGCTAACATGGTGCAACCCCAAATCTCTTAACAATACCAAAAATTAGCCAGGTGTGGTGGCACGTGCCTGTAATCCCAGCTACTCAGGAGACCGAGGCAGGTGAATCGCTTGAACCTGGGAGGCGGAGGTCGCAGTGAGCCGAGATTGTGCCACTGCACTCTAGCCTAGATGACAGAGTGAGCCTCTGTCTCAAAAAAAAAAAAAAAAGTGTTAATGGTGGAGCTTTAGGTAGGCAAGTGTAAACTGTAGAGTAGATATTGTGGTAGGACTTTACTGTTTGTTTTATCTTATTTTACTTTATTTTTGAAACAGTCTTGCTCTGTCACCCAGGCTGGAGTATAGTGGCAGCATCTCAGCTCACTGCAATCTCTGTCTCCCGAGTTCAAGCGATTCTCCTGCCTCAGCTTCCCAAGTAGCTGGGATTAGAGGCATGTGCCATCAGGCCTGGCTAATTTGTTCTGTATTTTTAGTAGAGATGGTTTTCACCGTGTTGGCCAGGCTGGTCTTGAACTCCTGACCTCAAGTGATCCACCCACCTCCGCCTCCCAAAGGGCTGGGATTACAGGCATGAGCTACGGCCACACTTGACTGTTTAAAATTTGGCGTGTGGACCAGCAGCATTGAGATCCCCTGTGGGGCATAATGGAAATGCAGAATCTCAGGCCTGCACCCCAGACCTGCTAAATCAGAATGTGTGTTTTGACAAGATCCCCAGGTGAATTGGAGAAGTACTGGTCTGGGGAAGCACAGATATTGGAATTGCCCAACCAATCTACGTGGAAAATGTGCTATTAGAAATTGGAGAGCGCGGTCCGGATGCGGTGGCTCACACCTGTAACCCCAGCACTTTGGGAGGCGCGGTGGGGGTAGGTGGGTGGGGTGAATCACTTGAGGTCAGGAGGTTCGAGACCGCCTGCCAACATGGTGGAAACCTGTCTCTACTGAAAATACAAAATAGCCAGCTGTGGGTTGGCACGTGCCTATTGATCCAGGCTTACTCGGGAGGGCTGAGGCAGGAGTGTTCGCTTGAACCTTGGAGGCCGAGGTTGCAGTTGAGCCTGGATTGTACAGTGGGCACAGAGTGAGACCAATCTTCTAAAAAAAAAAAATAAAAAAAAAAATTGGAGGGCAGATAGATGCAGGTTAAAATTCCTACAGGTGGATACGATTTTCCTGCTTATCTGTTGCCCTCGCATTGTGAACTGTCAAGCCCTTCCTGCACCTTTACCGCTCCTGGTTAACATTGCCACAGAAACACACCTCCCCACATCACCAGTGACTATTGTGATCTACTTATCTATTTTGACATCTGTTGTGGTTAATTTGGTAATACACATTTGGTTTCAAATAAATCTGTTGTGATTGACTCAATTCATAATGAAGGGAATGAGTTCAGTTGCTTTCATTCTAGAGAGAGAAGTTTCCGTTTTAGTTCATCTTAGGATTGTTCCTCTCTGAGTTGGTCTATTAAACTCTTGTAAGTGGTTAACATATTGAAGAAAATACACTATTTTACATCTTCATTTTACTCAATATATATAGAGACATAAATGGTCATCTTCCCATGCCATACTATCCATGGGAAACGGGAAAATAATTATAGAAACAGGCTATCGTTCTAAACCACAAAAAGAGAAACTATTTTTGTTTAAAATTTTGTTTAGAATGTCCAAGGTGTAAATTTATGCCTTGAAAATATTAATACCCAATCTTCTCTGGAAAACAGATTTTAAATTCAGGCTCCAAATTACAAGGATAGATTTCCAAGGAATACTGAGCTCACAATAAAATTATCTCAGAAAATTAGAAGAAATAAGCCATCATTGCATGAAAGTCAGCAAACGCTGAATGATACTTTTTAAAGGAAAAAGTATTGAATAGATTCAGTGCAATCTCTACAAAATTTAAGCATTTATTTTTTTTTTTTTTTTTTTTTTTTTTTTTAGGTGGAGTTTTGCACTTGTTTGCCACGCTGGAAGTGCAGTGGCATGTCTCTGCTTGGCTCACAGGCAACGCTCTGCTTCCAGGTTCAAGCGATTTTCTGCGTCGGCTCGCTGGTAGCATGGGAATTCAGGCAGTGCACCACACACTTGGTTATTTTGTATTGATTAGCGAGATGGGGTTTCTCACATTGGTCAGGCTGTCAGCCTCGAATCCCAACTCAGGTGATCACCTAACCTAGCCTCCAAGTGTTGGGTTATAGGCATGAGCCACCAATCCCCAGCTAAAGACATTTTTGAAAAGAAATTTGAACAAGTTCATGTTTAAAATCTCGTGCAATTCAAAAGACATGGAAAAGTCAAGAGTTTTTTTTGTTTTTTTTGGTTTTTTGTTTTTTTTTTTTTTTTTTTTTTTTTTTAAGATGGGAGTTTCACTCTTCTCGCCCAGGCTGGAATGCAATGGCAGGATCTTGGCGTACCACAACCTCTGCCTCCCGGGTTCAAGGGATTCTCCTGCCTCAACCTCCTGAGTAGCTGGGATTACAGGAATGCACCACCACATCTGGTTAATTTTGTATTTTTAGTAGAGACGGGGTTTCTCCATGTTGGTCAAACTGGTCTTGAACTCCCAACCTCAGGTGATTCGCCTGCCTCGCCCTCCCAAAGTGCTGGGATTACATGAGTGAGCTACCGCGCCCGGTCAAGAACTTTTTTAAAAAGAAGAATGAAGGTGGAGGAATTACACTAACTGATTTCAATACTAACTATAAAGTTATAGTAATTAAGATAGTATAATATTAGTGTAAGAACAGACAAATAGATTAATGGAACAGAGAGTTCAGAAGTAGATCCTCACATATATAGTCAATTGACTTTAGACAAGTGCCAAGGTAACTCAATGAGCAAAAGGTATCTTTTGAACAACTGCTGGAAAAACTGGATATCCATATGAAAACACATGAGTCTTAACTTTTACTTCACACCATATGCAAAAATTAACTTGAAATAATCAAAGACCTACTTCTACGGGCTAAAATTATAACACTGCTATAAGAAAAAATAGGAAAAAATCTTCACAAGTTTGGGTTAGGCAGATTCCTTAGATGGGACACAAAAGCATGGGAAGAAGAAATTGAGAAATTGAACTTCATCAAATGTTTGACTTCTAATCTTCATATACGTCAGAAAGGACGGACAAAGGACTTCTATCCAGAATATATAAACAACTCTTACAAATAATAAGACAAAATTCCAATTTTTCATGGGTAAAAGATATAAACAAATATTTTAAAAAGAAGATATATAATTGTCCAATAAGCACATGAAAAATGCTTAACATTTTCATTTATCAGAGAAATGCAAATTAAGACTACAATAAAATACCACTCCACAGCCACCTGAATGGCTAAAACTTTCTAAACTGACAATTCCAAGTACTGGCCAGGTAGTACTGGCTGATAGATGTACAAAACAGCACAACCAATTTGGAAAATAGTTTGGCAGTTCCTTGTAAGTTTGCACTAACCATACGATCCAGAAATTTCACTCCTAGTTGTTTACCCAAGAGAAATGAAAACATGTCCACCAGAAGACTTGTACATAAATGCTTACAGCAGCTTTATTTATAATAGTGAAAACAACAAAATAACCAAAATATCTATTAGCAAGTAAATATATAATGATGGTGTATCTATATATGTCGACAAAATGGAACAACTAATCAGCAATAAAAAGGAATAAGCTACTGATGTACACAACCTGAATAAATGCAAAACATTGAATATATTTTTATTTGTTTGTTTTATTTTATTTTTTTTGAGGCAGTCTCACTCTGTTGCCCAGGCTGTGGTGAAGTGGCACAATCTCCGCTCACTGCAACCTCCTCCTCCGAGGCTCAAGCAATTCTCCTGCCTCAGTCTCCCAGGTAGTTGGGATCACAGGCGTGCACCACCATGCCCAGTTAATTTTTGTATTTTTAGTAGAGACGGGGTTTCACCACATTGGCCAGGCCGGTCTCGAACTCCTGACTTCAGGTGATCCACCTGCCTCGGCCTCCCAAAGTGCTGAGATTACAGACATGAGCCACCATGCCCAGCCCTGAATATATTTTTATTTCAAAAACATTATGTGAGATCAAAGAAGCAAACACCAAAGAGTAATGTATGATCTCATTTATATGAAACTTCAGAAAAGGGGAAAATCATCTATGACAACAGAAAGCAGATTCGTGGTTACCTGGGATCGGAGGTAAAGGTGGAAAAGGGATAGAGAATTATTTTGCCAAGACAGAAATGTTGTAAATATTATGATGGTGATTACGTAAGAGTCTACACTTGTCAAAATCCAACAAACCGCATTCTTAAAATGGGTCATTTGATTGTATGTAAATTATACTACAATGATGAGTTTTACAAAACTGAAAGAAGGTATTGAAAACAGAAGGTTGAAAAAAAATAAAATGCAATGTCTAGAAATGAAATATACAATTATTTAAAATATTCATGGAGGATATACTAGATGCGAGCAAGATGTTAGATGGTCCTGGAGTGTTAAAGAAGATAAAATGGGCAGGGCGCAGTGGCTCACGCCTGTAATCCCAGCACTTTGGGAGGCGGAGGCGGGCGGATTATGAGGTCAGGAGATCGAGACCATCCTGGCTAATACGTGAAACTCCGTCTCTACTAAAAAATTCAAAAAATTAGCGGGGCATGGCGGCGGGCGACTATAGTCCCAGCTACTCCTCAGCCTAAGGAGGCTGAGGCGGGAGAATGGCGTGAACCCGGAAGGCGGAGCTTACAGTGAGCCAAGATGGCGCCACTGCACTCCAGCGTGGGCCACAGAGCGAGACTCTGTGTCAAAAAAAAAAAAAAAAAAAAAAGATAAAATGGCAGCAATAGAGTGGAAAAGAGTTGGAATTGAAAGCCAGAATTGTGGCTCCTGCACAGTGGCAGTGTGACCTAGTCAGGTCAATTCTCCTCCATGGGCCTCGGCTGCCTCACCAATAACATGAGGAAGATGGGCTGGCTTGCACCTAGTGCTGATACATTCTATTTTAAGTCCATTAGGCATTTGCTTCTTTATAGAGTGACAGATTAGAAATGGAAAGATACATAGCTTAAGTCAGACAGATCTACGTTGTGCTTTAAAGAAATGAACATATTTGGCTGGGCGTGGTGGCTCAGGCCTGTAATCCCAGCACTTTGGAAGGCAGAAGCAGGTGGTTCACCTGAGGTTAGGAGCTCATGACCAGTCTGGCCAACATGGCAAAACCCTGTTTCTACTAAATATACAAAAAATTAGCCAGGCGTGGTGACGCTCGCCTGTAGTCTCAGCTACTAGGGAGGCTGAGGCGGGAGAATCCTTTGAGCCTGGAAGGCAGAGGTTGCAGTGAGCTGAGATTCGACTGGGCAACAGAGCAAGACTCTGTCTCAAAAAAAAAAAAAAAAAAGAAATGAACATTTTTGCAAAGGTGTGCTTTAAAGAAATGAACATATTTGCATTCGCAATTGTAACTGTCTTCAAGAAATCATGCCAATTTTTTTCAATTAACTTTTACTAAGCCCTTATTTTTTATAGGTGTCTCCCCGACCTCCCCACCTCCACCCTCCCTCCCTTTCTTTGTTTTTATTTCTTGTGACTCAAAAGACTGTATTAACACACCCCACAAGCTGCTCAGGGGTCACAGTGACCTACTTCCTAAATGTCAATTCCAATGCACTCTTAAATCTCCATCTTACCTGAATTCTGGGCCACACTCAACACTGTTAACCCCTCCAATCTCAGAGAATTTGTAACTCTTCAATTCTGAGGTGCTGTTCTAGCTGAGTCTCCTCCCTCCTCCCAGATGACTCCATCTCAGCTTCTTCCTTTTCTTTTCAACCCAAAAGTTCTTTGCAAGGAGCCAGATAGTAAATATTTTAGGTTTTGTGGGTCATGTGATCCCCTAAAATAGCAGATTCTTCTTTGTTTTTTGTTTATTGTTGTTGTTTTAAACCCTTTGGAATGTAAAAGGCATTATTAGCTGGCCAGTGGGAGCCCTCCCTTTACACTCTGCCAGTCCTTCCTGGCCCGTTCCACCGACTGCTGCCCTCAAACATCCACCTGTAATCCAGGCCTTAACAGCAATGTCCTTTAATTTCCATCTCTCCATGACAGGGGTGTTAAGGGTGTCCCATTTTCTGCATTCCCGGAAAAATTCTGGTTGTACAAAAAGAAAGGGCTAAGTACATGAATAGATGATTCATAAAATAATGAATGTCAATGGCTTTTAAGCATATTGAAAGATTCTCTACCTCATACACAATAAATGAAAGGTAAGGTAAAACCACCAGATGTGGTTTTCCATCTTGCAGAATAACAAAAATGAGAGTCTGATAACATAAGGTGTAGATGAAGAATTGCAAAAATAAGCATGGTCCTCTTTGGTGTGCAGTTTAGCAACATCTACTAAAACGTAAGATACGGCTGTCGTGGGGACTCACGCCTGTAATCCCAGTACTTTGGGAGGCCGAAGCGGGTGAATCACGAGGTCAGGAGATTGAAACCATCTTGACCAACATGGTGAAACCCTGTCTCTACTAAAATACAAAAAATTAGCCGGGCGTGGTGGTGCGTGCCTGTAATCCCAGCTACTTGGGAGGCTGCGTCAGGGGAATCACTTGAATCCAGGAGGCGGAGGTTGCAGTGAGCTGAGATCGCACCACTGCACTCCAGCCTGGTGACAGAGTGAGACTCTGTCTCAAAAAGCAAGCAGACAAACACCATAAGATACACATATTTTCTCACCTAGCAGGTCCATTTCTAGATAGTTATATGAAAAAGGAAGGATGGAGAATTATCTGCATATAAAATAGAGTGTCGAGTGGCTAAAGTGGGGCAGAAACTAGAGTGCTGTGTGTCATGGGTGAGAGAGAAACCTACTTTTCACTGTGTGTATTTTGTATTGTTAGAATGTTTTCTTATCATATTGTATTTTACTTGCTCCCCCCACCCTTTTTTTTTTTTGAGATGGAATTTCACTCTTGTTACCCAGGCTGGAGTGCAATGGTGCGATCTCAGCTCACTGCAACCTCTGCCTCCCAGGTTCAAGCAATTCTCCTGCCTCAGCCTCCCAAGTAGCTGGGATTATAGGTGCCCACCACCATGCCCAGCTAATTTTTTGTATTTTGAGTAGACATGGGGTTTCACCATGTTGGCCAGGCTGGTCTTGAACTCCTGACGTCAGGTGATCCACCTGCCTCGGCCTCCCAAAGTGCTGGGAGCACAGGTGTGAGCCACCACACCCGGTTGAAATTGTTAACATAAATGAATGGATAGGTAGTTAGCTAAGTAGAAGGATGGATAGATAGATACATACATACATACATGCATACATACATACATAGAATCTTATAAACAAAAAGAGAGGAATAGTTGAAGTAGAAGGGATCTTAAAAGTTGTCTAATCCAAGACCAATATTTGCTGATGAGGAAGTTGAGCCCTAGACAGTTCTGTGGTATTCCCAAGATCTTGCTGTTACTAGCAGAAGTGAAACTTGATTCCAGGCCTCCTAACTCCCAGTCCAGTACTTGCCTCTCTACGTCCCACCACCTCTCTTAGATGACCCCCTTGATGCAGGTAGTTCATCTAAATCATTTGAACTCGATGAAGCAATATGGCTTTTTAGAAAAAAAATTATCTTCTTTTATTTTGAGACAGAGTCTTGCTCTGTCAGCCAGCCTAGACTGCAGTGCCATAACTTCAGTTCACTGCAGCCTTGACCTCTCAGGCTCAAGTGATCCTCTTGCCTCAGCCTCCCGAATAGCTGGGACTACAGGCAGGTGCCACCATGCCCCGCTAAGTTTTTTTTTTTTTGAGACAAAATCTTACTTTGTTACCCAGGTTGGAGTGCAGCGATGCGATCGCAACTCACTGCAACGTCTGCCTCCTGGGTTCAAGCAATTCTCCTGCCTCAGCCTCCCAAGTAGCTGGGATTACAGGTGTGTGCCACCACATCTGGCTAATTTCGTATTTTTAGTAGAGATGGGGTTTCAACATGTTAGCCAGGCTGGTCTCAAACTCCTTACCTCAAGTGATCTACTCACCTTGGCCTCCCAAAGTCCTAGGATTACAGGTGTGAGCCACCGCACCCAGCCAGCCAGTAAGACTTTTTTTATTGTTTATCAGCCCTCTGTATTGCCACTACACAAATTTCATATTCATCTCTTTTGCCTTTTCCTTTTGAGTTTTTCTTCTTCTGGCTCTTTGTGTGCATTTAGGATATTAAACCATAGTTAAAATATATGATGTAAATATTTTATTATAGACTGTCGTGTGTCTTTTAATGATTAGCCATGTCTTTTGTTGATTTTTTTTTTTTTTTTTTTTTTTTTAAATGTAGTCTGTCCATGTTTTTCTTGTGGCTTCTGGGTTGTGTCTTTTTTAGGAAAGTTTTTGTTTAGGATCTCTTTTTTTTTCTTTAGACCTCCTCTGTGATCTTTTTTTTTTTTTTTTTTTTTTTTTTTTTTTTTTTTTTTTTCAGGATTTCTGATGTGCATTTGGCTTTTCTGTTTAGAGCAGGGTCACTTCTGGGTTTGGTGCTTACCATGAGATTTTTGTTCAGAGTAACCTGGGACTCCTAGATGTTACTAAAGACTGAAAAGGCTTATAGGGCCCAGCCTAGGTCTTGAACTGTGTCTGCAGTGCCGCATCCTAGGCCCATGGAGCTGAGAACAGGTCTCCAGAACTGAGGAAGGGAGTATCTTTGGCCTTTGGTTAGTTTAGCATTTACAGAGTGCAGTACTCAGTTTTCCTACTATGACTGATTAACAGTCTAATCTCATAAAGCATTTAAATAGGCTGGGCCCAGTGGCTCACACCTGTAGTCCCAGCACCTTGGGAGGCTGAGGCAGGCGGATCACCTGACGTCAGGAGTTCGAGACCAGCCTGGCCAACATGGCAAAATCCTGTCTCTACTAAAAATACAAAAATTAGCCGGGTGTGGTGGCAGGCGCCTGTAATCTCAGCTGCTTGGGAGGCTGAGGCAGGAGAATCTCTTGAACCCGCGAGGCAGAGTTTGCAGTAAGCCAAGATCGTACCATTGCACTTAAGCCGAGATCATACCATTGCACTCCAGCCTGGGCAACAAGAGCGATACTCCACTTCCAAAAAAACAATTTTTTTTTAAATAAAGGTAGAGATATTGACTCAATTACAGAACTCCAGTTTTTAAAAATTGCTCCAAAAAATTATGATCTATGATTCCATAACAGCCAAAGAATTACCTACTGAGACAAATAAAAATAGCATAGTGTGTAGAAAGCAGAGACTTGGGCAGGAGTCAGTTCCTTGGATTCTAACCTGGGTTGTGCTGGGTACAAGCCATGTGACCCAAAGTACTCCCTAGACCTCTGGCCTTGGTTCTTTCCTAGTTGGCTTTCAGGATCTTGGGATAGGGGGAGTTTGGTAAGGAGAGGGCATGGGAGAGAAGAGATGCATAAGGATTGTTCTGTTGTTTCATTTTGGTTTTTAAATGTCACACTGAAGGCCCCCTGGCTCATGCCTGTAATTCCAGCATTTTGGGAGGCCAAGAGGGGGCAGATCATTTGAGGTCAGGAGTTCAAGACCAACCTGGCCAACATGGCAAAACTCCATCTCTACTAAAACATACAAAAATTACCTGGGCGTGGTGGTGCAAGCCTGTAGTCTCAACGACTCAGGAGACTGAGGCAGGAGAATCGCTTGAACCCTGTAGAAGGAGGTTGTAGTGAGGTGAGATCCTGCCACTGTACTCTAGGCTGGGTAACAGAGTGAGACTGCGTCTCAACCACAACAACAACAATAAAAAATCACCCTAAAAAATTCTGCATTTTTGATTAAACCTTAAACCCTTATTTAGTTTACAAAGTGCTTTGTGATCTGATCCCTTATCTCACCTCTCTTGATTCTGTTTTTAGACAGGTCCTGTGTTCTCTCTTCCCTGTGAGAACTTTGCATGTGTTACTCTGGCCTCCTTCCCTGGCCTTCCCCCCATCACTTCTTTACCCACTGTTATAGGCAGAATTATGTCCCTAAAAAAACCTTTATGTTGAAGTCCTAACCCTCAGGACCTCAGAATGTGACCTTATTTGGAAATAGGGTCATTGCAGGTATCATTAGTTAGGATGAGGTCATGGAGAAACAGGGCGACCTCTAATCCAATATGACCACTGTCTTTATGAAAAGGGGAAATTTGGACACAGATTGAGATGTAGAGAGAGAATGCCACTTGAAGACTGAAATTTTGTTGCTGCAAGCCAAGGAGTGCCAAGGATTGCTGGCAAACCACCAGACGCTAGGGAAGAGGCGTAGAACAGATTCACACTTGCACCCACAGAAGAAACCAACCCTGCCAACACCTTAGTCTTGGACTTCCAGCCTCCAGAACTGTGAGACAATGTATTTATGTGGTTTAAACCACCCAGTCTGTGGTAACTTGTTAAGGCAGCTTTAACAAACTAACTTACTCACCTAACTCCCCTTCACAACTTCCCTCAGGCATTACCCAGAGGCCTTTCTTGGCTCTCCAAGTTTGGATTGTTCATCTTTCTTTCTTTCTTTTTTTTTTTTTGAGATGGAGTCTCACACTGTCTCCCAGACTGGAGTGCAGTGGCACAATCTCAGCTCAATACAACCTCCGCCTCCCACATTCAAATGATTCTCCTGCCTCAGCCTCCAGAGTAGCTGGGACTACAGGTGAGCACCACCACACCCAGCATATATATATATTTTTAGTAGAGACGGGGTTTCACCATGTTGGCCAGGATGGTCTCAATCTTTTGACCTTGTGATCCGCCTGTCTCCGCCTCCCAAAGTGCTGGGATTACAGGCGTGAGCCACCATGCCTGGCTGATTGTTCATCTTTCCCAGGTGCTCACACAGAAACCAAGCTCTTCTAAGACTTCAGGTGGGCCTATGATACTGCCTGTGGACACCCCACCCCACATCATATTAGACATATTAAAATATGTCCAAATGCAAAATTAAATATAATTTCATGCTGTCAATAGTTTTGAAAGAATTTGCTTTATAACATTGCTTTGGGAATGGACTATAAGTAATTATTTTAAATTTATAATTGTTTGTATCAGCGATAATTCTACATATCTGGCAATTGTAAAAATCTTTGGGTTTTTTTGGTTTTGGTTTTTGATTTTGTGTTTTTTTGAGACAAGGTCTTGCTCTGTTGCTCAGGTTGGAGTGTAGTGGTGTGATCACAGCTCACTGAAGCCTCAACCTCCTGGGTTCAAGCAATTCTCCCACCTCAGACTCCTGAGTACCTGGAACTATTGGTGCATGCCACCATGCCTGGCTAATTTTTTATTATTATTTTGTGGAGACAAGTCTCCCTTTGTTGCCCAGGCTGGTCTTGAACTCCTGGGCTCAAGTGATTGTCCTGCCTCAACCTCCCTAAGACTGAGATTACAGGTGTAAGCCATCATGGCCTGTAGAAATCTTTTTTTTTTTTTTTGAGATGGAGTTTCACTCTTGTCACCCAGGCTGGAGTGCGATGGCGTGATCTTGGCTAACTGTAACCTCTGCCTCTGGGTTCAAGTGATTCTCCTGCCTCAGCCTCCTGAGTAGCTGGAATTACAGACATCTGCCACCATGCCTGGCTAATTTTTGTATTTTCAGTAGAGACAGGGTTTCACCATGTTGGCCAGGCTGGTCTTAAACTCCTGACCTCATGTGATCCACCCGCCTCAGCCTCTCAAAGTGCTGGGATTACAGGCATGAGCCACCATGCCCAGCAGAAATCTTTTAATAGTCTAGTTTACAAATTGTTTTCAGATGTAATAACTTTTATAAATACTAAATGCGGCTGGGCTCAGTGGCTCACGCCTGTAATCCCAGCACTTAGGAGGCCAAGGCTGGTGGATCACCTGAGGTCAGGAGTTCAAGACCAGACTGGCCAACATGGTAAAACCCCTTCTCTATTAAAAATACAAAGATTAGCCAGGCATGGTGGCGGGCACCTGCAATTTCAGCTACTCGGGAGGCTGAGGCAGGAGAATCGCTAGAACCCAGAAGACAGAGGTTGCAGTGAGCCAAGATCACGCCACTTTACTCCAGCCTTGGCGACAGAAGGAGACTCCATCTCAAAAAATAAATAAATAAATGCTAAATGAATTTGGATGCACTTGACATAGTGTTGCATTTTTACATAATGTAGACATTCAATTAAAGGTTTATTTGATGTTTTCATATTTTTATATTTTGGATATGATATTTATGTATTATTTTATATATAATTCATTTCTTTTATATTTTGGATATGATATTTATATATCATTTATATATCTATCATTCTCTCCATTAAGGATTTAGTATATATATAAAATACACATATATATGTGTGTATATACATTTATACATATATATATATATTTTAGGACTCAAATATTTTTATAGTTCCTGATAAAGCTTGTAGGCCTTAAGCTCCTGCCAGTGGTGCCTAATGAATCAAACACACCCAAACATCCTGAGCTTATCTGTGTTGCAGGACATAGCACTTTCTATGTTACTGAATGACCTTGGGTTTCTTATACAAATCTATAAATTTCTGGAGGACCAGTCAGTCTCTACCTTATTTCTGTTTATATCTTACCCAGTGCAGTGTTTGCTATGCAGGTGGTGGGTGGTCCAGTAGTCTCATTTAACGAACAAATGAGCCCTTTCTGTTTTTTTTTTTTTTTACAAATTCAACTTTAAAAAATTACTAAGTGTGGCAATAATTAATGCTTATACTTTAAAATGAAGAGCTAAACACGAAACAGATAAAACTGCAGGGCAGGCTGTGCACAGTGGCTCATGCTTATAATCCCAGCACTTTGGGAGGCCGAGGCAGGTGGATCACCTGAGGTCGGGAGTTTGAGACCAGCCTGACCAACATGGAGAAAGCCCATCTCTACCAAAAATACAAAATTAGCCAGGGTTGGTGACACATGCCTGTAATCCCAGCTACTTGGGAGGCTGAGGCAGAAGAATTGCTTGAACCCAGGACGTGGAGGTTGCGGTGAGTCGAGATCATGCCATTGCACTCCAACCTGGGCAACATGAGTGAAACTCCATCTAAAAACAAACAAACAAACAAAAAACTGCAGGGCAAGCTGGGCACGGTGGCTCACGCCTATAATCCTAGCACTTTGGGAGGTCGAGGCGGGTGGATCACCTGAGGTAGGGAGTTTGAGACCAGCCTGGCCAACATGGCAAAACGCTGTCTCTACTGAAAATACAAAATTAGCCGGATGTAGTGGTGGGCACCTACCTGTAATCCCAGCTTCAGAGGAGGCTGAGGCAGGAGAATCACTTGAACCCAGGAAGCAGAGGTTGCAGTAAGCCAAGACTATGCCACTGCACTCCAGCTTAGGTGACAGAGCAAGACTCTGTCTCAAAAAAAAAAAAAAAAAAAAAAAAAAATAGGGGGGTNCGAGATCATGCCATTGCACTCCAACCTGGGCAACATGAGTGAAACTCCATCTAAAAACAAACAAACAAACAAAAAACTGCAGGGCAAGCTGGGCACGGTGGCTCACGCCTATAATCCTAGCACTTTGGGAGGTCGAGGCGGGTGGATCACCTGAGGTAGGGAGTTTGAGACCAGCCTGGCCAACATGGCAAAACGCTGTCTCTACTGAAAATACAAAAATTAGCCGGATGTAGTGGTGGGCACCTACCTGTAATCCCAGCTTCAGAGGAGGCTGAGGCAGGAGAATCACTTGAACCCAGGAAGCAGAGGTTGCAGTAAGCCAAGACTATGCCACTGCACTCCAGCTTAGGTGACAGAGCAAGACTCTGTCTCAAAAAAAAAAAAAAAAAAAAAAAATTCAGGGCGTATATATTTTTTTACATTTGAGGACATTTATATTATGTCATTATAAGGACAAAACCACATTTTACTTTAGAAGGACAAAACCATTGTCATTTTGGTATTCCTAAGGGATAGGAGCAGTTGCTAATTGTTGGTAAGTAATCTAAGTAGGCTTCCATCTCTATTAGTCTTCCTTCTAGGCCTTGGATCAAGAAAGTGAGTCTTGGATTAGGCCAAGCTAAGGGTTTAGAATAAATGCTAAAGAGCAAAGGCCAAGGAGGAGAAACACGTGGACATCATAGTGGTAAGAGCAGGGTCTGAAAAAAAGTAGGGATGTTGGGAAATGGAGGGTGAAGCAGAAGACAGTTGCCTATGCATTCATAATGATGCTCATGAGATGATAAACAAGCAACAGCATGTGTTGAGAGTTTACTAGTGCCAAAAGCAGTGGGGATGGGCTTTGCATGCATTGCCTCTTTTTACCCTCATGACAGTTCTGTGATGTATTGTCATTCTCCCCATTATATGGATAAAGAAATTGGGTTTAAAGAGAGAAAGCTGAAGTTAAGGTGAAGTCTTCCAGCTAATGATGGCAGAGCTGGGATTTGGAGTCTGTGTGGCTCCAGAGCCCACACTCTTAACTACCACCATCTTTTTTTTTTTCCTTTCTTTCTTTTTTTTTTTTTGAGGTGGAGTCTCTCTGTTGCCCAGACTGGAGTGCAGTGGCGCCATCTTGGCTCACTGCAAGCTCTGCCTCCTGGGTTCACGCCATTCTCCTGCGTCAGCCTCCCGAGTAGCTGGGACTACAGGCGTCCACCACTACGCCTGGCTAATTTTTTTTTGTATTTTTAGTAGAGACGGGATTTCACCATGTTGGCCAGGCTGGTCTCAAACTCCTGACTTCGGGTGATCTGTCTACCTTGGCCTCCCAAAGTGCTGGGATTACAGGCATGAGCCACCGTGCCTGGTTTCCCCGGCAATTTGTTATTGTGTGTCTATTACTAGATTATGGGGCCCTTGAAGGCAGAAATGTTCGTTTTGTCCTTATATTTTATAGGTTGCTTTTCTAATTGTTTAACTGGAAGAATATGAATATAATATGGTAATTCCTAATCATATTAATTGATTTTGATTGAGGAAAATGCATGATACCCTCCAAATTCATTTCTCTTGACGTTTATTACAATGTTTATGTGAAAGCAAAAACTCCTTAAATCAATACCTATTCTGTTAAAATTATTAAAAACTTAAACAGTGCTTATTCTGTTCCAGGCACAATTTCACTTGGGCAGTATGCATTAACTCATTTAATCCTCTCAGGAACCCTCCAAGCAGAGGAGCAGCCCACAACCATGCAGGTTATAAATGGTGCCCCCTAGAGTTGTGCAGTTCTCAACCTGTACAACCACATGTGGTGACCCTGCTTGTGTCCCTTAATATGCTCATTTTACAGATGGAGAAACTGAGGCATGGAGGTATTAAGTAAAACATTCTTATTTCAGAGTTTAATCAGCCTCACGATCACTACATAATTATTATTCAAACCTTGGAAAAATAAAACCTCATTAATCCAGCTCAGTTGCAAGAATAGGTGTGGAAGGGTAGTAGACTTCACTATTTAAAGTGTATGAATTATAGAATTATTTCTTAGGAAATTTGTTCTAGTAGGTTAAACTACATTTAACCAATTAGTTAAGTACTTCTGGACTGTCTATGGACAAACACTGTCATGTTCCTTTAATAATTGTTGACATATCACTTACAATCACTAATAATGAATGTACTAAAATCCTTCAAATTAAAAAAGGATCTGGCTTTATTTAAGCAGTTAAATGTGCCGCCTTACAAGTCTATTAGCTAGCATAACAATTTATTTACTGAACAATTTCTTAAATTATCAAAGCCATGTTCAAAATGAATGCATTACAATTCAGAATTGAGTTCAACTTGGCTGGGTGTGGTGGCTCACGTCTGTCATCCCAGCACTTTGGGAGGCTGAGGCGGGAGGATCACGAGGTCAGGAGATCGAGACCATCCTGGCTAACACGGTGAAACCTCATCTCTACTAAAAATACAAAAACAAAATCAGCCGGGCGTGGTGGCGGGCGCCTGTAGTCCTAACTAGTTGGGAGGCTGGGGCAGGAGAATGGTGTGAACCCAGAAGGCGGAGCTTGCAGTGAGCGGAGATCATGCCACTGCACTCCAGCCTGGGCGACAGAGTGAGACTCCATCTCAAAAACAAAAAACAAAAACAAACAAAAAAGAATTGAGTTCAACTTAATAAGGTTTTATTATATTGTAAAGGACTCCATTAGGAAAGCTATAGGCAGGAACTCCAAGAGAAAAACATTTCTAAACGCTGACAGAATAACTCGTAAGCCAATGATGACACAGGATGTGAACCTGGTTCATGGCCAATTTAATACAGATTTTTTGGTCTAGTTTCTAGAATACATTTCTCAGTTAAAAAACTTAAAAGGCCACAGAATTCCAAGTAAATTATTTTGTGCATGTATATAATACTTATTATAAAACTGACATTGTGTTGCACGGTGCTTTAGGCTTCAGTCTTCCCAGACTTTAATGTGAACAAGAATCATCTGGGGATAGTTACCTTGCAGATTGTTATTCAGTAGGTCTGGGGCAGAGCCAGAGAATCCACATCTCTAAAATGCTCCCAGGGAAGCTGATGCTGAAGGGTTTGGAACACAGAATTTCGGGGCCAGATAGTTGGATCTGCATCAAAAGTGTAGCTCGGTCAGGTGCGGTGGCCCACTCCTGTAATCCCAGCACTTTGGGAGGCTGAGGCGGAAGGATCATGAGGTCAGGAGTTCGAGACCAGCATGGCCAATGTGATGAAACCCCGTCTCTAATAAAAATATGAAAACAGCCGGGCGTGGTGGTAGGTGCCTGTAATCTCAGCTACTCAGCCGAGATCACCTCACTGCACTCCAGCCCGGGCAACAGAGTGAGACTTCATCTCAAAAAGAGAAAAAAGAAACAAAACTGTAGCTCTGCTGCATATTAGATCTGTGACCTGGGGCAAAGTACTTAACCTCTCTGTGTTTAGTTTCCTCATCTGCAAAATGGAGTCATGGTAACAATATGTACATCATAGGTGTGTTGTGAAGATTAAATTAGTTAATGAATGTAAAGAAATTCAAGCAGAAAAAAAAGAAAACTGGTGTTATACTATACATACGATTGCAACTTGCTTTTTTCATTTAGCTGTACATCCTGGGCATCTTTCCATGTCAGTAGAATAAAATTTACCCCATTCCCTCTAACAGCTACATAGAATTCCACAAGTGGATGTATCTTAATTTGCCTCATTTCAATGATTTTTTTTTCTTTTTAAAAATTGTGGTAAAACATACATGACATAAAATTTTATTATTTTATTTTATTTTATTTGAGATAGGGTCTCACCCTGTCCATCAGGCTGGAGTGTAGTGGTGTGAACATGGGTCACTGCAGCCTTGACCTCCTGGGCTCAAGCCATCCTCCTGCCTCAGCCTCCTGTGTAGTTGGGACCACAGGTGCACGCTACCACACCTGGCTAGTTCTTTAAATTTTTTTATAGAGACAGGTTCTCACTATATTGCCCAGACTGGCATTGAACTCCTGGGCTCAAGTAATCCTCCTGCCTCAGCCTCCCAAAATGCTGGAATTACAGGCATGAACCACCATGACCAGCCCAAAATTTGCCATTTTAAACATTTTTAAGTGTACAGTTCAGTGGCATTAAGTACATTGGCATGGTAATAAAACCATCATCACTATCTCTAGAACTTTTTCACCATCCCAAACACAAACTCTGTACCCTATAAACAATGCCTTCTCATTCTCCCAGCCCTTGGGACACTTCATTCAATTTTGTGTCCCTATAAATTTTCCTAGTCTAGGTTCCTCATATAAGTGGAATCATACAGTATTTGTCCTTTTGTGCCTCTGATGGATTTTTTGAAGGATGTGTTTTCTCAATCTGCCTTCCTGTAGAATCCATGCTCTGAAGTTTGAAGTCTCTGAGGAGCTGGCTGTTATCCCTCTCCTTGGCCTGGACAGGAATTAGGTGTGAGGTGGTGGCCTTCTATGACATGCAAGCTCTGTAGGCTTCTGACTGTGTAATTAACAAAAGCAATCATCACTTTCATTCCCTGTGCGCCTGCTGCAGGCCAGCACTGTACCGCACACAGCCCTGTGAACTTGGAAAAATGGCCCCCATTTTACAGATACAGACACTGAAAATCAGAGAGGCAAAATGACCTTTTTGCTTTTACTAGTTAGGGACAGAGGTGGGTTCTAGTTAGGTCCGACTCCAAAGCCCCTGCTGTTTCACTACCTAATAGTCTGGTAAAGGAAAATGCAATCATTTCCAGTATATTTTTTTAAAACAACATTCTGATTAGTACAGGTGGAACTTAAACTAAGCACCCTGAAAATTGAAAATGCAGATCCATAGCCAAAATAACTGAGGTATTTGCTAAACAAAAGAATTCATCACAGAACCTCTCTTGAGCACAAAAGCTTCTCATTTGTTACTTAGTTTCTCAGATGGGGGCATTTTCACTGCTTGTGTGTTTGAGAGTAGATTTACACTGCCTGCTATTGTCCAGTCTCATTTTAACAGAGTCTCATCCTCATCACAAGAGTATGTTGATTAAGGATGGTAGTTAAGCAAACAAAGGACTTCAGCAAACAGTTCTTTATGGAGCTAGCCCTATCCCCCCCCCAAAAAAAAAGCTCTATCCTGAAGCAGCCATTCCCCTCAGTGCTCCACGAGGAACAAGAATGCTGAGGCAACCTATGAGTGATCCCTGACATACAGAACAAAAGTCAAAATGCTACTTTGATTTCTAAAGATACTCCCTGGGCAACTAAATGAGCATGCGTGTGTGTGTGTGTGTGTGTGTGTGTGTACACGTGTATCCAGTTACTTATGGAACTAGACTCAAATATTCCACTTGATGGGAAAATTCTTAAACATGGCTATAACTATCACATCTAAAAATTCCCTTCCTCTTTCCTGCGGGGTGTCTTTTGTCTCTTGTTTTTGCCAAAAAGAAAGAGCGCGGTCTATGTTTTGCATCACCCTCTTCACGTGCTCAAGTTCAGGATCATCTTCACTGGCTCACATGCTGTTTTGGCAGCACACATGCATTCTTTCCTGCGGCCGCCCCTTAAAGGAGCCACATTCAGCCAAGAGGAACTGCGACTGTCCTCCCAGCAGCTGCCGACTGGATGTACTGTGTGTTGTGATCGTGTGATGTTATGCTCTAGGTCTGTTTTGACTAGCTGGATATTAGATTGGGGTGATTAGGGAAGGCTTGATAACATCACCTGAATGCAACTTGCAAGCTGAAGCCACTGTCTTATTATTCATTGTGAACACCAACAAGATAAAAAAACCCAAAATGGTAATATCCCCAATGACTTCAGAAAGAGATACTGGTCAAAAGGTCAAGGTTTTCCAGAGCTGATGCTTTTTAGTGATTTGGGTCAAGCTATTTAACATTTTTTTTTTTTGAGACGTGGTCTTCCTCTGTCGCCCAGGCTGGAGTGCAGTGGCGCCATCTCAGCTCACCACAACCTCTGCCTCCCGGGTTCGAGCGATTCTCCTGCCTCACACTCCCGAGTACCTGGGATTACAGGGATGCGCCACCACACCCAGCTGATTTTTGTATTTTTAGTAGAGGCGGGGTTTTCTATGTTGGTCGGGTTGGTCTCGAACTCCTGACCTCAGATGATCTGCCCGCCTCAACCTCCCAAAGTGCTGGGATTATAGGCGTGAGTCACCGTGCCTGGCCAATATTTAACATTTCTGTGACAATGATTGGTATCCAACCCCGACATAGTTACTAGGGATTTTGTAATTAGACAAACTTCTAAGTTGTTATTTAAATAAGTCTGAAATTCAAATCACAGGTAGCTCCATACACTGAATACCTTTGAAGGATTTGTGAGAAACAATCCCCTTAAACACCCTGGCTGTGATATAATAAGGGATTGAGGCTACTGAGCACACTAGGAAATCAGTCGTACTATATTCTTATTGCAGCAAAGCTTGCTGCCCTTTTAAAGTTTGATGCTGTATCAGAATGTAATCTTAACCTTTGATCCCTGTTTCAATGCTTTGTGGGAATAATTGTGCATTCACATTCAGCAAGATCCTCAAAATTACGGGGATAGTATGATGTACAGGGTTCAGAAAAACAGGGATATAAATAAAGCCATCCCTCCAGTTTTATGTGCATGTCATTGATTATCTATTTGGGGTCACTGAAATATGTTGCACATGTATTCTGGGGTCCATGTGTTCTGGAGAAATCGTGGTTACTGTAAATGTTAAATTATAATTCAGTATGTGTTTATTGAACATCTCAGTGCTGTGCTTGCTCTCAAGTGAAGAGAGTGAGCTAAGCAAAGAAACAGATGAAATAGCTAGTGGCCACCGTTCTGAAAGGGTTTCCATCTTCCCCTTCTTCCTGTCAATATCATATCACTCCACAGCAAGGCTGGTTTTCATCACTCAACAAGCATGTGAAACACACAATGAAGTATATTTGTAAGGAACTTACTGTCTAGCTTAGGAGAAAAAAAATGTATATATGAAAAAGCTAGAGGCTGGGTGTGGTGGCTCATGCCTGTAATCGCAGCACTTTGGGAGGCCAAGGCAGGCAGATCATTTGAGTTCAGGCATTAGAGACCAGCCTGGCCAACATTGTGAAACCCCGTCTCTACTAAAAATACAAAAATTAGCCAGGTGTGGTGGTGCGCACCTGAAATCCCAGCTATTCAGGAGGCTGAGGCAAGAGAATCACTTCAACCCTGGAGGTGGAGGTTGCAGTGAGCCGAGACTGCGCCACTGTACTCCATCCTGAGTGACAAGAGTAAGACTCTGTCTCAAAAAAAAAAAAAGAAAAAGCTAGAGACCAGTGCAAGTTCATATAGAATCAAGTGCTAGAATGTGAGTGGCAAAGACTGAGAATGGGTTGGAATTTCAAAGAAGGGGAAAATAGCTGGGCTCAGGTTAGTGAGGGATTTCTGTGGAAGGAACCTTGAGAGCTGGCCCTTGAATGGAATGAGGAACTGAACTAATCCAAAGGAGAAAGAGTGGGCATCTCAGACTGGAAAATAGCTGAGCTAGAGCAGAGCATGGAGGTGAAATGAAAACACTGTGCATGACTGTTTACATTTGTCCCTCCTTTATATTTTTCCCTGCTGCCTCACACAGGAAAGTTCCTTCAACTCCAGCTAATAAGCTGCAAATTTATAGAATAGCCACTCGTACTTTACACCATCTGTTCAGGGAATGTTTTGTACCTTCTCTCTCATCTTTTGGGGGAGGGCAGGGGAACTGTATTTAATGAGGAAAAATGGAAACATTAAAGGGAAATGTGTTCCTTCCTTTCTTATCCCTACCCTTTCTCAGGTAGAGGGGTCTCCATGCAAGCAGGGAGTCTGCCTGGGGAGTCAGAGCCTACACGATGAGGGGCATCCACTCACGGATGTGCTTGATGTGTGTATCTGAGCATCCTTACCTGGGGGCAGCCTGACATGGGGCATCAGAGCCTGAGCGGAGAAAGAAAAGCATCCATAAGGGGGAAGAGACAACTGTGGAGTTTGGAGATTGATGCAATAAGAAATATATTAAGGTTTCTGTTCGTGACCAGCCTGATCAATATGGTGAAACCCGTCTCTACTAAAAATACAAAAGTTAGCTGGCTGTGGTGGTAGGTGCCTTCAGTCCCAGCTACTCAGGAGGCTGAGAAAGGAGAATTGCTTGAACCCAGGAGGCAGAGGTTGCAGTGAGCCGAGATCGCATCACTGCACTCCAGCCTGGGCCACAGAGTGAGGCTATTTCAAAAAAAAAAAAAAAGTTTCTCTCTTTATATATCTAAAGGTTTCTCACTGTCAGAAAGGGAAGTTAAAATTATGGAAAGGAAGAAAACTAAGATGAATATTGTGGTTTTGGATTAGAATTGTGTGCATTAGTATGAATCAGAGTTTTCAAGATAGATAGATGAATAGATAGACTTATAAACATAAATGAACATCCATATATATGTATTGTGGTGGGCATACTCTAAGATGGCCCCCAATTATTCACTTTGGGAGGCCTGAGTCTCCTCTTGCATCTACCATGTGTTAAAGATGCTCCTGAGATGGCCTGGAATGATCCGCACCCCCTGTATTCACCCCCAGTATTCATGCCTTCCCCTTGAGTGTGGGCAGAGCCTATGACTCACTTCTAGCCAAGAGAATATAGCAAATAGAATGGAATGTCATTTCTGTGAGTATGTTACATAAGATTATGATGTCCATCTTGCTTGGAGACTCTCTTTTGCTTTTTTTTTTTTTTTTTTCTCTTTTGAGATGGAGTCTCGCTCTGTTGCCCAGGCTGGAGTGCAATGGTGCGATCTCAACTAACTGCAACCTCCCCTCTTGAGTTCAAGTGATTCTTCTGCCCCAGCCTCCTGAGTAGCTGGGATTACAGGCGCGCACCACCAAGTCTGGCTAATATTCATATTTTTAGTAGAGATGGGGTTTCACCATGTTGACCAGGCTGGTCTCAAAGTCCTGACCTCAGGTGATCCGCTCGCCTCAGCCTCCCAAAGTGCTGGGATTACAGGCATGAGTCACTGTGCCTGGCCTCTGCTTTTTTTTTTTTTTTTTGAGACAAAGTCTTGCTCTGTAGCGCAGCCTGGAGTGCAATGGCGCCATCATAGTTCACTGCAACCTCTGCCTTCTGGGCTCAAGTGATCCTCCTGCCTTAGCCTCCCAATTAGCTGGGACTACAGGCATGTGCCACCATGCCCAGCTAATTTTTTTGTATTTTTCGTAGAGATCGGATTTTGCCATGTTGCCCAGGCTGGTCTCAAACTCCTGGGCTCAAGTTATCATCCTGCCTCGGCTTCCCGAAGTGCTGGGATTACAGGCGTGAGCCAGCTCATCTGGCCTTCTTGCTGACTTTGATGAAGCAAGTTGCTAGGTGATGAATCGCCCTATGGAGAGGCCCACATGGCAAGGAACTAAGGGTAGCCTTCAGCCAATAGCCAGTAAGAGCCTGAGGCCCTCAGTTTAGCACACCCAGAAAGACCTGAATCTTGCCACCACATGAGCTTGAAAGTGCGTCTTTCCTCAGATGAACCCTGAGATAAGACCATAGTCTCGGCTGACATTTTGTGAGATTTTAAAGCAGAGGATTCCACTAAGCCATGCCAGGCCTCCTGAGCCACAAAAACTGTGAGGTAACGAATGTGTGTTGTTTTAAGATGCTAAATTTGTGGTGATTTGTTATACAGCAATCAATGCCTAACATACATATGTATGTATATTACTTAGCTTTCGCTGAAAAGGCCTAGAAGAACAACACTCCGATAGCAATAAGCACACTGAGCACCTAGATTTTGGCCTCAAACACCATTTGCAACTAAAAGGAATTATGGCTCCTTGGAGAAATGGCTGATTCCAGAGCTGCAGCATGGAAAGTACAAGATGAGTCTGGAACATCTTGTTGTGACTGAAAGGAAGTGCTCAGAAAGTGTTGGGGACATGTCAAAAGGCATGGAGGCCAGGTAGAGGGGCTCCCACTAGCCTACTGATGGACAATCTGAGTATCAAAATAAATAACAGCAATGATGAATTCTAACCCTATTGAATAAAATTGGAAATCACATCCATAGAGGTATAAATAAATAAATGAAAGTTTGATGAGGAATGGAATATTTGGATTATTTCAAAACATCTCTCCACAAAATATTTATTAATTGCAAAGAGGAAAATAATAAGTTTATAATTGAGAAGACTGACAGATAGCACCTTTATTAAATGATAAAAGTTAGCATCATCAGAAATGCAACACATTACTATTGTGCGGCACCCGATACACTGAGAAGAACACAGAGGCATTTCTATGATATTCCTGCCCAAGATTCATAACCTGAATCTGCTCATGAGGAAATAGACAAGCCCAAATTAAGGGACACTAAAAAATAACTGGCCTGTAATATTCAAAAGTGTCGGGGTCAGGAAAGTCAAGGAGATACTGAGGAACTGTTTCATGTCTAGAGACATATGACAAGTAACTGCAATGCATGGTTTTGAACTGGATCATTAGGCTGTAAACAATGTTATTGGGGCAATTGGTAAAATTTGAATGGGGTGTGAAGATTAGATAGTACTAACGCATCAGTGTTTCTTTCCTGATTCTGATGGTTGTATTTCGGTTATGTAGAATATCTTGTTTGTAGAAATTCCACAAAGGTGATGTCAGCAGTTTGCTCTCAAATGGCTCAGTAGAAAGAGTTCTTTGAATTGTATCTCTGATTTCCCTGTAATTTTGTGATTGTTTCAAAAATTAAAAAAAAAAAAATTTCAAAGGAAGAAATGCTGCTCTCCCTCAGAACTTGTTGGAAATGTAGCTTCTTGAGCCCTGCCCCAGATCAATTCCTCAGGTGATTCTGATGCACTGAGAACCACTGTACTAGCCCATTTATTCAAATTTTAACATAAAAAAACCGTTTCTTAGCTAAGTGTGACTCCCACTGCTGGACACAAATAAGATTGGTCTTTTCAAATTTCTACTCCTATTTCCATTGATAATTCATTATAAAGTTGAAAAGTTTGATACTAATAAAGTAGAATAATACATTCTAGAACTGTTTTGAAAAAAGAGGGAAGGAACGGATATTTATTGAGAGCATGCCATAAGCCAAGCTTCATGCTAGTTTCTTTCTTGTAGGAAAGAAAATCCATGGATTTTCAGGATAGCCTCCAGAAATTTAAATCAGAATCCTCCAGCTGAAACCCATTCACCATTCCTTCAACAAAAATCTATTGACGGCCTACTATGTGTACTATGTGCCAGGAGTGAGCAAAGCATTGAAAGTTGTATGCAGTAAATTCATGTACATGGTATTTGGTGCTTATGACAAAAACCTTCATAGCGCACGTAATCTTTTTTAAAATAAGAGCTTTACTGAGATATAATTCACATACCACATAATTTATCCATTTAATATGTACAATTCAGCGGTTTTTAGTATATTCACAAAGTTGTGTAACCATCACCATCATACCTTTTAGAACATTTCACCACCCCCAAAATAAATTTTCTACCCACTAGCAGTCACTCCTCACTCTCTCCTCCCCTCAACTCCTGGCAACCACTAATCTACTTTCTGTGTCTATGGATTTGCCTCTCCTGAACATTTCATGTAAAATGAACCATAAAAAATATGTGGTCTTTTGTGATTGGCACCCTTCAATTAGCATAATATTATCAAGGCTCATCCGTGTTGTAGCATTTATCAGAACCAGAACTCCATTCCTTTATACTACTGAATAATGTTCCACTATATGAATAGACAACATTTTATTTTTAAATGTTTAATTTAATTTAATTAAAAAATTCTTGAGACAGGGTCTCCCTCTGTCACCAAGACTGGAGAGCAGTGGCAGGATCACAGCCCACTGCAGCCTTGACCTCATAGGCTCCAGAGATCCTTCCACCGCAGCCTTCCGAGTAGCTGGGACTACAGGTGTGCACCATCATACCTGGCTAACTTTTCTATTTTTTCTAGAGACAGAGTTTCTTCCCGGGCTGGTCTCAAACCCTTGGACTCAAGCGATCCGGCCTCTCAAAGTGCTGAGATTACAGGTGTGAGCCACTGTGCCCAGCCAACATTTTATTTATCCATTCATCCATTGATGGATATTTGGATTATTTCCACTTTTTTACTATTATGAATAATGCTGCTATGAACATTTGTGTGCAAGTTTTTATGTGAACATATGTTTTCCTTTCTGTTGGGTATATACCTAGGAGCAGAATTGCTGAGTCATATGGGAAATCTAAGCTTAAGCTTGGAGGAACTGCCATACTGTTTTCATACCTGCAGTGTCTGAGCGTATCAGGGCTTTGATTTCTCCACATCCTTGTCAACACTTGGTATAGTATATGTAATCTTTGCATCATAAGTAAACTGCGAACACTTAATTCTTAGAATGAAGACCATCAGATGGGTTATAAAGACTTGAAATCAAGCATTAGGAAAGTAGCTTTGTGTCATCAAGAAGTATTTAAGGAGTGCCTCCTAACACAGGGCACTACAATAGGAAATGGGCTCTTTGAAGGTGATTTTTGTGGTTGTATTAAGTAAATTGGGCACCTATGACTCAGATTTCCCTGGCAAGCCAGGAAGTATCTCAAAATCTCCAGGTCTGGTTCTACAGGCAGGGCAGCATGACTGAAAAATCTGGTATTTCAGATCACCCACAGTAGGCAGGGACAAGTAATGATAGCTTTTGGCAAACATAGGACAGATCCAGGACCCTGGTAATTGGCCTGAGTTTCCGGCTTTGAGTTCAGACCTAGCCTTTAGGCCACTAACTGGTGAACCATTGGCCAGATCTGACCCACAGAGGTGTTTCGTTTGGCCTGTGAAGTGTTTGGAACATTTTGATTTGAAATTCCTTTATGCTCTCCACTCTGTTATTATTTTATACCTGACCTGGTTCACTCTTTTACATTATCTGCCTGGCTCATGGAGGTATTTGAATTTGCAAGTCCTGCTCAGGATGATGCCTTAGTCATATGTTTAGGGCCTGGGCAATTATCAAATAGAATATCATTGCCCTAATAAAAAAGCAGAGTTACATCCCTACGTCAACAAGAAGCAGTTGTTAAACCCATAATTGTGCAACATGCTACATAGAGAACAATAAATAGTTGTGACCTGTACCTATGAGGACCTTATAAACTAAGGTAAACCATGGTGACACAGATAGACTTTCACATGGTCAACAGAGAACAAAAAAAGGCATATGGACCATGAAAATAAACATGATGAAGGCCAGTACTGAGCATGGTGGCAACAGCCAAACTTACGGGCTTATGTTCCTACTTACATACGTATTCTAAAAATGGTTTCTTTATGAAAGACCCTCTTCCCAGATTAAACCCATTAAAATGTGAACGTATTTGATGAACACATTTGCAAGACTTGTGACATTCCAACATTGCTCAGTAATGCCAACATTCAGAGAGTTCTCTTAAGGCAGATGTAGTCATTGAAATGATCAGGTGTGTGATTAGAAATGTGACTTGAAGGCCAAGCATGGTGGCTCACGCCTGTAATCCCAGCACTTTGGGAGGGCGAGGCAGGTGGATCACCTGAGGTCAGAAGTTTGAGACTAGCCTAGCCATGGCAAACCCCATCTCCACTAAAAATAGAAAAATTAGGCTGGTGTGGTGGCAGGAGCCTGTAATCCCAGCTACTCAGGAGGCTGAGGCATTAAAATCATCTGTATCTGGGAGGCAAAGGTTGCAGTGAGCTGAGATGGCACCATTGCACTCCAGCCTGGGTGACACAGTGAGATTCCATCTCAATAATAATAATAATAACAATAATAATAATAATAATAATAAAAGCATCCTTGGATGCTCTCGGTGCCCTGAGCACTTCCTGTCACCTGCTGGTGCACCCATCTCAGGCCACTGGGAATGTTGCCAGTGACTCATAGCCATACCCTCACCTCCTTACCCAGAGATCCCTGGGATGTTATACCACCCCAGGGAAGAACGTGGTCTGCAACTAATGAGTGGTTAATATAGGCTTTAAAAGTCCTGGACTCTTGCCTTAAGGTGGGATGATTGTGTGGTGCACACACACTCCAGAGCTTCCTGTGGGGTTAGGCTGGAGCCAGACCTCACTGAGCCTACATCTTCACCTGGCTTCTTCCCCTGTGCTAGTCTACTTCCCTTATTCCCCTACACATTTCACTTGAGAGCACGCTCTCAAAAGATCACGTGTACCAGAAACCCCATCTCAGCCTCCGTTTCTAGGAAACCTGATCTGGGACACCTAACCTATCCTACAAAATTGTCCTTATGGGGTCAAATTTTTAAATGGTTATTAAAGCATAATACACATGACATTAGGCATGTAATGGTTAGAAAGTAACAGCCCTGAGCTGTAGCAGTCATGGTGACCCTCTAATAGTCCCTTAAAGGCAGTTTTATGGCATTAATGCCTCTGCCCAGTGGAAGAGCCATTTCAGTTCATACTTCAATCATAAAATTACTTTTCCATCAAACCAGAGTGCTTATATAACCCCTCCCTTTACTGAAATGTGACCAGAACCCAGAGAGAGAGAGAGAGAGAGAGATAAAATTATGAAGACAAGCAGTGAGCCTAGATGCCTTATTGACGTACATAATTTATATAACCAAGCTCCGTATCTTACAGAAAAGTACTTTCAAATAGAAAGTGCTTTGATTTTGATGGGAGAACTGTGATTGTTATATCACTCTGGCTTCTACAATGCACAGTATACCTAATTTTCTTCACAACTTTGTGCAACGTTTTTCCCAAAACCTAAAAAGTTTGAAGTGTGTGTATGTGTGGATTCGTTTCCAAGGGCTGCTGTAACAAATGGCCACAAATTTGGTGGCTTACAACAATGGAAGTTTATTCTCTGACACACTGGAGGCCAGAAGTCTGCAATCAAGGTGTCATAGGGCTATATTTCCTCCAGCTCCACAGGGGAGGGTCCATTCTTTGCCTCTTCCAGGTTCTGGTGGCTGGTGGCATTCCTTGACTTGTGGCAGCATCTCTCTCGGCTCCATTTTCACACGGTCTTCCCTTCTCTGCGTGTCTTTTCTGTCTGTCTCAAATCTTCCTCTGCCTGTCTCATAAGGACACTTGTCATTGGATTTAGGGCCTGCAAGGATAATCCAGGATGATCTTATTCAAGATCCTTAACTTAATGACATTTGCAAGGACCCTTTTACCAAATAAAGTCACAGTCACAGGTTCTAGGGATTTGAGGTGGAGAGTTTTTAGGGTGCCATTTTCCGATCTACCACAGTGTTTATAAATATCGGTGTGCACAACCACAGGAAGATCAAGATGGGTGTATACATTTGAAGAACGTGATCAGAGCAGTACTTGTACATGTAGACTCACATTGACCATCCACAGTCTCACTCTGTTGCCCAGGCTTGACTGCAGTGGTGCGATCTGGGCTCACTGCAACCTCTGCTTCCCGGGTTCAAGCGATTCTCCTGCCTCGGCCTACCAAGTAGCTGGGATTATAGGCACCTGGCACCATGCCCAGCTAATTTTTTGTATTTTTAGTAGAGATGGGTTTTCACCATGTTGGCCAGTTTACAAACTCCTGACCTCAAGTGATCTGCCCACCTCAGCCTCCCTAAGTGCTGGGATTACAGGCGTGAGCCACCGCGCCCAGCCAGTCTTGACTCTTTACAAGCAATGCAGAAGGCCATTTTGCCATAATTTTACCAAGCGCTAAGAGCATCCCACGTGTGTTAAGGTTAGTGCACTGCATGGAAACATGTAGCCTAGCCAACCACTCAACATCCACATGTCAGTGTGGCTTTGTTGTTCTTCAATCAGGTAGACTATTCAAATTATCCTTATTGAATTTTATGGGATGATATAATATTGTTTCATGAGATTTAGAGTTTAAGGATGCAGAAAGATCTGGGCCTCTCAAGAATGTCAAAGATCTATTATCTATGAGAAGTTTTCATATGGACAATGGCATAAGGCACATATGGGGGACTGTTGGTGATATTAGAGCCAGACTGGTAATTCCACAGACAGTGCTACCTCTCTCTAAATAATAGATGCCTGTTTCAAAGTTAAATATTTGCAAAATACACTAACTGGAGCTGAAGCAGAAAAATACGAAAAAAGTCTTTTGAAGCCATTTTATTCTTTATGCTTCCTTTATTTTTTATTTTTTTATTTTTTTGAGGCTGAGTCTCGCCCTGTCACCCAGGCTGGAGTGCAATGGCGGGATCTCAGCTCATTGGAACCTCTGCCTCCCGGTTTCAAATGATTCTCCTGCCTCAGCCTCCCCAGTAGCTGGGATTACAGGCACCCACCACCATGCTTAGCTATTTTTTGTATTTTTAGTAGACATGAGGTTTCACCATGTTGGCCAAGCCGGTCTCGAACTCCTGACCTCATGATCCGCCTGCCTCGGCTTCCCAAAGAGCTGGGATTACAGGAGTGAGCCACTGTGCCCAGTCTATGCTGCTTTTTAAGAGACAGATGTTCTGACATCTTTGAAATACTGCTGTTTTGGAAAGTCTCACATATTGCTGAGCATATTTTTCCTGGCATATCTTTGGAGGCACTTAAGGAAAACAAATGAAAACGTTTTTTTAAAATTAATTACCAGGCATAAGATAATATATGGCCATGGTGAAAGAAATAGTGACTTATGAAATAAATCGCTTTACTAAACAACTTTCTTTTTATGTTTACTTAGATTGCAAATTAGACCTTGTACTTTCTTTGAGGACCATGATGATAAGAAAATATTTGTATCAATTATCTCCAAGCTGTAACCTAGATATACAGAAACTTAGATTGAAGAATTCATTTTACTTGTAAGAATGGGTTACATTCTTGCAATAGGCTGGACAATTACTTTTCCTAGAATATTAGAAAAAAACCTGACCAGGCCTGGTGGCTCATGCCCACACTTTGGGAGGCCGAGGTGGGCAGATCACCTGAAGTCAGGAATTATAGACCAGCCTGGCCAACATGGTGAAACCACATCTCTACTAAAAATACAAAAATTAGACGGGTGTGTGGCCGGCACCTGTAGTCTCAGCTACTCGGGAGGCTGGGGCAGGAGAATCCCTTGAAGCCAGGAGGCGGAGGCTGTAGTGAGCCGAGATCATGCCATTGCACTCCAGCCTGGGCGACAAAAAAAAAAAAAACCTATGGCACTTTTTGTCTCTCTTATAACACTTTTCATATTCTACCTTGAAAAACTGGTTGTGTGAGTAAATTTCCTACAAAACTCTAAACCAGTTGAGGGTAAAGAAGTTAGTGTCCTTTAAAAAATGTTTTCCCCTATGCTTCCTAGCACTGTGTACACGCAATAGGCACATAGTAGGCACTCAGTAGATAATGAATGGAATGTAGCCTGCATCATGGGGAACTAGGCGGCTAACCCACAGTGGGTTATTCTCCTCAATATCTGGCACCTTGGGGAGCTATTTATCATTTTCTTAAAGAATGATCATTTCTTCTTTTTTTTTTTTTCTATGCTATTTTTATCTTTCATCTTCCTTTCTTCCTGTTTCTTCCCTCCAAACTATGCCTTTGGCTGCCTGCATGATATTTCAGCCACTGCACCCATAGGCATTTCCTAGGCCTGCAGATGGCATTCCCTGGAGTTCAGAGACATTCTAGGGCAGGCTTCCCATCCCATGATTCCATGAAGAACTTGATCACTATAGCACCAAGGGAGGAAATGAATTCCTGCTATCTGTTCCCTATAGTTACTCTATTTTTACTTTTTTTTTTTGGATGGAGTTTTGCTCTGTAGCCAGGCTGCAGTGCAGTGGCACAATCTCGGCTCACTGCAACCCCCGCCTTCCAGATTCAAGCAGTTCTCCTGCTTCAGCCTCCTGAGTAGCTGGAATTACAGGTGTGTGCCACCACGCCCAGCTAATTTTTATATTTTTAGTAGAGACAGTGTTTCACCATGTTGGTCAGGCTGGTCTCGAACTCCTGACCTTGTGATCTCCCCGCCTCAGCCTCCCAAAATGCTGGGATTACAGGCATGAGCCACTGCACCCAGTCTCTATTTTTACTATTTATTTATCTGTTTATTTATTCATTTATAGTAGAGATGAGGTCTCCCTATGTTGCCCAGGCTGGTCTCAAACTCCTGGCCTCAAATGATCCTCCCACCTCAGCCTCCCAAAGTACCAGGATTACAGGTGTGAGCCACCATGCCCTGCCATTACTACATTTTGAATGCACTTTTAATGTCAACCATCAAGAAATGAGAAAGAGGATCAGGCTGGTGGCTCATGCCTGTAATCTCAGCACTTTGGGAGGCCAAGGTGGGAGGATCACCTGAGGCTAGGAGTTTGACAGCAGCCTGGACAACATAGGGAGACCCTGTCTCTACAAAAAAAAATTACAAAAAAAGTCAGCCAGGTGTGGTGGTGCATGCCTGTAGTTGCGGTTACTTGGGAGGCTGAGGTGGGAGGATCACTTGAGCCCAGATGGCCAAGGCTGCAGTGAGCCATGATTGTGGCACTACATTCCAGCCTGGGTGACAAAGTGAGACTCTGTCTCAAGAAAACAAGAGGAGACATAGAGATCAGTATGGATGGAAGGATGTGAGTTCTGGCAAATGAGGAAGGGCTACCATGGACTAGAACAAGCAGAAGGAAAAAGGAGGAAAATCAGAAGGAGTTTGAGAGCCTATTAATTTGTCAAAAAGTCATTAACATAGGTTATTTCAGCCCAAATTGTAATTTTTGTACAAATTCTTCCAGAACAGATGATAAAACAGTTTCCTCTAAATTTAACTTTTGGTTTTTCACATAGCTTTTCCTTCATGAACATGAATTGTAACCACTTTTATTCACACATGAATATGAAATAGTGTATTTATGTTATTCCACGTGGTCCTGTAGAACCTTTTCACCCTGAACCCCAAACCCCAGGGATGCAGTCTCTTGGTTTGTGGTAAAACAGCCAGCACCCGCTTCATGTTCTCTTCAAGACAGCACGCAAATTCTGATGCAGAGTCCTCCCTCACTAGACCTTTTTCTATCTGCTCATGGACTCTGGAACACTTGTTTCTAAAGAGCATCAACTGACGCTGGGTGTGGTGGCTCCTGCCCATAATCCCAGCACTTTGGGAGACCAAGGCAGGAGGCTCCCTTGAGTCCAGGATTTTGAGACCAGCCTGGGCAACATAGACCCCTGTCTTACAAATTAAAAAAAAAAAAAAGTAGCTGAGCACTGTAGCATGTGCCTGTAGTCCTAGCTACTTCAGCAGCTGACGTGGGATGATCCCTTGAGCCCAGGCTTTGGAGACTGCAGTGAGCTACAATCGGGCCACTCCAGCCTGCGGGACCGGTTCTCCCAGTCCTTACTATTCAGGGGCTAATCCATGGATCAGGAGTGGCAGAAGCCCCTGGAAGCTTGTTAGAAATGCAGACTCTCAGGTCCCATTTGGCAAATCCCCACCTTCAAGTCTGAAAAGCACTGCTCTTTAATTCATGTGTGCAGTGGGCCCTCCCGTGTCTGAAGGTTTGCGACCTTGGATTCAACCGAAGACCAAAGATGCAGTTAGACCTATGATTGTTCTGTCTGTCCTGAATGGACTTTTTGTCCTTGCCATGATTCCCTAAACAATACAGTATCACAACTACACAGGATCACATTATATTCAATATTGTAAGTAATTTAGAGGTGATTTCAGTATACAGGAGGATGTGGGTAAGTTACATGCAAATTCATTTTATTATCCAAATTCTTATATAACATGTTATATAAGAGACTTGAGCATCTGTGGATTTTGTTATCTACAATTCTTGGAACCAATGCCCTATGGATACCCTGGGGACTACTGTATTAATCTTGCCACTCTGTATTAGTCCGTTCTCAAGCTGCTAATAAAGACATACCTGAGACTGGGTAATTTATAAAGGAAAGAGGTTTATTTGACTCACTGTTCAGTATGGCTGAGGAGGCCTCAGGAAACTGACAATCATGGTGGAAGGGGACGCAAGCAAGTCCTTCTTCACATGGCGGCAGCAAAGAAAGGTGCAGAACAAAGGGCAAGGGAAGACCCTTATAAAACCATCATATCTGGTGAGAACTCACTCACTATCATGAGAACAGCATGAAGGGAGCTGCCCCCATGATTCAACTACCTCCCACTGGGTCCTTCCCATGACACGTGGGGATCATGGGAACTATAATTCAAGATGAGATTTGGGTGGGGACACAGCGAAATCTTATCACCCTCCAACTAGACTCTGTTCACTGAAGGAGTAGATTCCATACTGCTGTTTTTCTTTGTAATCCCTCTTGCCTCTTTTCCTTACTCCCTGCCCAGAGGAGAAGACAGAACCCAAGGTTCCAACATAACAGGTGCTTAATAGATGCTGACTGAGAACTTTCCCAAATTTGGACCTTTTACTGCTGTAGTTTCCTAACATTGTTCAGCCATTTGCCATCCATTTAAATTTGCCACCCATTTCAATTTGCCACACTCTAGCTGCAGAAATATCCTGACTCCACTCATGTGTGGCATCAGGCCGCCCAGGACACTGGAGTGCAGCAGCATTGTGGGTAATAAAATGAATTTGTTGACTCCTAGGATTTCATCGCTAGTGACTTGGCCTTGCTTTTTAGTGTTGAGAATGGTTTATAAGGAATGTTGATATAGTAGTCTAGAACAGGGATCACAAACTGAAGCCTGTAGGCCAAATCCAGGCTGCTCCCTGTGTTTATAACAAAGTTTTACTGGATCACAGCCATGCCCATTTGTTTATGTATCATCTATGGTTGCTTTCAGCTACAATGGCAAAATTGAGTAGTTGTGACAGGTAGCTATGTTCGGCAGAGCCTAAAATATTCACTATCTAACCTGTTACAGAAAAAGTTTGCTGATCCCTGGTCTAAAATCCATATTTGATGTGAATGTGGAAAGTGCAGTTCCCCAGGGTCACTGGAAGTTATAAGGACCCTGTATGAGTCAGTTTCCAAAGATGGCCTTCAATGATCCTCACCCTCTCGTGTTTGTGGCCTTGTGTAATCTCCTCCCCTTGAATATGGGATGAATCTAATGACTCACTTCTAACAAACATAGGGCAAAAGTGATGGGATGTCACTTCCATGGTTGGGTTATAAAACACTGTAACTTTTGTCTTGCCACGATTGCCTTGGCTTGCATGCTTTCATTAAGCAAGCTGCCATGCTGAAGAGGCCCACGTGGCAAGGCATCATGGGCCACTTCTGGCCAATAGCCAACAAGAAACTGAACTCCTTAGTCCAGTAGCCCTCAAGGAACTGCATCAATGAGTGCAATAACCACATCAGTGAGTGCGAAAGTTGATTCTTCCCCAGTCAAGTCTTGAGATGACTGCAGCCCCAACTGATACCTTGAATGCCCATGAGAGACCCTGAAGCAGAGGATCCAGTAAAGTTGTGCCTGATTCCTGACCCAAAGGAAATGTCTGATAATAAACGTTATTTTAAGCCACTAAGTTTGGGGATTATTTATTCTGCAGCAATAGATAACTAATCCAGGCCCTAAAATCATACTATGGATCTTGGCACACATTGCCATAACATTTTCCAGTACCCAGAAGGATACTGTCATGGGCATTGACTGAAACAGGCTGGCCAGCATTTTACCTCTTTCCTGGTATCTTTCCTAGTATGGAAAATCCTCTACCGTGGGCACCAGTGGCCCTTTTCCACTAGGGCACTGTGTCCTAAACATTTTCATATGATGCCACGCGCAGAAAATAAGATGTGAATGCACAAGACTGCTCACTGTTGGAAGGGACCATTTCTGGAGGCTGTAGCCATTCAAGGCCCACCCTGAGCTGAAGTTATCAATAACGTAGCATCTCTGTAACCCAGTCACTGGATAAGCTGGGAATCTCTGCTTGCTGGTGTACTCTGGCATGGGCACACAATCTAGGCTTGGTGACTCTGAAACTTGAGTGAGTGGTGTAAAGGCTGGAGGTCAGAGAGATGACAATCTAGGTGGTAAAGGTGACATCTGGTAGTGATTTCTATGATCAGTGCTGGGGTCCAGGCCAGTCTATTTATGCAGCCTCTCCTCCTTTGGCCTTTGTTTTCAGGCCTGCTTGTCCAGCCTTCTGGTCAATTCTGAGAACCATCTAATATCTTTCCATTAAGTTCCTTTTTTGCTTAAGAGAGCCAGAATTGGTTCCTATTGTTCGATACTGAGAAACCCAGCAGATACAGAGTAATATTAGAGCAATACATGGTAAAGACTGAAAACATAGGTTCAAGAAGGGCGTGGATATGTTCATGGTTAATGGATTTTTACCATTTACATCTCCATGTACAATTCTATTATTTTCATAATAAAATTTACTTTTATTATGCATTATAATAAAAGTACATTACTTTTAATAATGCATAATTGTCCATTATGGAAACATTTTACAATTTGTCCTTCATGTCTTTTTGGTAATGATTTTGGCAGTGCTGTAATTATTGTATTGCCTCTTCATTTAGCACATCATAATCATTTTTCTATGTCTTCAATAACATATTTTTAAGAGGCCATAAAATATTTGTTTCAGAGAGTAGGTCTGAAATTGGGCCCGAGATCCACTAAGTCAAGAGGAAGGGGTGCCTTTTCTAATTGGTTGGCCTCTTTTGCACTTCCACTGCCCAGAAGGGATACCTTAAAAAAAAAAAAAAAAAAAAATTGGCACGAATGTGCTATAGGTGCTCCTGCAGCATAACTCCACTGAATGGGGTATGTGATAATTTCTTCTAGTCCCTTCAGGTTGGCCATTTGATTTACTTCTATATTTAATCTGCCATTAATACTTCTTGTTGAACATTTTTTGGCCTGAAGTATTTTCATATTTAGATTGTGTTGTTTGGCTTTTTTTGGTTTTTGATAGGTAAGTCAAAAGGTATGAATTCCTTTATGTCTCCTTATAAATATAACCAAGTATATAGCTTTCTAAAAGGACGTAATCAATGTTCTTTATCTCCTTCTGAATGAGAAAGTACCCATTTCACAGCATCCTCCCCCACAACTGAAATCATTAATTTCTTGATGGAGAACAACCAGTCCCCCTTATAAAATGCTTCCAACAAAATGTTAGACAATTCTATTCCTTGAGTTGTTCCTAAGATACGGAAAGTTCTAGATAGTTCCTAAGTGTACTGACAGAAAAAAAGTACATCTTCATAAGTGTTTCAAGAAAGTTTAATGAGGCCTGGAGCCCATTTATTCTACCATGGCTATCGTACATTTAAATAGAGCTTGGCTTACATTGAACTCATTGTGACTGTAATATAAATGAAAGTGTTAGAACACTGTAAATACAGTGACATCATGTGATTTAAAGTGCAGTGGTTTAAAAAAAGTCATCAAACAGGTTAAAATTAATGGATAGTTCTATTAAAGTACAACAGAGACCAGGCGTGGTGGGTCACACTTGTAATCCCAGCACTTTGGGAGGCCGAGGTGGGTAGATCACTTGAGGTCAGGAGTTCAAGACCAGCCTGGCCAACATGGTGAAACCCCGTCTCCACCAAAAGTACAAAAATTAGCCAGGTGTGAGCACAGGCTTGTAGGCCCAGCTACTTGGGAGGCTGAGGCAGGAGAATCGCTTGAACCCGGGAGGCGGAGGTTGTGGCGAGCTGAGACCACGCCACTGCACTCCAGACTGGGCGACAGAGCGAGACTCCGTCTCAAAAACAACAATAATAATAATAATAAAGTACAACAGAACATCTAGTTGTCTGGGTAACTGAGGGACAAATTAGGCCGAATGACTGTTATTTGTTCTGGCCAAATAATGTTGACCTTAAATTAAATCACCTTTGGCCTACCTTCTTCAAAACGAAATAATTTTCTCTTCGGCAAAACATTTCTTATTTGACCAAACGATTACCATCATATCTTTGGAAGCAAACAAAATATCAGAATTTACATCATTTAATTTACACATGCAAAGCCCGATTTTGCCAGCTAGGGAGGGATACGCTAAACAAAGGGAAGTGGTGAAAACAAAATAGTAATGTTATGATGGGTCAGAGAGCAACACTTGGCAAGTTGTGCCAAATTAGTCGACGAAGCACTCTATTGGGAATTGCAAAGTAGGAAGTCCTATTTTTGACTCTGCTGACCTCAGTAAATATTTCCTTGTCTTAAAAATGGGCATAATTTTCTGTTACCTAAGAACACTGTTATGAAAATTAACGAGTCTATAAAAATGTTCTGACGTCTCTAGAAGCCCTTCCTGAACACACACTATAATTGTGTATTCATACAGTGCCTGCTCCTGGTTTTTGAAGATATGCCGGTCTTTATTAATGACACCTTCTACCACTAAGTTCACTGTGAGTCCTCGTAAAATTAATTAATGAAATAGTCACTATTTTAACTGGGAGACTGCCTTCAGAAGTGGTTTCCCCTGCCCATATGGTCAATGTTACGAAATTAAACACTGTGAAGTACCAAAGGCAATGCGTTCCTCTTTGGAGGGAGGCGGCAAACGGGAACCGGACTGAGAAGAGAGCTAGCAGCACTGCGCGGGGAGCCTGAGCCGCTCCGCATGCCCCGGGCCGACGGGTCCTAGAGAAACCCGGGGCCCGGGATCGCGGCGGCCCCAGCGGGGCTCGATTACTCTCGCCTGGGCGAGAAGCGGCTCCTCGGCTCGGAGGAGCCCTACGGTGGGTAGGTGGGGCGACGACAACAAAAAGAAGTCAAGTGGGAGGGGATTCGCCGGCGAGGGGGGAGACGGCGGCCGCCTAGCGGGAGGAGGCGGACGCCTCCGAAGGAACCTGCGGCGCCGGGAGCCCAACGATCCTGCCCACGAGCGACTGGCGGGTCCGGGAGGGCGCCTCGCGGCGTGCAGCCGGGAGCCCCGCGGCCCGCCCCTCGCGCCGCTCGCGCCTCTCTCGCGCCTCCGTCCCGCCCCCTCGCCTAGC
>NW_016810019.1:923703-927562 GCF_001698545.2 Rhinopithecus bieti
CCGCCCCCGCCAGCGGGCCCCCAGCGCCCCCGGGCCTTGCCGCGGTCCCCGGCCCGGTCGGAGGCGCCCCGGCCCCAGCTCTGGTGGCGGGCAGCAGCGCCGCGGCCCCCTTCCCGCACGGGGACTCGGCCCTGAACGAGCAGGAGAAGGAGCTGCAGCGGCGGCTGAAGCGCCTCTACCCGGCCGTGGACGAGCAGGAAACGCCGCTGCCTCGGTCCTGGAGCCCGAAGGACAAGTTCAGCTACATCGGCCTCTCTCAGAACAACCTGCGGGTGCACTACAAAGGTACTGGGCGTGTGTCCTGCGGTGGGAGTGGGGCACTGACCCGACGTGGCCGGCCAGCGCTGCGCGGCTCTCGACCCGCCCCGGACCTCCTCCGACCCCCGCCCTCGCGGGCTCTGCCCTCGGACGCCACTAGCCGCTTGTTGTGCTGCTCCGGGTGGGCGCGGGGGTCACGGTGAAGGATCCGAGGGTGAGGGGCGAGATTCTTGGAAGAGGAGGGTGAGTAGAATGCTCCAGGGTAGGAAGGAACTGGTAATCCTAGGCCAGGAGCAGGACACCTTGAGGGAATCCGGGATGACAGGACAGAACTGGCTTTCTGATTTCCCTGGGAGATAAATCTTGGGGCTTGGGTAGAGGAATCCATGGACTCGGAGTTGGGTTACATTGTTCTCCAGGTGGTGGGTCAGGCGTTCTCCTCTTACAAGGAGGGAAGAGAGGCACGATTCTGAGGTATGATTTCTAATTAAGAGAGAGCTGGGATACACAGGGGGAGGAGTAATCAAAATTAGGCCAGAGATTGTCTAGGGGGACTAAAGGACAAGGGGCCCAAGTTTGCCATCAGTAAATCTTAGTGAAAGCAACCGGGAGGGTAAGAGAAGGGAACCCCAGGAGCACCATTTTTTCTTAGGGGAGCAGAAACCTACCTCTCGCGATTGGAAGTACTCTATACAGGTCCTTAGGTGTTGATGTTATATGAAGCCTTGTCGGAAACGAAGATGGAACAAAATGCAGCTTAGTATTTTGAAGAAAATTGGCTCATGTTTTACACCTGCAGTTAAAACAACAACCTTAGGTTTGTGGTTGCCCCTTCCTCCCTCACCTACCTCTCCTAGGTTAAAACAAAGCTTGAAGCAAATCAGTTATATATAAAATTATGAATTGCTATGGGAACTATTGAAATGTGGCCCAATTTAATAGCGTGTATCAGGTTTACTTGTGTGGAAGAAAAAAAAATCAATCTAACGTATCAGTCTGTCTGGAAACAAATCCAGGGTTTTAGGCCCCAAATCTAAAGCAGGAGCTTTTTACATTCAGGGCAGCCTCACTTTGATTGGCTACAAAGGGGTCTGCTCAGATCCTAGTGACATGTATGTAGAGGGGATAAACAACCTTGTGGTTAAATTCTTATATGGGACTAAAATTTAAGAAGAAGCTTGATAAGTAAGTTACTATTGAACCAGAAAGGCGAATGGCAATAGAAATCTACCAAATGATTTGGCTGCAAAGAATCACTCACAAAAATAGGCCTTGAACATTTTTTAATTCTTGCATACATCCAAAGAAGTACTTCTGAGTGTTATCTTCCTTAATCTAAACGTCTAAACATTTCATTCACAATATCAAATCTTTGTTTTATCTTAAGTTAGGACATTTTGTTAATTTCCTTGTGAAATATTTCTACTTTTATGTTTTAATTTGTGTGAACGGTGCTGTGTTATGAAGTGTTTACTTCTGATCTGGCTGCCAGAAAGCTATTGTTAGATGTGACAGAATTTTATAATTTTAAACTTATGGTTGACAGTAATTTGCTCATAAAATCAGAGCCAGTATAGATGAACAAAGAATCCTAGATTTCCTGAGTTCTGCAGTCGTTTGTAATTGTAGATATTTTACAAGACTGGGCCTCAGTTTCTTCCTCTGAGTGATGTGTAAGTTGAGCTGGAAGATTGGTAGGGAAATTTACAGCTCTGAATTTCCGTGATGTCTACGATTCGTGATTACTGTTTATTTAGTACTGTGAGGTGTCTTGATTAGTCTTTTACATAAGATTCATGATTTAGGTCAGAGAAAAATATATGTTTATGTGAAATTAGTTGGAGTTTGAAATATTTCTGACACTGCTACATTCCTGACACTGCTGTCTCAATTGTTTTTATTCTTGGCCTCTTTATTACTTTCTGTTGTGTAATACTAAGATTCACTTTCTGGGAACATAACTTTTATAAACATAAATCATTATTTCTTCCAGAACAGATTTTGTTCTTCCAGAAATTTTGTTTGTTATCCTTTTTATTTTCTTTCCCTCTCTTCTGTCTTCCCTTTGTCTCTCCCTTACCCCTTGTCAGAAAGTCTTTTTCCCTTTCTACTGTCTCTTCCTCTTGTCTTGTTACTATAGACTGTGTGTGTGTGTGTGTGTGTGTGTGTGCTGTTGTTACTGTTGATTTTCTGTGTGTTGTCTGAGAGAACCACACCGGTTGTAGTGGGCAACTCTGTCCCAGTAGCAGTAGCAAAGAAGTATCATAGATAGTGGATAATACTTTAAAGTCACAGAATAAGAAGAGTGAATTTTTATTTAACCTGTCATTGTGCTGCATTGATTTCATCTAAGTGTTATAAGACGCTTTTAACATTAAAAGCTGTTATTCATATATTCATGTATTACAGAATTTCAAAAGAGTGATTATAATTATTTTCCAGAGTGACGAGAATTTTCCTTATCTTTGAAATGGAAGTATTTTGCTTTCTTTTGCTCCAAAGGTATTCTGTTTTTTGTGGTTGTTCTGGTGGTTTTCTTTCTTTTTTTTTTTTTTTTTTTTGATTGGGTTTCAACTCTGTTGCCTTGTTGGAGTGCAGTGGTGCGATCATGGCTCAGTGCAGTCTTGACCTCCTAGGCTCAAGGCATCCCCTGCCTCAGTCGCCCAAGTAGCGGGGACCACAAGCTCCTGTCGCTATGCTGGGCTAAGTTGTAATTTTTTCGGATGGAGATGGGGTCTTACTGTGTTGCCCAGGCTGGTGTTGAATGTCTGGGCTCAAGTGATCCTCCCACCTTGGCTTCCCAAAGTACCGGAATTACAAGCCTGAGCCACTGTGTCCAGCCTGTATTCTGTTTTAAGATGTTCTAAATTGAAATTACTGCTTTTGGAAGCAGTATTGTTCCTTAAATGATTTGAAGAGATTAATGTTGAATAATACTGGACATGCAGATAAGGTTGATTGGATTGCAGAGGAATAACTACAGGATATGTGTAGTGTATCTGAAATTTTTTGGAAGGCCTTTTGCTTCGCAGTCATACAACTGTTGAAAACCCAGGGGTAGTCCCTCTTATTTTGAAATTGTTGTCAGTATTGGATAAGTACAAATGTGACAAGTTTAGACTTGTTAAAGTTATGATGATAACTTTATTTTACTTTAAATAATTTTAATGAATATGACAATGAATTTAGTCTAAATGTTTCAACAGATTGCATTTTATATTTTCTAGTTGTTACCACTATTTGGATATTTTATAGAGTGTTTTATATATACACACACTAGTGGATCTGGACAAGATCCTGGAATTTTCATTTTAAATTTTAGAGAGTGGTAGAACCTGGAGGTTAGATCTTCCCAGTCATAAGTAAGTCAGGATTGAAAATTTTCACTAACTCCAGATCTAGTGTTCTTTTCACAAGACCATAGTATTGCCTGTTTTAGTTCATATGAGACTTAATTATCTCAAGTAGATAAAATCCTGTGATTACATTTAGAACTTTTAAAGAATAGTTGAGATTGAAAATACTTACTCTGGGGGAAAAAGGTAACTGGAACACGGTGCTTCAGAAAAGTCCACATTGAAAATACTTACTCTGGGGGAAA
>NW_016810019.1:929710-948405 GCF_001698545.2 Rhinopithecus bieti
TTTTTTTGATTGGGTTTCAACTCTGTTGCCTTGTTGGAGTGCAGTGGTGCGATCATGGCTCAGTGCAGTCTTGACCTCCTAGGCTCAAGGCATCCCCCTGCCTCAGTCGCCCAAGTAGCGGGGACCACAAGCTCCTGTCGCTATGCTGGGCTAAGTTGTAATTTTTTCGGATGGAGATGGGGTCTTACTGTGTTGCCCAGGCTGGTGTTGAATGTCTGGGCTCAAGTGATCCTCCCACCTTGGCTTCCCAAAGTACCGGAATTACAAGCCTGAGCCACTGTGTCCAGCCTGTATTCTGTTTTTAAGATGTTCTAAATTGAAATTACTGCTTTTGGAAGCAGTATTGTTCCTTAAATGATTTGAAGAGATTAATGTTGAATAATACTGGACATGCAGATAAGGTTGATTGGATTGCAGAGGAATAACTACAGGATATGTGTAGTGTATCTGAAATTTTTTGGAAGGCCTTTTGCTTCGCAGTCATACAACTGTTGAAAAACCCAGGGGTAGTCCCTCTTATTTTTGAAATTGTTGTCAGTATTGGATAAGTACAAATGTGACAAGTTTAGACTTGTTAAAGTTATGATGATAACTTTATTTTACTTTAAATAATTTTAATGAATATGACAATGAATTTAGTCTAAATGTTTCAACAGATTGCATTTTTATATTTTTCTAGTTGTTACCACTATTTGGATATTTTATAGAGTGTTTTATATATACACACACTAGTGGATCTGGACAAGATCCTGGAATTTTCATTTTAAATTTTAGAGAGTGGTAGAACCTGGAGGTTAGATCTTCCCAGTCATAAGTAAGTCAGGATTGAAAATTTTCACTAACTCCAGATCTAGTGTTCTTTTCACAAGACCATAGTATTGCCTGTTTTAGTTCATATGAGACTTAATTATCTCAAGTAGATAAAATCCTGTGATTACATTTAGAACTTTTAAAGAATAGTTGAGATTGAAAATACTTACTCTGGGGGAAAAAGGTAACTGGAACACGGTGCTTCAGAAAAGTCCACATTGAAAATACTTACTCTGGGGGAAAAAGGTAACTGGAACACAGTGCTTCAAAAAAGTCCAGACACCTTGATTTTACTGATTTAGGACAGTTTAAGAGATATGCAAGATAAATGAAAGTTGGGAATTATAAGAAGCAATGAAATAGTGAATTTCAGTGAGTGTGGTGGCTTACATTTGTAATCCCAGCACTTTGGGAGGCCAAAGTAGAAGGATCGCTTGAGCCCAGGAGTTCTAGACCAGCCTGGGCAACATAGTGGTACCCCATCTCTCTACCCCTAAAAGTTAGCCGGGCTAAGTGGCCCATACCTGAAATCCCAGCTACTTAGTATTAGTAGGCTGAGGGAGGAGGATTGGTTGAGCCCAGGAGGTTGAGGCTTCAGTGAGCCATGATGGCCTGGGTGACAGAGTGAGACCCAAAGAAAAAATAGTGAATTGCGTTTTTTTGTTTTTGAGACAGAGTCTTGCTCTTTCGCCCAGGCTAGAGTGCAGTGGCACAAACTCTGCTCATTGCAACCTCTCCTGGGTTCATGCAGTTCTCCTGCCTCAGCCTACTGAGTAGCTGGGATTACAGGCACTCACCACCATGCCTGGCTAATTCTTACATGTTTAGTAGAGACGGGGTTTCACCATGTTGGCCAGGCTGGTCTTGAACTCCTGACCTCAGATGATCCGCCCGCCTCGGCCTCCCAAAGTGCTGGGATTACAGGCATGAGCCACTGCGCCTGGCCTGAGCTGTCCTTTTTTTTTTTTTTTTTTAAGATGGAGTCTCGCTCTGCTGTTGCTAGGCTGGAGTACGGTGGTGCCATCTCGGCTCCCTGCAACCTCAGCCTCCCGGGTTCAAGCAATTCTTCTGCCTTAGCCTCCTGAGTATCTGGGACTATAGGCGTGCGCTACCACACCTGGCTAATTTTTGTATTTTTAGTAGCGAGGAGGTTTCAACATGTTGGCCAGGATGGTCTTGATCTCTTGACCTCGTGATCCGCCCGCCTCGGCCTCCCAAAGTGCTGGGATTACAGGCGTGAGCCACTGTGTGGCCAGAATTGCACTTTTTAATTGAAATGTTGTGGACAACATCTAACCAAATAGGTTGAACTTTTGTTATACTTACTCTGTCTTTCCCACCTGTACCCCCCGTCATTAGTCCTTGAACATTTCCTAAATATAATTGCTTATCTAATTTCCTGCACTTTTTAAGGTTGAACAAATATTTCAACATGCTTGCTTACAAGCTTACAAGTACAAATGTCTGTTAAGCATTATGGGGTTGATACAAAAAATGTTTCTTTTGTGTTTGTTTTTTGTTTTTTGTTTTTTTTTGAGTCAGAGTTTTGCTGTGTCGCCCAGGCTGGAGGGCAGTGGTGCAATCTCCTCTCACTGCAAGCCCTGCCTCCTGGGTTCACACCGTTCTCCTGCCTCATCCTCCCCAGTAGCTGGGACTACAGGCGCCCGCTACCACGCCTGGCTTATTTTTTGTATTTTTAGTAGAGACAGGATTTCTTCATTAGTCAGGATGGTCTTGATCTCCTAACCTGGTGATCTGCCCACCTCCGCCTCCCAAAGTTCTGGGATTACAGGCGTGAGCCACTGTGCCTGGCCTAAAAATGTTCTTTAAAATTAAGGCATTGAATTATTACTTGCCAAGATTTTGGGAAATTAGGTTTAAAAATGCCAGTTGGTAACTGCAAGAATCAAGTAAATCTAATAATCATGCAGAATAGTAGACGATAATGATGTATATTCTTTTTTTATTTTTTTTGAGATGGAATCTTGCTCTGTTGCCCAGGCCGAAGTGCAGTGGTGGCGCTGTCTTGGCTCACTGCAGCCTCCATCTCCTGGATTCAAGCGACTTTCCAGCGTCAGCCTCCCAAGTAGCCGGGATTACAAACACCTGCTACCATGCCTGGCTAATTTTTGTATATTTAGTAGAGACGGGGTTTTGCCATGTTGGCCAGGCTGGTCTGAAACTCCTGACCTCAAGTGATCTGCCTGCCTCGGCTTCCCAAAGTGCTGGGATTATAGGCATGAGCCACCATCCCCGGCCGGATGGTGTATATTCTGCTAGACTAGACAATTTATTTGTGTTTCTCACTGTTCATTTCTTCATTTATTTAATAAGCTTTTAGTGCATGTTTACTCTGTGCTAGATTCTGACACTCAAAGGTGAAGAAGATACTGTCATTGAATTCAGAGAGCTCAGAGGACATAAAATAGAGTAGTAAGGGAAATATTATAAAGAGTACTGTGAAGATAGGAGGAGCGTCTAACCCAGGCTGACACTGGAAAGAATGAAGGAAGTTCAGGTATCAGGGATAGCTTCTTGGAGGAGTCGAGGCTAGTGGTCAGTCTTAAAAGATGAGTAGGATATAGGAGAAAGGGAGGGGCTAGGTGTTGCAAATGAAGGAAAAGCAAAAACATAGAGAATTACTTTATGTGTCTGGTTTTACAATTTTGGGTTAGCATTTAGAGTATGTGACAAGGAGCATCTGCGAAAAGATCAATTAGGAGATTTTTAAATTTTATTTTATTTTATTTTTGGGACAGGGTCTGACTCCATTGTCCAGGCTGGAATGCAGTGGTGCGATCTAGGCCCACTGCAACCTCTGCCTCCTGGGCTCAAGTGATCCTCCCACCTCAACATCCTGAATAGCTGCAACTACAGGCACGCACCACCACACCCAGCTAATTTTTTGTATTTTTTTGTAGAGATGGGATTTTGCCATGTTGCTCAGGCTGGTCTCGAATTCCTGAGCTCAAGTCATCTGCCTGCCTTAGCCTCCCAAAGTGCTAGGATTATAGGCAGGAGCCACTGTACCTGGCCCAGTTAGGAGCCCTATGGAATATTTTGTTGAGTTTAGATCTTACTCGGTAGGAGATGGAGAATCATCAAAGGATTTTAAATGGGAAGGGACTGGCTCATATCTTCATTTTTGTCAGATTACACAGCTGATTGGAAGATAGATTCAAGAGGTTACAAGAGTGGAAATAGCAAACTGATTTAGAAGACTGTTGCAGTAGACCATGTTAGAAATGACCTCAGCTGGGTCAGTGGTAGGGACAGAGAAAGGCAGATATATTTGTGAGATCTTTAAAAGTAGTACTGAGAGGATATGAGGAACGATGGTGAGAGAACTCAAGGAAAATGGGTTTCCACCTCTGTTAGGATGATGTTTGAGTTTTTAGCTGTTAGGCTCTTCCAGTGAACCATGAATAAAATAATGATTGTGAAGAAGACTGTATTACAGTATAGTTGGAGATAAGTAAAAATGGGAATCTCAGCCCTGTGATCTGACTTCGGGGAAACCTGAATAAGCCAAAGGAACAAGCCTTACAGAAAGAACAGGAACAGGTCTTTTGGAGTTAAGGGGGCTCTAAATGGTCTTAACAGTTGGATTTCATGACTTTATTCTATTCTATTAAAATGACTCAGCTCCAATCACTAGTTTCTGGTTGTTTTCTTATTTCTTTTTCCCTACTGACTGGCTTATCCTTTCCTTCCTATGTCAAATTCCTGAGAGACTTAACAGATTGGCCTGGCTAATAGCTATGATTCTTAGTTGGGCAGAGCTTTTCATTACAGACTGTGTTGTGAATTGGCGGCCTTCAAGTCAGGTGCTAACCTGTGTTGAATCAGCTGTAGGAGTGGTGGTAATTATAAAATACAAAATACCCTCCTGGTACAAGGATAGTCTGGATCTCACTTCTTTCAGTAGGGACGATGTGTGAGACAGTTTCTCCTAGGAAGGGTTGATAGTTAACTATAATTGACCTGAAGCTTGAGAGAGAAGTCTAGGTCATGACTGATTTAGGAGTCACTGGTAGGTGGTAGTTGGAACTCAGAGTATTTGAGAGAGGGAGAATATGTAATAGAGTGAGAAAAAGCAGTGGACCAAAGATGGGACCCTGAAAAACACCAACGTTGAAAGACTGGAGGGAGCCCCAAAAGAAATGGTAGGTCCCTAGACATCATGGAGATTGGTATCACAGAAGCTGAGCACAGGAAGGTGCAGTGGCTCACACCTGTAATCTCAGCACTTTGGGAAGTCGAGTGGGAGGACTGCTTGAACCCGGGAAGTTGAGGCTGCAGCAAGCGGTGATCATGCCACTACATTCTAACCTGGGCAACAGAATGAGACACTGTCTCAGACAGCCTCCCCACCCTCCCTAGTAGAAACGAGGAAGTGATATTTAGTGTGTATTGCAACAGATAGGTTTAGTAGGATAGGTACAAATAGTTTTCCACTACATTGGGAAATTAGATCATTGTGACTTTAGGGAGAGCAGTTTGAATTGAGTGATGGGGCAAAAACCAGATTTCAGTGGGTTGAAAGAGTAAATGAAAGGACCAAGTAGAGAGGATAGTGGATAGAGATTATCCTTGAGAAATATAGATGAAGGAAGAGATTAGGGTTAGGCGTTTCCTAGAGGAGGATAGAGGTTAAGGTGGAATTTTTTTTTTCCTCTAATTTTAATAGCTGATAGTGGAGTTACATTTTACCTGGAGTTTAGCTTCTAATGTCAGCATAGAAGATGAAAATTCCACATAACCAAAATTATCTTTAAAAATTCCTTTAGAGAGTATTGTGTTAGAGACCATTGTGTCATTTCTTAGTCAATCTTGTTTTAATTTGGTTGTGTAGGTAAAACCGAAGCGACATAAATTAAATGAAAATATTATATTAGTCCAAGGTATGGTGTTCCAGTAAATGTATACAAAATTTAACATTTTAACAAATAAAATTGATTAGCCTACGTGGTTATTATTATTTTTTTTTTTTCTTGAGACGGTCCCGCTTTGTTGCCTAGGCCAGATCCCAGGTTGAAGTAATTCTCCTGCCTCAGCCTCCTGAGTAGCTGACATTACATGCACCCACCATGATGCCTGGCTAATTTTTATGTTTTTAGTAGAGATGGGGTTTCGCCATGTTGGCTAGGCTGGTCTCAAACTCCTGACCTCAAGTGATCCACCCACATTGGCCTCTCCTGGAGTTTTTTTTGTTTGTTTGTTTGTTTTTTTTGAGATGGAGCCTCGCTCTTGTCGCCCAGGCTGGAGTGCAGTGGTACAATCTCGGCTCACTGCAACGTCTGCCTCCAGGGTTCAAGCCATTCTTCTGCCTCAGCCTCCCAAGTAGCTGGGAATACAGGTGGGCACTACCATGCCTGGCTACTTTTTGTATTTTTAGTGGAGATGGGGTTTTACGTTGGCCAGGCTGGTCTCAAACTCCTGACCTCAGGTGATCCACCTGCCTTTGCCTCCCAAAGTGCTGGGATTACAGGTGTGAGCCACTGCACCCAACTGGACTCCTGTTTTCTTGATAAGAGGTGAGGTACTTTGCTTATGAATTTGAGTAGAGGATGTAAAGCTTAAAGTAATGATGAAAATGTGGACTAGCCATTGAGAGGAATAGGGAATAAACTGAACATTTCTAAAAATATTGTTGGTAGCATTGAGAGTGCTCAGTTGACATCATTAGTTCATAGCAGTGACTGTAAGATTTTGAACTTTATTCAGTGGAGGTCAACTGTCCAGTGAGGAAGTGGCGAAGGTAGATTGTAATATTGAGAGTGTTGTTTTGCTGGTTGCATATGATAGAAGGATGGGCATATGAGGGAAATCAAGGATATTTGAGAGCTTTAAGTGATTACCATGTAGCCTGTCCTGGAAGAGGAAAAAGGGAGAAAAAAACACGAAGAGTTTGAGGAATTAGAGTTCCCATGATGTTGAAGAGGAAGTATAGATGTGAAGGCTTTAGAAAGGGGATGGAACAGGATGGTGTATTCTGGAGGAAGATACCGGTGTTTCTGCAATAATGTCATGAATGCGTGGCTGGAAAACCATGTTTTCCACAAAATCAGTGCGCTAAAAGTAACAGGACTTATGTGAACTGTAAATAGAGCTGGAGCAACCACTTAAAACCTTGGGAACTTTGTAAGCACTAATCAGAACACCACAAAAATTACAGTCCTAATAAAATGAAAGCCCAGTTAAATTTTCACTGTGCCCGATATTACAGGTGGCTTGGTCCATTGCAGCTTTAGACTCTGGGTCTTGGGCTTTTGCTTCTTCAAGAAGGAATGATTGAAGTTAGAGTGCAAGTTAGTGGGAATAAAGAGGTTCAGGAATTAAAATGCAGGGAAAAAATAATTACACGTGAGTGTTAAGTATGTGAATGTACAGGAGAGATACATGTTTGAGGGCTTGTAAAAAGGAGCTTCAACCAAGTTGGAGAGATTAGAGAAAGAATATTTGAGGAAGTAAAGCTTGAGCTAAGATTTAAAGTGTGAGTAGGACCTACTCAGGCTAAGAAGGAAAGGTGGAGGGTATAGCATGTGTACAGACTCTGGCCTGATCAATGTGAAGAATTGAAATAGTGCTGATGTGACTGGAGCAGAAAGGAGGTGGAAAGTGCGGGTGGAGAGCAAGGTCAGACAAGGTGTTCAGAAAGCATGTCTTTTTCCTAGGCCAAAGGGGAGGCTTTGGAAGGAATCTTCGTTGTATTGAGAGCTGGTGATATAAGGACAACTGATTTATGTTTCCAGAAAGGCACTGGCTGGCTGCCTGTTGGAGAATGGATGGGAGTGGGAATGGGGTAGAATGGTTTATTCAGACTCTTTCCATCGGATTGTTTGAATAAAGAGAGCTAAACTAGCTAGCCTTAGAATTAGGAAGTATTACGTGTGTTTTCTTCTAAAGCCACATAGAAAACAATACTGAGGACTTTGTAGTTTTAAAAGTGGAAGCTTTGGTAGTGTGAGGTTGTCTTTTGATTACCACAGAATTTAAGGTAATAAACTTTCAGGTGATAAGCGTTGTTAGAAATAGGCCCTTTGCTGCTGATATTACAAGTTTGAGCATCCCAAATCTTAAATTCAAAATGCTTTCAGAATTCAAAACTTGATTGTATGTATTTTTATTTTTGAGACAGAGTCTCACTCTGTTGCCCAGGCTGGAGTGCAGTGGCACTGTTGGGTCACTGCAAACTCTGCCTCCCAAGTTCAAGTGATGCTTGTGTCTCAGCCTCCTGAGTAGCTGGGATTACAGGTGCACACTACCACGCCAGGCTAATTTTTGTATTTTTAGTACAGACAGGGTTTCACTGGTCTTGAACTCCTGAGCTCAAGTGATCCACCCGCCTCAGCCTCCCAAAGTGCTGGAATTACAGGCATGAGCCACCACGCCCGGCTCAAAGGAAATGCTCATTGAAACATTTTAGATTTTGGATTTTTGGATTTAGGATGCTCAACTGGTAAGTATGTGCAAATATTGTAAAATCTGAAAAAATCTAAAACACTTCTGGTCCCAAGCATGTCAGATAAAGGATACTCAACTTGTACTGGTCTCATTTAAGAAATAGTATGAAACCTTTTAATCTTGCATTTAAACTTTTACTTACACCTTTTACATCTAATTTAAATTTAAACATGAAACAAATCTTTTTAGTTTTAACATTTACAGAATTTATCTGCAGTGAATCATAACAAATACAATGGATACTTGAAGATTTATAACTTGTACTTTATAGTAATTTTGCATAGTGGAAAAATGTATGGGATTTTAATTCATGCATGGATTTAATATATGTTTCTACCAATTTAGGGCAGGGTGTATAATGTGTAAAAATTTTTATTTTTTTTTCTGTAGGCCCTGACAGATTACAAATTTCTTCATTTCAAAAGTGAGGTTAAATAATACCTATTTCATAAATGTTGAATGAGAAAATCCATACAAAAGCACGTAACTCTTTGAGAGACTGTTTACTTTCAAATATTAGTTTCTTTCTCTTTTCCCATAGAAGTAGCCGGAATAGGACATGGGGATATGTGAGGTGATCCCCAAAAGTTCATTGTAACTAAATCCTTCATGTCGGTTCAGAGCTCACACTAGATCAGGTTTCTTGAATTTAAATCCCAGCATAAATCCTGCTTTGGAATTCTCATTTAGCAGTATGACTTTGGGCGAGTTTCCTTATCTTAGATTCCTCAACTATGAAATGATAATAAATGGCACCTACCTCATGGGGTTGTTTTAGATATTGAATGAGTTAATAAACTTAATACGTTAGAACAGTGCGTTCCACACAGTATTAAATATATGTAACTATTATTTGTTATTAAGAATTAATTTGGGATTACTTTATCCCTAAAAGTTTGGGTCACTCCCCTTAAAAAAAATTAGTGGATTTAGGACTGCAGTTAGATTCTGTTTAGTTTTCTATAGATTTATTTGTAACTATCTAATTTTTAAATATGTGGTTTCCATGGCCTTTTCTCAGGTAACTTATTTGAACATATTTTGACTGAAAAATGTGTTTTACTGCCACCATAATTAAATTTTATTAAAAAGTGACTAGTGCACAGATTTGTGCAGTTGTTTCTTTTCTGCTGTTTAGCTCAGTGTAAATCTATTACCTGTATCATATGTTAAAGTAGTTTCGATGCATGTAAATATTGTTGCTTCCATTTTTGTCTTCCTAGCCAAGCTTGTTGATGCCTTATGGTCACCAGGCTAAAAGAACTTCTGCCCATAATCCAAGTTTTCATGGTAATGGAAGGAGTGGCAGAATTCATTCTTTTTTTTGTAGGGGGAGTGGGGGGTATGAACATGTACTAATTTGCATTGCAAGTGTAATCTTAAGTATTTAATAATAATAAGGCATATGTTGGAAATTTGGTAAATTTGGTGAAATGTATGGTAAGGGAGGATATGATCTCATTCATGTGTGATGGTTGTGTATCTTAAGATGCAATTTTTGACTTAAGGCATTTAGTTTTAAAACAATCACGATAAATTTGAGGAGAATTCTGCTACCCATGAAGATAATTTTATAGTATGACTGAAAGATTAATGCGAAGTTTGTATTGCGTGGAGCATATTTAACTAGAACACCCAAATAATGATTTAGAGTATTGTGTCTCATGCAGTCCTTCTGGGGATTATGGGGATTATGGAGACTTGTCTCACTCATGCTCTTCGAGTACTTTCTGACATGCTACTTCAACTTCTGTCTTTATTCTCCCATGGTTTTATGGACATATTTTCTCTTAATATTGTTCACATGCTAGCTTTCAAGGTAGTTTGTGTCTTGAGCGAGAGGCAGGGGAAGTGATTGTGAGTTTAGCAAACCCTATGGGATTAGAATTGAGGAATAGCTGGTTTAAAAAGTTTAAAAGGCATTATCTAACAGATTTTCTAAAATGTCAGCAGTGGCATGGTGTTATTTCTGTTGTTTACAAAGAAAAAAATACATTTAGAAATTAGATGTATTTCTCAATAGGCTGTTATTGGCCCAAGAGATTTTATGAATTAGCTTTAATTAATAAGACTATACCAAAGAACAAAATTGTAAATTCTTAAGAAAGCTGTTTTGCCAATTCAATGTAATTGTGTAAGGTTTCACTTAGAAATATACGATATAGATGCTTCTGGTTTAAAGAGCAGGCCTTTGGCAAGAGTGTACAGAAATTATATAAGTTATATGCAAATTTAGACCTGATAAAATTAAGATCTTTCTCTCATGTTCTTCATACAGCCTTTTCCTCTTAAAATATAGTGTACTCTATAACATCTTTTATTTAATTGCAGAAAAGGCTGCTAGGTTCAATTTACATATTCGGATTCTGCAATCTTAATAAAACTAATAATAGTGTGAAGAGTTGTGTGGTTAACTTGGGCTAGTTTGCATATTGGGTTCGTGGTGATGATAAACGTTTTATTGAGTATTTGAATTGATAGCAGAAATTATACATCATTCCAAAACCTGTATCTTCCTGAATTGTTTAAGGTTTTCATTTTCAGTGAATATCTCATGTGACTTCTTTTTTCCTTCCTGTTTCATATGCAGGTCATGGCAAAACCCCAAAAGATGCAGCGTCAGTTCGAGCCACGCATCCAATACCAGCAGCCTGTGGGATTTATTATTTTGAAGTAAAGATTGTCAGTAAGGGAAGAGATGGGTAAGTGTAAATTTTGGTGAGAAAAATCATTTGTTAGTTTTTTTTGTTTTGATTTCATAATGTTTATGATGTAATTGGAAAGTTGGGATCCTGGAAATTTTGGTAATTGGAAAAGTGGAATCTGAATATTCCAGTATAGCAGATTGGATCTGGTTATGCTTAAATACTAGTTGAAGTTAAAGCTTGAGTTGGTAATATTAACTGAGCTTTTCTGGTAGGTTTATTATTAAAATGGAGAATTGGAATTAAGGAATGGAGGGACAGTGACTCATTTTCCATGACTTTTCTTACACTGCTTTTTCCTGAATTCTGCTAAGAAGTTAAATGCTCTCAAAGCCAGTAATCATAGTCAGTTGGTGATTCATGGGCATTTTACAGATGTTGGGCTTAGAATTTTAGGTTTTAGCTGAGAAATGTGTATTTGTATGCTGTCAACCAGAGGAGATTTTCAAGGTTTAGGATGTGGTTTAGAAAGTTCCAAATGAGAATTCCATGGTAGGGCCTGGAACCAAATTTAATATATTGCTTTTCAGCTTGGGATTGGTGTGTGGTTTGTGTGGATATCAGAATCACTTATGAGACTATTAAAACTATAGTAATTTTTGGGCCTTACCCCAAAAGTTCCTAAATTAGAATTTTTGGAAGTAGAGCTTTGGGCAAGATAGGCATTTTGAGAAAGCTCCACACTGAATTTTGGTGCCTATCCCTGGTTAAGCACTAATTACCTACAGTCATTGGATCTATCCTATAGTATTTCCTCATAACTTTACTGCATATCAGAAGTCTCTTAAAGCAGCCATAGGGTTGTTCGTTGAGTTACCAAGACAAAGCTGTTGGGCTGTGTGGATAAGTTGCCCTGTGAGGTCAGTCAGATGGACCTCAAATCAAACCCCTCTTAGTAGTCCTCCTGTGTTTAATTAACCAGTTAAGTGTATTCAGTAGATTACTCCTTTATTGGCTGAATATTCTCGATGTCAACAGTATGAACAACAGAAAATAAAAACTTGGAATTCAGTGACAGCTTTTTATGTAACTGCCTCAGTTTTCTCAGGGTAATCAAGCCAAAGAGAAAATTAGAGATGCCAAGGATAGAGTGGTTGAGAGAGGCCCCATCATTGAAATAGGCACACGATTGTCACCATTTCTCACTTTACAAGCTGTATAATCAGTAAGCTGATTCTTTTTATACTTCAGATTATATGAACTTGACCTCATATTTGCCTGCGAATACCCTGATGATTCTTGAATCTAATGCTACATCTTGGTTTATTCCCTTAAGCTCCAGACAACGTGTCTAACCAAATGTTTGCATTTGAATGTCCCGCAGGCATTTAAATTTAGCTTGTTTAAAATCTTTTTCTAAAAAAAAAATCATTTGGTTGGTGGTTTCACTATTGCTAGAAACTTGAGAATTTCTTGCTTTTAACTTTTCTGTTCATCTCTACTGCCTCTCCCTTAGTCAGATCTCAATTATTTATCTGCTGAATTACTCTGAGGTAGTTGGTTGATGGGTCTCCAGTTGCTCCCTGTTTTGCTCTTATTCTAGTCTATAACTGTTGTCAGTGTTCTTAATAATACGGAACTGAATTGCCTCTACCCGTTTTTTGAGATCATTTGGGACATCTGTTGCTTCAAGGATAAAATGTAGAGCTTCTTAACAGGACCCCTCAGATATGACTAGCTCTTGCATCATTTTTCAGTCTTTTGTAGCTAGGATCCCTTATCCTTTTCTTTTGTTTTAAAATTAGGTATATTTTACATATAGTAAACTTTATTCTTTTTAGTATATGGTTCTGTGAGTTTTGAGAAACATGTATAGTCATAAAACCACCATCGCAGTTGATATGGGAGTCTCCCATTTTCTGTGGGGGATACATTCCAAGACCCTTTGTGGATGCCTGAAACTACAGGTAGTACTGAACTCTATATATACTATGTTTTTTTTCAGTCTGATAATTGAGAGGGCTAGTCAGTGACTGAAGGGCATGTGGTATATACAGCGTGGATATGCTAGACAAAGGAATGATTACCAGGCGGGGACAGGGCGGGACTGAGTCCAGTGGCATGAGATTTTATCATGTTACTCAGAATGGCACGCAATTTAAAACTTATGAATTGCTTATTTCTGGAATTGTCCAATTAATATTTTTGCACCTCAGTTGACTGTGGGTAACTGAAACACCGAGGAAAGCAAAACCACAGATAAGTGTGGACTGCTGCATATAGAACAGCTCAGTCACCCCCCAAAATTCCGCCATACCCTTTTGTAGACAGCCCTTCCCCATCTCTAGCTCCTGTTAACTATTGACTGGTTTTCTGTCGCTCTAGTTTGGCCATTTCAAGAATGGCATATAAATGGAATCATATAGTTTGTAGCCTTTTAAGTCTGGTATCTTTCACTTAGCATAATACATTTGAGATTCCTCCCTGTTGTGTATATTCATAGAACAGTCCTTTTTAATCTAATTGTGGAGATGAGTGAACCAAAGTTTGCTTACCCACTCCCCAGTTGAAGAATTTCTCAGTTGTTTCCAGTTTTTTGGCTGGAACTGTAAACATGTATATACAGGTTTTTGTGTAAACATAAGTTTTCTTTTCACGAGTAAGTATCTAGGAGTGGGATTGCTGGATTGTAGTTAAGTATATTTTTAACTTAAAAAGAAACTGCCAAATTGTTTCACAAAGTGGGTATACTAGTTTGCGTTTTGTTTTTGTTTTTTTTTCTTGAGCCAGAGTCTCGCTCTGCTGCCCAGGCTGGAGTGCAGTGGCACGATCTTGGCCCACTGCAACCTCCGCTTCCTGGGTTCAAGCAATTCTCCTGCCTCAGCCTCCCAAGTAGCTGGGATTATAGGCGCCCACCACCATGCCTGGCTAATTTTTGAATTTTTAGTAGAGACGGGGTTTCACTATGTTGGCCAGGCTGGTCTCGAGTGCCTGACCTCAGATGATCCACCTGTGTCAGCCTCCCAAAGTGCTGGGATTGTAGGCATGAGCCACAACACCTGGCCTCTAGCTTTTTCATATATACATTTTTCATATATACATTTTTTTTCTCCTGAGCTAGATAGTAAGTTCCTTACAGATATACTTTGTGTGTTCCATGTGCTTGTTGAGTGATAGAAACCAGCAATACTGTGGAGGGATATGATATCCGCTGCCACCCCCGGCTAATCTTTTGTGTTTTTGGTAGAGACGGGGTTTCACCATGTTGCCCAGGCTGGTGTCGAATTCCTGAGCTCAGGTGATCTGCCCGCCTCAGCCTCCGAAAGTTCTGGGATTACAGGTGTGAGCCACCCTGCCCGGCCCACTAGTTTGCATTTCTACCAGCAATGTATGAGAGTTCCTGTTGATCTTAGCACTAAGTATTGTCTGTTTTTTTCTTTTTTTTTTTTTAATTTTTAGCCATTATAATAGGTTTCTAGTGATTTCTTGCTGTAGTTTTAATTTATATTTCCCTAATGACTTATGATGTTGAAGAATCCCTAATCCTCACCTGCTCTTCACCTATAAGGTGCCATTTGGAGTTCTCTGACTATGCACACTGGCTTATATTTCTAGTTCCTTATGCATGTCCTTCCTTCACCTTCTCTTAACCCTTTTCTCTGTTTGCCTAGCTAATTAATTAGTCTTCAAGTTCTAGTGTAGGAGTACCTTTCTTATGGCATTTTCTTCCTAAAGTAGGAATATGCCTTTTCTGTGCCTCCTTTACATTTTGGCCAGACTGTAATTATGATATTTATATTGTTTCAATTGTCTGCTTATTGCCAACATGACCCTACAGATTTGAGCGTAAGGGACTATTTTATTTTAATTTCTGTAACTCTGGTGCTTAATTTATAGCTAGCTTTTAAAGGTACGAATAAATCAATGGATTAGAAGTACTATTTCTTGTATGTTCTTGGAGAAAACTGTTTGTTTGTTTGTTTGTTTGTTTGTTTGTTTGAGACGGAGTCTTGCTCTGTCACCCAGGCTGGAGTGCAGTGGTGCGATCTTGACTCACTGCAACCTCCAACTCTTGGGTTCAAGCAATTCTGCCTGTCTCAGCCTCCCAAGTAGCTGAGATTACAGGCGCGTACCACCATGCCTGACTAAGTTTTGTGTTTTTAGTAGAGATGGGGTTTCACCATGTTGCCCAGGCTGGTGTCAAACTCCTGACCTCAGGGATCCATCCGCCTCCGCCACCCAAGGTGCTGGGATTACAGGTGTAAGCCACTGCGCCCGACCTTTTTTGAGACACAGTTTCACTCTTGTTGCCCAGGCTGGGGTGTGATGGCATGATTTCAGCTCGCTGTAACCTCTGCCTCCCAGGTTCAAGTGATTCTCCTGCCTCTGCCTACCGAGTAGCTGGATTACAGGCATGTGCCACCATGCCCAGCTTATTTTGTGCTTTTAGTAGAGACGGGTTTTTGCCATGTTGGCCAGGCTGGTTTCGAACCCCTGACCTCAGGTGATCCACCCGCCTCAGCCTCCCAAAGTGCTGGGATTATAGATATGAGCCACCGCGCCACCAAACTATTGTATTTCTTTGGTCGCATTCATTTCTCTCTCTGGTAAACGTGTCAAACAAAGTTCTAAGCCCAGCCCATTGTTTTTGGAAGCAAAGAACAATTCATTTATGAAAAAAAGCAACTCCTGTTGCTAATTTTGCCAAGTAATGTTTTCTGGAGAAAAGATGCTTTCCTAAAATCCCGACATCTTTGTAAAGCATGGACCAGAAAGAGTAGCCATTAGTCACCTTTTGTTTGCAATGATGTGTGCCCATCTGAGAATTTATTTCACTTAATTTAAAACTGAATTTTCGCCGAGCACAGTGGCTCTAGCCTGTAATCCTAGCACTTTGGGAGGCTGACGCCGGTGAATCAAGAGGTCAGGAGTTCGAGACCAGCCTGGCCAACCCCGTCTCTACTAAAAATACAAAAAATTAGCCGGGCATGGTGGCAGGCACCTGTAATCCCAGCTACTTGCTGAACTGGGGCAGGAGAATCGCTTGAACACGGGAGGCACAGGCTGCAGTGAGCCGACATCGCGCCGCTGTACTCCAGCCCAGGTGACTGTGTGAGACTCAGTCTCAAAAACAAACAAACAAACAAACAAAAAAAAAACACTGAGGTTTCTTTTAAAGTGTTTATCCAAGATCTCAGTTTTTAAAATAAATTGTCCTTGGCAGCAAATTTTCTCATGAAATGCAAGAGTTGGGCATGAATTGCCTTTTTCAGTAGAGTAGAAAGAACTGGTGTTAATGTATTATGTGCTTGTAAAGACTTTTAATTTCTCCTGTGGTGTACGTTATTTCTAGGTCTGCCTTGGAAAATTAGGAATATGTCATGATTGTTTCTTGTATTTCTTTATTGCCTAGAAAATGAGACTTGAAGAAAGTTCCTTTTATTGAGTGAAAGAACATTTCATTTTCTGTCCTGAGTTTTCATTTAAAGTGAACCTAATTTTGTACATATGCAGCTAAATAAATTTATTAGGACAAAATAGTCTTTAAATATTATTAATTTAAAATAAATTCTAATGCATTTCACAACAAAAAATTAAATCACTTTATCTACATGACTTTTTTTTTTTTTTGAGATGGAGTCTCTGTCTGTCACCCAGACTGGAGTTCAGTGGCGTAATCTTGGCTCACTGCAACCTCTGTCTCTTGGGTTCAAGGAATTCTCCTGTCTTAGTCTGTCCTAGTAGCAGGGATTACAGGTATGCCACACCACACTCAGCTAATTTTTGTATTTTCAGTAGAGATGGGGTTTCACCATGTTGGCCAGGCTGGTCTTGAACTCCTGACCTCAAATGATCCACCCACCTTGGCCTCCCAAAGTGCTGGGATTACAGATGTGAGCCACCATACCTGGCCCTGCATAACTTCTTTAGGGCATATATTTAATGGGTATGTATTTACTTTCCCTTCTTTTTAGTGATCATTGACTGTTGAGGTGAATTTCTTTAAAGAGTCTGTATCTTACGTACTTTCAGTTCAGGGATTTCATTCAAATTTTAAGTTATACATATTAATAGAGGCAGTAGAGATACAGTTAATTCTAAATGTGAGAGATAATAAAATTTTATTTGAAAGTTTTAGAATTATAATTTATTATGAATGGTATTTTTAGCTCTTTAAACAAAATATTGATGCCACTCTTTGACAGTGTTTCAGTGAGAACTGGCAAGTAATGCAGTCTCTCTGTTCTGTTCCTAAATTCTTCTGCTGATAATAACGTGCACTCTTTCAGAATGTTCCTTCTATGCTTGCTGATTTTCTAGATTATTTCTTGGGGGGAAGAGGAGAACAAAGGTCTTTCTTCCTGTCTAGCCTTAAAAGGCTTTGAAAACTAGAAGGATCTTTCTTTCTAGGTTTGATTGGTTGTAAGCAGCAAATGGAAGCACAAGGTAAATGTGAACAAAGAATAAACAGTATATTATTATAAGTAAGCAATATCTTTATTTAGCAAATATATGTTGAACACATATGATATATCACACCATCAGCAGCTGAGTGAAGATAAGAAATTATTTTATTTGTCTTATTCATAGTTCTTACTAGAGGACCTGACATTTAGTAGAAACTCAATTAATACAGTAAGTGAACTGAATATGGTCCCTGCCCTTGAGGAAGATCAAATTTAGTATAGTCATATGTCACTTAACTATGGGAACATGTTCTAAGACATGAGTCATTGGGCAATGTTTTTTTATGAACGTAAAGGGTATTTATGTAAACCTAGGTGGTATAGCCTACTACATACCTGGCTGTACCATTGTATATATAGTCCTTTGTTGACCAGACTGTTGGTATATGGTGTTTGGAAGATATAGTGGGACAAGGCAGGAAGCAGAAATATGCAACTCTAAGACATAATATACTAAGTACTTAAGAATGAGACCATATATGGGAAAACTGAGGAGAGAGTAGTTAATTCTGGCTCAGGGAAACAGATTTATACAGGAAGTAGTAGTTGGTAGACCTTACAAAATGAGTAAGAATTTGAGAGGCCTTTTTGGGGAAGAACATTATGGACTATGGTAAATGGCCAGAACAGTCTCACAGGAAGAGTGCAACTTTGTGGTCTTTGGCAGAGAGATACATAGTTCAGTGTTGTTGGGGACTTGGATTATAAGGAAGAGTTACAAAAGTGAGAATAGGCCGAATGCGGTGGCTCATGCCTGTAATCCCAACACTTTGGGAGCCCGAAGCAGGTGGATCACCTGAGATAAAGAGTTCCAGACCAGCCTGACCAACATATAGTGAAACCCCATCTCTACTAAAAAGTACAAAAATTAGCTGGGTGTGGTGGCACATGCCTCTGTAGTCCCATCTACTTGGGAAGTCAAGGCAGAAGAATCACTTGAACCCAGGATACAAAGGTTGTAGTGAGCTGAGATTGCACCACTGTACTCCAGCCTGGCGACAGAGTGAGATTTCATCTCTCAAAAAAAAAGAAAGTAAGAATGGAATCAGATATTATAGAGCGTTGATGATAGTTATAGGATGAAATATACTCTATAGGTAGAAGGGAGCTTTCAGTTTTTTTTTTTTGTGGCACAGTCTTGTTCTGTCACCCAGGCTGGAGTGCAGTGGCACAATCATGGCTCTCTGTAGCCTTGACTTCCCTTGCTTAAGTGATCTTCCTGCTTCAGCTCAGCTTCCCAAATAGATGGGACTATAGGTGTACATCAGCATGCCCAGCTTTTTTTTTTTTTTTTTTTTTTTTTTTT
>NW_016810019.1:948591-954227 GCF_001698545.2 Rhinopithecus bieti
TTTTTTTTTTTTTTTTTTGTAGAGATAGGTCTCAGTATGTTGCATAGGCTGGTCTTGAACTCCTAGCCTCAAGCTATCCTCCTGCCTCCCTAAGTGTTGGGATTACAGGCATGAATCACTGCACCCAGACTGCCTTCAATCTTTTTGAGTAGGGAAGATATACGATACCTGTTTTAGAAAGATAATACAAAGTGGGGAGAGGATGAAGTGTGTGATGGCAGTCTGCAAGATTGCTGGAGAGTGTAGGGGCTAGAGCTAGGAGTTAGGTTGTGAGGCTGTTGCCTGAGGATAGAGAGTGTGATAAGAGATTAAAAAAAAAAAAAAAAAAAAAAAAAAAAAAACAAAACAAAACAGGAGGAAAATAACAGAAGAGGAGATTTAATTTGTCGAGTACCTGTTATGTGCCAGATACTCTGCTAAGAACCTAGGATTGACAAAGATGGAGACAGCGCTGTAAACATGGCTGAGAAAGGGTACCTACTCTGTAGAAGTTTGCAGGTAAAAAGGGAAATGAACATGTAAATAAATAATAAAATCCGGCCGGGCGTGGTGGCTCACGCCTGTAATCCCAGCACTTTGGGAGGCCGAGGCAGGTGGATCACGAGGTCAGGAGATCGAGACCATGCTGGCTAACATGGTGAAAGCCCGTCTGTACTAAAAATACAAAAAATCAGCCAGGTGAGGTGGCATGTGCCTGTAGTCCCAGATACTTGGGAGGCTGAGGCAGGAGAATGGCATGAACCCTGGAGGCGGAGCCTGCAGTGAGCTGAGATTGCGCCACTTCTCTCCAGCCTAGGGGACAGAGTGAGACTCCATCTCAAAAAAAAAAATAATAAAAAAATAATAAAATCCAGTATGAGATACACAGTAGTAGACCTATAAACAAATTAGAGAAGTATATTGGAGGAAGTAACCAACTCTGTTGGAAGACGGTGGTGATCAGGGAAGTCTATCTAGGAAGCTTACATAAAATTACAGAAGAGGAATACAGTTAAACATAAGCTTCGCTGTCCTTCAGTTGCTCAGGTATCCTTCACAAGATAGGATATGCACAGAGATTTAGAAGATTAGTAGCAGTTTTAGAAGCTGACTAGTTACTTTTGTCGAGAAATATAGTGGAGATATAAATCTTGGCTCTGCTACTTAACTAGTTCTGTGATTTTGTGTTTTTTGACAGACTCAGTCTTATCTGTGAAAAGGAAATAATAGTGCCAACCTCCTAAGACTAAATTACATAATTCACTTAAAGCACTTATTAGAGTACCTGGTGTGAGGCAAACTCAAGATAGCTTGATGCTGCTCTGAAAAAAGATTCCTGGTGCACAGAAAACTCATGTCTTGCTGCTGCTGCTGCTGCTGCTGCTGCTGCTGTTGCTGCTGCTGCTGCTGCTGCTGCTGCTGCTGCTGCTGCTGCTGCTGGAGGAAGCTCAGCATAAAGTTTTGTGGGAGAAATGTGTCTGGAGATGATCATGAAGGGACTTCTAATGCTAGTGGGTGTTACCTTTTATCTTTCAGGTGGTAGTTTTTAAGCAAGGAAATTATATGGTTGGATTTGCTTTTTAGGTAGGTTATCTGAGGGTAATATAGAAAATAGATCTGAGACTGACTTCCAGAGATCAGTTGGGTTATTGTAATAATAAATTGAGGGTTTAATCTGTGTAGTGGGGTTGGAGAGGAAAGTAGACAGATTTGTTAGCTAATTAGGACTTAATTTTTTTATAAGAAATCTGTCTTTATTTCCTTGATTAGGAAGTAGGAGTAGTAAGTAGGTAAAGATAGTTGTTGAGAGAGTGTTAAGGATGACTCCCTGGCTTTTAGCTTAGAAGATTAAATGGATAGTAGTGTGACTAAACACATCAGAAAATACCAGAAGGGGATTTTTTTTTTTTTTTTTTTTTTTTTTTTTTTTTTTTTTAAGAGATAGGGCCTCACTTTGTTGCCCAGGCTGGAGTGCAGTTGTGTGATTATAGCTCAGTGCAGCCTCAAACTCCTGGGATCAAGGGATCCTCCTGCCTCAGCCTCCCAGAGTGCTGGGATTACAGTTGTAAGCCATCACAACTGGCCAGGAAGTGGATCTTTAAAGAAGACGATGATGAGAACAGTGTTTGAACTGCTAGAGGACTCCCAGAAAATTAATAGCAAAGGCTTTGACTAAAAATAAATGGGATTTAGGAGAGTAGGGCTGAAGGTAGATTTTGGAGTTGTCAGAAGGTAAGTTGTTAAAGCCATGGGAATTGATAGGATCACCCAAGCGTGTAGTGTAAAAAAAAGAAGGCAGCTAAGGTGGACACCTGAAACACCATATTTAAAGGACGTATAGAAGGAGAGAATTCATCTGAGATTCTTTTCATGTACTTACGAATTTTTTTAAAAAATGTCTTCCTTGTTACATAATCATCTAAGATTCTATAAAAGAATGATCAGAGAATTAGAAGGCAGATCCTAGAAGCAGATTAGAAGGCAGATTTCAGAAGCCCTGGAAGTCAGTTCAAAGGAGGACTGCTAAGTCTCCACTGGTTTGTCATTTGGGATTGGGGTGATAGCAGGTGCAATGTGTCGGAGAGTTAGAGGTAAGGAATGGAGATAATGTGCTAGTGGACTTAGTAGCTGTGTTGCTGTTGTGAGGAACAGTAATTCACAACCCATTTAGAAAAGTAATACACTGCCAATTTGATAATTCAAGGCCAGGCGTGGTGACTCATGCCTGTAATCCCAGCACTTTTGGAGGCTGAGGTGGGAGGATTGCCTGAGCCCAGTAGTTTGTGACCAGCTTGGGCAACAAAGCGAGACCCTGTTTATTAGGCTGGGCATGGTGGCTCACGCCTGTAATCCCAGCACTTTGGGAGGCCGAGGTGGGTGGATCACCTGAGGTCAGGAGTTCGAGACCAGCCTGGCCAACATAGTGAAACCCTGTCTTTACCAAATACAAAAAAATAGCTCGGCGTGGTGGCACATTCCTGTAATCCCAGCTACTTGGAAGACTGAGGCAGGAAAATCCCTGGAACCTGGGAGGCAGAGGCTGCAGTGAGCCAGGATCGCGCTGCTGCACTCCAGCTTGGGCAACAGGGTCAGACTCTGTCTCAGCTAACTAACTAACTAACTGAATAAATACATAAATAATAAAAATAATAAAATTAGCCAGGTGTAGTGACATGCGCCTGTGGTCCCAGCTATATGAGAGGCTGAGCCAGGAAGATCGCTTGAGCCCAGGAGGTCAAGGCTGCAGTGAACTGTGTTTCTGCCACTACACTCTAGCCTAGGCTACAGAGTGACACTATTTCGGGGTGGGGGAGGGGGGAAGAAATTTTGGAAATTCAGGAAGAGAAAAGGTACAGAAAAATGTAAGGGGGAAAACTAAACCATAATTTTGTATAATTAATTGCTGTCAATACTTCTGCTCATTTCTTTGCAAATTTTATATATACACTTATGTTTTAAGCTTAGTTGTACTCTTTTTTTTTTTTTTTTTTTTTTTTGAGACAGAGTCTCTCTCTGTTGCCAGGCTGGAGTGCAGTGGTACGATTTCAGTTCACTGCAATCTCTGCCTCCCAGGTTCAAGTGATTCTGCCACCTCAGCCCACCGCGCCCCCCACCCCACCCCAGTAGCTGGGACTACAGGCGCACGCCACCACGCCCAGCTAATTTTTGTATTTTCAGTAGACACAAGGTTGCACCATGTTGGCCAGGATGGTCTCTATCTCTTGACCTCGTGATCCGCCCACCGCGGCCTCCCAAAGTGTTGGGATTACAGGCGTGAGCCACCGTGCCCAGCCTAGTTATCCTCTTTATACAGGTTTTTACTTCCTGTGTTTATCATTTATTTAATATTTTTTGGGAGACAGGGTATTACTCTGTTGCCCAGGCTGTAGTGCAGTGACACAATCATACCTCACTTTAACCTCAAACTGTTGGGTTCAAGTGATCCTCCTGCCTCAGCCACTCAAGTAGCTAGGACTACAGAGATGTGTCACCATGCCTGGCCTATTTTTAAATTTTTTTGTAGAGGATTATTATTGATTTATTTCTGTGTAACAGTTACAGTGTATTTCTTACATAATTATAAGCATTTTTCTATGAGATTAAAAGCTCTGAATATCTTTTTATTTTTAGCTGTGGCATAGTCTGTTGTAAGTTTATTAAGGCACATCCATAGCTCTTCTCCTGTTGCCAGTTATTTAGATTGTTTTAATTCTTTCACTATCCTAAATAATCTTTTTTGCATGAAATTTGTCTTTATTTCCTTAGGAAAGATTTCTTGAAGTCGAATTGTGGATCACAAGAAGGGATATGCACATTTTTAAGGCTTATGATACGCATGGCCAAATTACTCTCCAGAAAAATTGTTCCAATTTATGTTTGGGTGGGAGAGACTTTGTTGTATGTATATCCTGAGGAGAAGGAATCACTAGTGAGTCCAGGAGAAGACTGAGAAGGCGAATGAGGCAAGTTTCTTTGTCCAGCAGATAGGATATGGGGATTTAAGTATAAATTAGGAATGTGGGATGCTATATGGAATTTATTTATTGGCACTTATCACTACTTCTGGAAGCCTGGCTTGACAACCATTTCACCTCCAAATGAGATTAGGCTCCTCTGTTAACGCCCTTTCATGGCACCTTGTACTTCCCCTTCATAGCATTTAATCACATTCATAATTAATTATTTAAGATCTGTCCTGCCTGTTAGAGTATCCCCTGTAGGGAGGGCACAGACTTTTGTCTTTGCCACAGCTTTATACACAGAGATATTTAGTAAATGTTCATTGATCAGAGAAGTGGAAGTATTGAGGAACTATGAGATTTAAAACCATAAATTTGAGACAGCGGTTTATATACTTCAAATTTTTCACTATATACTCAGCTGGTTAGAGAGGAAAGTTGAATTGTATGATTGATGCAAAATGGGAAACTATAGGTTAGGTAAGTTGGAAGAACAATCGTAGTAATTGAGGTTACTGGTGAGGGAATATCTAAATGGACCATTTTAGTTCAGGCTGGGTAAGGAAAAAATGAAATCAGCATGGAGCTGATAATACTCAGACAGAATGAGAGATTTAAATTTTGCTGTTTTTAGTGAGTTTTAAGGAGATGCGGAAGGATTTCTGAGGTGGATTTGCTGCATTTGGCTAAGTGTAGGTCATAACAATGAAAGACAACTGAAGAGAAGCAAAGCTTTATCAGAGAGGCTTTTTTGGTCTGTTTTGTTCACTGCTATATCCATGGTGTGTCGAACAATGCCAGACGCAAAATAGGTGCTGCATAAATATGTTAACTGAGTAGAGGTGGGTAGGGATAATAACATCTTTTCTTTTGTAAAGCCCTAGCACTTTCTGTGCGTAGTACAGAGTACAGATATTCAGTATTTATGGAATGAACAGAATACGAGTCTTGGATTTTGGATATGTTCTTTACCTACATTTTGAAACCATCAGGAATGGTAGGAGCTGCATTTTTGGTGGAAAGGAAAATTGGTTATTTAAGAAGGTATGAAATATGGGAAAAGTGACCTAAAGATATATAACCATCACGTTTCTCAAATTATTCTTGAGTCGGTTATCTTTAGTGTGGTTTAAATCCCAAATCAACCTTACCTCTTACTCTGTCAGTTTTTTTTTTTTTTTTTTTTTTTTTTTTTTT
>NW_016810019.1:954533-977193 GCF_001698545.2 Rhinopithecus bieti
TCCCGGGTTCACGCCATTCTCCTGCCTCAGCCTCCCGAGTAGCTGGGACTACAGGCGCCCGCCACCTCGCCCGGCTAGTTTTTGTATTTTTAGTGGAGACGGGGTTTCACCGTGTTAGCCAGGATGGTCTCGATCTCCTGACCTCGTGATCCGCCCGTCTCGGCCTCCCAAAGTGCTGGGATTACAGGCTTGAGCCACCGCGCCCGGCCTGTCAGTTATTTTATACTTAACAAATGTAGGTACTTTTTTTTTCTCCAGGAAGTTTTTTTTCCAGTTACAAGGTAATGCATTCTTAATGCAAAAGGGAAAATCAAACAGACTAATCCTGTGAAATAGAAAAAAGCATAAATATTTTTAAAAGGATATGCAATACTACCACCCAGATTAATGGCAGTTGACATTTTGGAGTATATTCTCTCCAGCTTTTGTCCTCTATTCAGACTGCTTTCAACATTAGTCTAAGAAAGAAAAATTGGTTTAAGATGTATTCGAGTTACATGAGAGATTAAAAAAATATTATTCTCATGGGTACCAGTACTTTTACTTTCACTTTAATGTAAATTTAATTAAAAATTCAGGGAGAAAATTTCATTTTAATGTCTTAAAGACACCCATGTCATATAACTTTAAGGTTGTATAGTTTTTTCCTGATGAATATATTACTTGAAATCCAACCAGGAAAACAGTTTATAACCATTCTATTTATGTTTATCTCAGATATATTGAGTTCTTGTTCTTTGCCTATTGCTGGAATCACTTAGGTTGATTAACATTCCAGGAAAAGGAGAAATGATCTGTTGGTCCTAGACCTTTTGGTGTTGTGGATTATTTGGTAGTCTGGATAGTTTTTTTTGAGGAGTGGTTGAAATGTTTTAAAAATGGTTGTTGAGAACTAATTGTTGTCAGATGGAAAAACAGATTGGTTAAGAGTTGAGATTCATCCCAGTGCTTCTTCGTGGTTTGTATAATACAGAATCTAAGGAGTTTTCCTCCCCAACATTTGCAGACATATAGAAGAGAGAGTTAATACAGTGAATACCCTTGTACACACCACCTAGATTTTAGATTTAGGATTTTGCTCTATTTACTTTGTTGCAGATCTGTGCATCCACACCCCATCTTTTTTAAATGCATTTCAAAGTGAGTTGCAGAGTTTCCAAATCAGTTTTAAAGTCTCTCATTTTATACTTCTTTCTTTTTTCTTACTCTGAGAATCTTTGATTCTAGTGATATTAACATATTTATTTGCCTTAGCCTAGGATATTTTGATACATTTTCAAAATAAAATACCAGTAATTTGGGAGACCAAGGCGGGTGGATCACCTGAGGTCAGGAATGTAAGACCAGCCTGGCCAACATGGTGAAACCCTGTCTCTACTAAAACTAACAAAAATTAGTTGGGCCCAGTAGCGGGTGCCTGTAATCCCAGTGACTCGGGAGGCTGAGGCTGGAAAATCGCTTGAACCCAGGAGGTGGAGGTTGCAGTGAGCCGAGATTGCGCCATTACACTCCAACCTGGGCAACAAGAGGAAAACTCTGTCAATTAAAAAAAAAAAAAAAAAAATCAGTATTAACAAAAACATTGAATACTGTATGATTTTTTGCATTTATTTATTTATTGTGCTTTGGTTTTTAAAATATATCCCATTGGGGATGGATATTCAAAATACTGTGTTTTGAAGTCACTTGAAGTAATTCTTTTTTCTGTATTTCTGCCACCAACTTGATATATGCTAGTTTCACTTATTTAAAATTATCTTCCATTCATAGGGACTGATTTTTAAATTTTTGTTTTAACTATGTAAAACATTTACATTGTTCCAAAGTAAGACTGTTTAAGAAGGCATTTGGCCCAGGCGCGGTGGCTCACACCTGTAATCCCAGCACTTTGGGAGGCTGAGGTGGGAGGATCACCTGAGGTCAGGAGTTTGAGACCAGCCTGGCCAACATGGCGAAACCCCATCCCCATCTCTACTAAAAATACAAAAATTAACCAGGTGTGGTGGCACGTGCCCGTAATCCCAGCTACTTACTAATCAGGAGGCTGAGGCAGGACAACCGCTTGAACCTGGGAGGTGGAAGTTGCAGTGAGCCAAGATTGTTCTACTGCACTCTGGCCTGGGTGACAGCACTTCACAGAAGGTTCACATCATCCTTCCCCCCCCACCTCAGGTAACCATTTTCATTAGTTCTTGGTTTATTCTTTTATTATTTCCTTTTGAAAATGTAAGCAAATATGCCATCGAAAACTTTGAAGAGGTATCACAAGTAGCTGATGACACTAGTTGACTGTAGGTAGAGGAAGTGGTTAAATGGGGATGGGAGTGAAAGGAAACTTAACTTTTTTTTGAGAGGTTTAGTATATTTTTACATTGAGAGAGGTACATTTATACTGCTACCTATAGTCCACTCCTTTTAAGGTACTCTTGTATTGTGAGCAGTAATGAAATTAGCTAATAACCTCTTCTGTACCTTTTCTTCCCTTTCCCCAGTGTCTGTGGGTTTTTTGCATTTAAAATTTATTATTGATTAACATGCAATAAAATACATGTTTTTCAGTATACAGTTGTGAGTTTTGACAAATAGAATTACCTAACAACCACCACAACTAGAATTACATAACCACCACCACAATCAAGATAAATAACAGTTCTCTCACCTCCCCAAACTTTCTCTTGTTGCCCCTTTATCTGAAACCCTTCTCCCACCCCTAACTTCTCACAACCACTGATCTGTCTTCTGTCCCTATAGCTTTGCCTTTTGAAGCCAGAATGTTATATAAATGTAACCTTTTGAGAATGGCTATTTTGTATTCACTTAGCATGATGCATGTGATACTCATCCAGGTAGTTGAGTGTATCAATAGGTGATTGCTTTTTCTGTAAATTCTCTTTTGTTAATTGTTTTATATCTATGTTTTACGAGCATATAGCATTTGCATATACCATGCTGTTATCTTTATTCTGATCACTTAGTGTTAATTTTAAATTATATTCAATACTCTTCCCCAGACCTTATCCCAAAGATACTTTTAGGATTTTTTCGTTGTCTGAAGCTCACATTCTACAAGTGAGCTCATGGGAACAATATTCTTTTAAGTCCTTTCAGTTCAGACTATTTGTATGTGATCATTATACTCATTATATTTGAAGCTTTGGTTGGATGTAAAATCCCTGGCTCATGTTTTCTTTCTTTCTTTCTTTCTTTTTTTTTTTTCCCCAAGACAGACTCTCACTTAGTTGCCCAGGTTGGAGGGCTGTGGCACAATCATGGCTCACTGCAGCCTCAACCTCCTGGGGCCAAGCGACCCTCCCACCTTAGCCTCCTGAGTAGCTGGGACTACAGGTGCACACCACTATGCTCAGCTAACTTTATTTTTTATTTTTATGTTTGTTGGGACAGGGTCCCATTGTATTGCTCAGGCTGGTCTTGAACTCCCGGGCTCAAGTGATGATCTTCCCACCTCAGCTTCCCGAAGTGCTGGGATTACATGGATGAGCCACTGCGCCCAGCTATGTTTTTTTTATGAGCTCTGTGGGTATTTTCAAAGTCTTCTGCCATTTTATTCTTACAAGAAATTTGGTCATTTGCTTGGATACCTGAAAGATGTTTCTTTTTCTTTGAAGAGCCGTTACTTGAATATGTCTTGGTGTTGATCTTGCCTTAAGTAGTAGGTTCAAGTATTTTATTTCAGAAAACTTATTTTGTGTGATGGTTTTCAATATTTGTTCTGTTCTATTACATGGGTTTATTTTTTAGGGACTCTAATTATGAATGTACATTGGATCTATTTGACTAACTTCTATTATTATTTTATTTTTTTGAAGGGTTTTTTGGGTAAAAACTGGAAAGCCTGCTAGAGAAATTCTAAAAAGGCTGTAACACTTGACTAACTTTGTTATTTTGAAAATTTTCCTCCATTCTCTTTCCTCTTTTCTTGTGGGGTCTGTTATTTTGTGTTCCATTTGGCTTGTCTTTATTTCTGAAATAATTTTCCTTTTTTTCTTCTAATTCTTATGTAAATAAGAACACTAATTTTTGACCAATTTATATTAAAATTGGAGACTTCCTATGAAAAGTCTTGAACATCCAGTGTAAATTTTAAGTTATAGCACTTATGAAAATAAATATTATTGAAAACTAAACAGTAAAACGCATCTCAGTCTCCATAGTTTTATAGGTACACCTCATTTGGTACAAGTAGAACCTGTAATGTTTATAAAATTGAAATGTAAATCACTTTCTTCTGAACTTATTTGTGTGATTTAAAGTTGCTACTTTTATTGTTTATTAATCTTACAGGGATATGTTGAAAACAAGATTTTGAATATGGATTATAATATAAATAATTTTATTAACCAAAAATGTCAGTTTACTAGAAACATAAACAATTTCATGTCTATTGGGTAAAAAGTAGAATTTGTTGTTTTATGCGTATGATAGATTATTTTCCTTTACATTTAACACTGTAACAGTTTAGCAAGTCAGGAAACCAAGTTGTTTTGTGTTTTGTTGTTGTCATAGGAGTTAACTACAGATGGAATTATTTGACGAAGAATTGTCAGAGGAACTCTCAAACTAATAGGCTTTTCTTGTTTTTAGAGCCTTATTGTCATAGTTATTAAAAGGCAGGATAAATGAATGGGTCCTTGAAGTCCGTCTTAGTAAATGTAGCCAGGCCTTAATTTAAGGTATTGTATATTTATATTTTTATAGCTCTTTGAGAGGTAATGGGAGAAAGATGCAGCCGAAGAAAGATGCAGCTTGCTGTATATTATTGTGAACTTTCCGAAGGCAAGAAATGATTTCTGTTCTCCATGATTCTTTATGCTTTGGGAAGAATGTGGTAGAGAAGGTGCAGTGTAGAGAGAGAGAGATAAGTAGCTGCTTTACTGTCAGCATAGAATTAGAATTGGAAGAAATTTTTTTAATCACAGATGATAAAGCGAAATGTTCTAGGTTTGAATAGTAATCTTGAAAAAGGACTTCTGTTAAAGCTTCTTACCTCAGTTCCATTGGTGCAGATAATCATCTGGTGATTAATATTTCACTTTGCAGTATTTTGAGCATGCATATACTTAAATTTCTTTTGTATATTAATAGTGGCTATTCTAAGAATGTAGGTGTTGGATACGGTATGGTAAAATCTGTGCAGCTGCAGGGGGATGTGTGAATAAGACTTAGAAGGAAGAATTTTATTATACTCACAGGTCTTAGGGAGGGTCACTGCATGCCACACAGAGGAAGCACCAGGTTTTAGTCAGGAAGCAGAAGACAGGAGCCACGGAAAAGTCGGCCAGAGTCTTTATTGGTATTTCCTGGGAAAGGTAAGGGAGGGCAGAGTAAACAGTTAAGGATTGATGAGTTTGGATGATTCCTGCAGGCTTTGAGCTGTAGAGGTGTCTCTAATTGCCTGGTACCTGACTCTGGAATGATTTAGGGCAGGAAATACTGGCTTCGTATGTGAGCGTAGATAAGGAGGTGGGTTTGGCTGTAGACTCAGGATTGGTTGGTTTGTATATGGAAGGCATGCTCCTGTGAGCTCTCTTATCTCTAAGAAAGTGCTAGCCCTGGCGAGCAAGCTTTTTAAGAAGCCAAAACATAATATAGTAAATAAAAAACATGATTTAAATACAATGGCCAACTGAAGTTCTGTTTACCCTGTCAAATAATTTCTGTGTTAATAATCTTTGAGAACCATAGCTTTCTCAACAATTGCTTTCTTTTTGGTTCTTTATTATTTTTTATGAGTTGTCATTTCTTTTAGATAGTGATTGCCTTTTTTAAACCCTGAAATACATATCAGGTATGTAACCTGATTGAAATATTTTCACAGGAGCATCTGCAATTGTTTTTTGTTTGTTTGTTTTTTGAGATAAGGTCTCTGTTGCCCGGGCTGGAGTGCAGTAACATGGTCACTGTTCACTGCAGCCTTGAACTCCTGGGCTTAGATGATCCTCCCACCTCAGCTTCTTGAGTAGCTGGCACTACAGGCATGTACCACTATGCCTGGCTAATTTTTTGTATTTTTTATAGAGATGGGGTTTTGCCATGTTGTCCAATCCAGGCTAGTTTCGAACTACTGGGCTCAAGTGATCCACCCACCTCAGTCTCCTAAAGTGCTGGGATTATAGTCTTGAGCCACCATACCTGGCCTGCAATTGTTGATGGAATGTTTTTGGTTTAATTTTATAGCACTACTATGTGAATCACCAGTTGGTATATATCACTTTTAATATTATTTCACTTTTGATGGTTGAAAGATAGATGTTAAAGTTTGTTCTTTTACATGAGAAAAAAATGGGTATGTGTTCATAAGTGTAAATATTTAAGATTGGTAACTTGTGAGTTATAGACAAATGCCCTGAGTTTCTTAATAGAAATAGATAGATATACATATGCTAGTGCATCTTGCTGTAGTAATTAACTTTTGGTGCTCTTAAGTCTTCTTATATTCATAATGACATTTGTCAGAAATAAAGCATTTTATTTCAAAGGTATTAAGTAATTTTTAGGTCTTGTAAGATAAAAAAAAAAAGGATCCCTCTTACCGTGTCAGTAACTTATATACGTGAATAAACTATTCAGAATTTGAAATTTTAAACATCAAGCAAGGAATTTGATAGATACCATTAGACCCATTAGATTAATGATTTAGTATAATTAGAATTTTCTTCTGAAATTAATAAACACTTGAGTAAAGAAATTACATTTATAAAAATGCTTTTGAGTTTCAAATAAGGCACTGGTCAACCAACTCCAATCCTACAGGACAAAATGCCTTCAGCTTACCAATCTTTTGAAACTGCTAAAATGGAATTTCACTCAAAAGGGTCATTGTCTACCTTTTGGAAAACATTGTTACTTTACATTTTAATAAAATTAGAGAGCTGTACAAGCTGTTTTATAACATGCTTTCTAGCCCATTATTGTGTTATATTTTTTTTTTATTAAAACTATTTTTATAGCAGGATTTACAATGACCTCATAGACTTGTTTTGACTTTAAGACTTTGAGGATTCTAGGGTTCTAGCAGGACCTGGCCAGAGTTTGAGGGCTTCTCAGTTGCAGGGCCGTGTCTTCCTCCATTGAGCCATTGAGTTTGTATAGTGGACAGGGCCTGGGTGGGACTATTTTAAGATGGAGGCAAAAGTACCATGTACTTTTAATGTATGCATATATAGTGATTTATTACCTGTCTTTTGTTGCACATAAAGGTTAGTCTCAGTTTCATTTAGAATGAAAAGAATGTTTATTGAACATTCTTTTGTTTTGACATATCTTTTGACATATCTTTGGATATGTCAATGATTATTTTCTTTAGAATATATTAGATAAAAAGGATTTGCCATTTTAAGGATACTTTCTTTGAGGACTAGTGAGATCTAATATTTTTTATGTTTCTTTTCATGTACCTGTGTGTGTTTTCCTGAAGTGCCTGTTCAATTATTATTCATGTTTTGTTGGAGTATTTACTTTTTAAAAAATTTATTTTTAATTAACATGCAGTAAAGTTAACTTTTTTTTCTGTTTGTACAGTTCTGTGAATTTTGACAAATGCATAGGTTCCTGTAACCACTAACACAATTGAGATACAGAACAATTCCATCACTCTCCAAACTTCCCTTTTATGCCCCTTCATTAATCCTCCCTCTACTTTTAACTCCTGGCAGCCACTGAATGACTTTCTTTTCCTATAGAGTTTCTGTTTCCAAATGGCATGTAAATGGAATCATTCAGTATGTAACCTTTTTTAGGGGGGAGGGGGGATGAAGTCTCGTTCTGTTGCCCAGGCTGGAGTGCAGTGTGGCGTGATTTTGGCTCACTGCAACCTCCACCTCTCAGATTCAAGCGATTCTCCTGCCACAGCCTCCAAAGTAGTTGGGATTACAGGCATGCACCACCACGCCCAGCTAATTTTTGTATATTTAGTGGAAACGGAGTTTCACCATGTTAGCCAGGCTGGTCTCAAACTCCTGCCTTAAAGTGATCCTCCCGCCTTGGCCTCTCGAAATGCTGGGATTACAGGCGTGAGCCACTGTGCCCAGCCAGGATGTAACCTTTCGAGACTGACTTCTTTCACTTAGTATAATACCTGTTAGATTAATCCATATTGATGCTTGTACCAGTAGTTCATTACTTTTTATTACTGAGTAGTAGTCCACTTCTCAGGGTGTAAGTTTATTCATCTCTTCCCAGCAGAAGGACTTTGGGTTTTTTGCAGTGTATGTAATTATGAGTGTAACTGCTGTAAACTTTCACAGGTTTTTGTGAGAACTTATTGTCTTAATATTTTTAATCATACTGTATATTAAAGATATAATTTTTTGTTACATATATTGGAGTATTTCTCCTAACTTGTTTTCCCTTTATATTTGTTCATTTTGTTTTTATTCCCCTAATTAACAAGCTTTGGTTTTTAGTTTTAGGTTTACAGAGAAAGAAAACAGTAAGATAGTTCCCTCCCATATGTGCCCATCTTCCACACACAGTTTCTCTTAAGAACATCTTGCATTAGTGTGGTACATTTGTTACAACTGGTGAACCAATATTGTTACAGTATTATTAACAAAAGTCTATTAGATTATATAAGGGTTCACTCTTTTGTTGTACATTTCTGTGAGTTTTGGCAAATGCATAATGTCACGTATCCAAATTGTCACATAGAACAGTTTGACTGACTAAAAATCCCCTATGCTCTATTTATTCACCCTTTTCCCTTCTCTCCTCTCCCCCTACCTGCAGACTCATGACACCCACTGATCTTTTTGCTGTCTTCATAGTTTTGCTTTTCCTTTAAAGAGTGTTATATATTGGAATCATACAGTACATGGTCTTTTCAGACTGGCTTCTTTCACTTAGCGGTGTACATCTAAGACCCATATGTGTTTTTTCATGGCCTAATGGTTCATCACTTTTTGTCACTAAATAATACTCCATTGTATGGATGTACCATAGTTTGATAATCCAGTCACCTATTGAGGGACTTCTTGGTTCCTTCCAGATTTTGTTATTTATGTATAAGTTGCCACAGACATTTGTGTGCAAGTTTTTATGTGGTTGTAAATTTCCACCTTGTTTGAGTAAACGTCTAGGAGTGTGGTTGCTGAATCATATGGTAAGACTGTGTTTACCTTTGTGAGAAACTGGCAAACCATCTTCCAAAGTGGCTGTACCATTTTGCATTCCCACCAACAATGAATGAAATTCCTGTTACACCACATGCATCCTCACCAGCAATTGGTATGTCAATTGTTTGAATTTTAGCCATTATAATAGGTGTGTAGGGGTATCTCATTATTTTTAATTTGCATTTCCCCAGTGATATATGCTAAGCATCTTTTCATATGTGTATTTGTCATTTGTAGATCATCTTTGGTGAAATGTCTATCCAGAGCTTTTGCCCAGTTTTAATTGGTTGTTTTTCTTGTTGAGTTTTAAGAATTCTTTTTATATTTTGAATATACAAAGGTCCTTTATCAGATACTTGTTTTGCAAATACTTTTCTCCCAGTGTGTGGCTTATCTTTTTGTTCTCTTAATAGTGTCTTTCACAGAGCAGTAGTTTTTAATTATAATGAGCCCTATTTGCTCTTTCTTTCTTTTCATAGTCCTTGCTTTTGGTTTTGTATGTAAAAAGTCATTGCTGAACCAAAAGTCACCTAAATTTTCTGTGTTTGTGTTTCTCCTATGTTTTCCTATGTTTATAGTTTTGTATTTTACTTTTGGGTCTGTGGTCCATTTTGAGTGGATTTTTTCTGAAAGGCGTAAAATCTAGATACATTTTCCCTGTTGTACTGCTTTTGCTGTTTTGTCAAAGATCAGTTGACAAATACAAGATCAGTAATTTTGTAGGTCTATTTTTGTACTCTGTTCTGTTTCATTGATCTGTGTGCACACTTTTGCCAATACCATGCTCTCTTGATACTGTAGTTTTACAGTAAGTCTTGAGGTTGAGTAGACTTGAAGTAAAATTCTCTAACTGTTCTTTAGCATTGTTCTATTCTAGATCTTTGCTTTTCCATTGAAACTTTAGAATCAGTTTCTTAATATTCATAAAATAACTTGCTGGGATTTTGATTGGAATTATGCCAAATCTGTGGATCAAGTTGGAAAGAAGTGACATCTTAACAGTACTGAGTCTTCCTGTCCATGAACATAGGCTATTTTTCTATTCATTTAGATTTTCTTTGATTATTTCAGCAGTTTTATAGTTCTCATGGTATCAATTTTGTTCACATTTGTTAGATTTATGCCTAAGTATTTCCTTTTTTGTTGGTGCTAATATAAGTGATATTGTGTGTTTAAACTTCCAGTTCATTGCTGGTGCATAGGAAATTGACTTCTGCATATTAACCTTGTATTGTATTCTGCCACCTTGCTATGATTGCTTTTTTTTCCCAAGAGGCTTTTTTCTCCATTCTTTGATACAGTCTGCATAAACAATCTTTTCAGCTACAAAAGTAGGTTTATTTTTTCTTTCTCAATCTATATACCTTTTATTTCCTTTTCTTGTCTCCTTGCATTAGCTAGGACTTCCCCTATGATGTTGAATATGAGCTGTAAAAGGAAACATCTTTGCCTTTTTTCTGGTCTTAAAGAGAAAGTGTCTAGTTTCTAGCCATTAAGTATGAGACTAGCTGTTGGGTTTTTTGTAGATCTTCTTTATCAAGTTGAGGAAGCTGCCCCTCTTTTCCTAGTTTACTGAGGGTTTTTATCAAGATTGGTGTTGGATTTTGTCAGATACATTTTCTGCATCTGTTGGTCTGATCATGTGATTTTTCTTCTTTAGCTTCTTGATGTGATTGATTACATTGTTTTCTTTGAATGTTGAGCCAGCTTTGCATATCTGGGGTAACTCCCACTTAGTCTTGGTGTATAGTTCTTTTTTAAAAAATTTTAATTTAATGTATTTATTTTAATACTCAGACTTCAAGGAGATATAATTCTTTTTGTACATTGCTGGATTTGATTTGCTAATACTTTGTTGAGGATATTTGCATCTGTGTTCATGAGAGATATTTGCCTGTAGTTTTCCCTTGTAATGTCTTTATTTGGTTTTGGCATTAAGGTAATGCTAGACTCAGAATGACTTAGGAAGTGTACCCTCTGAGTGTAATTTCTGGAAAAGATTGGAGACAGTTGTGTTATTTCTACCTTACATGTTTAGTTGGAATTACCCTGAAGCCATCTGGGTCCAGTGTTTGGTTTTTTTGGGAAGGTTATTTATTGTTACTATTATTTTTTTCTGAGTATATATGTTTATTTAGCTTTTACAAACAATAACCACAATTAAAAAAAAAGAATGAATGCAGATAACTTTTGAACACAATATATCATACACCCTTATTGGATATATTCTGAGGACAAACATTATGCAACAAATATTCTTGAATTTTATTTAATAGATTTATTATGGGTGTGCTTGCTACTACTGGGTATCATTGCTTCGAGGCTCTTTCAGTGGATGGAGTTTATTTTGACACTACAATTCAATCTGGTTACCAGAGTTCTTCCTCTTCTTTCTCATTTCTGTAAAGGTTATTAATTATTGATGTAATTTTTTTAATCTATAGAGGCATATTCAGATTTTCAATTTCTCCTTGTATGAGTTTTGATAAGTTATATCTTTCAAGGAATTGCCTTGAAATCCATTTCATCCAAATAATCAAATTTGTGGGAATAAAGTTAGTTATAAATGTTTCTTTAATACTTTTTTAATGTCTGTGGGATCAGTATTGATATTATTACTGATAATGATAGTTTCTTATGTCTTTGATTTTGGTATTAATAATTTGTGTTTTTTTCTTGGTTATCCTGGCTAGAGGTTTATCAATTTTACTGATCTTTTCAAAGAAATGGCTTTTAATTTTGTTGATTTTTTAAAATTTTATTATTTTAAATTTCGCTGCTGTCTCCTCTATTTCTCATTTCTTCCTCTTTCTCTTGGTTTGTATTTATTGCTCCAGTTTCCTAAGGTGGAAAGGTAAATCATTGATTTTAGATCACCCTAACATTCAGTGCTATACATTTCTCTATAGGCATTGCTTTCACTGCATCCCACAAATTTTGATATGTTGTTTTCATTTAATTCAAAATATTTTTAAATTTCTCTTCAGACTTCTTTGACTGATATGTTATTTTAAAATGTGTTGTTTAATCTCCAGATATTTGGGGATTTTCCAACTATCTTTCTTTTATTGATTTCTAGCTTAATTCCATTAAAGTCTGAGAGCATAGTTTGTGTGACTTTAGTTAAGGCGTGTCTTTTTTATGTCTCAGAATGTGGTCTGTTTTGGTGAATGTTTTTGTGAGATTAAGAATAATATGTATTCTACGGTTATTGGATAAAGTATACTGTAAATATCAGTGAAATCCAGTTGATTGATGATACTTTTCAGTTTGACTATATCTTCACTGGTTTTCTGCCTGCTATGTCTGCCAATTCTGATATAGGGGTGTTGGTGTCTTCAGTTATAGCTGTGGAGTTAACTGCTGCTTCTTGTAGCTCTGTCGTTTTTGTCTCACCTCTTTTGACACTTTGTTGTTAGGCTCAGACACATTAAGTGTGGCTGACTGCCACAGTTATTACTTGAGACTATCACTAAGACAGTTACTACTGTTACTGTTACTACTTGAGACCATCATTATGAGACCTGAATCAAGGGGACAGAAGTAAAAATGAAAACTTAAGACAAAAGTAACTATTTTAAAGTAAGAGTAACATGGGGAAGAAGAGAAGAAGACAAGGGCTCCCTGCTTCTAGTGAGCAAAGGCAGCTGCCTGAGACTCTACAGCCCTTAGTATTTATTGGGTAGAAAGAGCAGGGAGGAGGAGGTAGTGATTGGTCAGCTGCTTGATTGATCACAGGTTCACATTATTGCTAACAGGCTTCAGTTGCGCCTATTCACAAGAAACAATTGTGCCTGGGTGGTGGCTGCCTTCAGCCTTCCTTCTGGGCAGCAGACACAGTTTGTGAGTTTGCCAACATCCTGCTTTTATGAGAAACACTTTGCTGTTTAATCATATAGCCTCCAGCAATATACTGAGTTGATCATGACCCTCAACAATTAAGGATTGTTACATCTTATTTGATAATGGATCCTTGATCATTATGTAATGTTCCTGTTTTTCTCTGATAATTTTCCTTGTTCTGAATTCTGCTTTGTTAGAAATTAATATAACTAGTCCAGCTGCCTTTTGATCAGTGTTGGCATTGTATGTATTTCTCCATCGCTTTAACCTATCTGTGTCTTTATATTTAGAGTGAATTTCTTGTAGACAACATATATTTGCGTCTTACTTTTTATTCACTCTTGTCAGTTCTGTCTTTTAATTGGTATATTTAGACCATTCACATTGAAAGTATTGTTAAAGTTGGATTTTAGTGTCTACCGTATGTGTTTCTTACTCATTATACTTGTCCCTTGTTGCTTATTTTAAAATTTACTTTTTTTCTTTTCTTTTTTTTTGAGACAAGGTCTCCCTCTGTCACCCAGGCTGGAGTGCAGTAGCGTGATGTCGGCTCACTGCAACCTTGACTTCCTGGACTCAAGTGATTCTCCCACTTCAGGTTCCCAAGTGGCTGGAACTACAAGGGCACACCACCACACCTGGCTAATTTTTTGTGTTCTTTATGGAGATGGGATTTTGCCACGTAGGCCAGGCTGGTCTTGAACTCCTGGGCTCAGGTGATCCTCGCACCTCGGCCTCCCAAAGGGATTACAGGCATGAGCTACTGTGCCTAGCCCATTGTCTGATTTTAATTGAACATTGTATATGATTCCATTTTTCTTTTCTATTTAAGATACGAATTGTACTTCTTTCAAAAGATTTTTTAGTAGTTTCCCTTAGAGCTCATATAAGTTCATTTTTAAATACCACTTACACTACTTCACAGATAGTGCAGGTACCTTATAACAGAATATAACCAATTCCTCCCTCCTGACCCTTATAGCATTGCTGTTATTCATTTCACTTATCCATAAACAACAGTTACCCAAGATATTGTTACTATTTTGAATACTTATCTATGTGATCAGTTAAGCTTAAGGAAAATAAAAGAGTGTGTCTTCATTTATTCCTTCTTGGACTCTTCCTTTCTTCATAAGGATTCTCTTTTCTCACCTATATTATTTTCCTTTTCTCTGAAGAACTTTTAACAAATCTTACAAGGCAAGTTTGTTGGCGACAAGTTCCCCAGGTCTGAGAAAGTCTTTATTTTTCTTTTACTTTTGAAGGATACTTTCTCGGGATGCTAAATCCTAGCTTGGTGGGGTTTTTTCCCCAACACTTAAATATTTCACTCCACTCTCTTCTTGCTTACATGATTTCTGAAGGGAAATCTGATAAAATTCTTACCCTTCTTTCATATAGGGTTTTTTTTTCCCCCTGATTTCTTTCAAGACTTACTCTTTGTTTGACCTAGGTTTGAAGATGAGGTGTTAATGTTTTGATGTTTATCCTGTTTAGTGTTCTCTGAGCTTTCTGGATTTGCCATTTGGGGTATCTGTCATTAATTTTGGAAAAGTATCAACTATTATTACTTCAAATACTTCATTTTCTTTATTTCTTCTCTTTCTAGCATTACTATTATGAATATTTTTCACCTTTTATAGTTGTCCTACATTCTAAAAGATCATGTTCCAGTTTTTTTTTCAAGCTCACTGATTCTTTTTTTTTTTTTCAGTCTGCTGATTTCCCATCAAAGGGATTCTTTGTGTTAATGTTTTTTATTTCTAGCATTTGGTTTTGATTCTTTCTTATAGCCCTTAGCATTTTAATGAGCATTTAATAATTAAAATTTAATTTTAATTATTTAAAATTTCCAGTTTGATCATTCAAAATCTGCCTTATCTGAGTTTGGTTTTGATGTTTGCTTTGTCTCTTCGGACCTTTTCCTTGCCTGTTACATGCCTTGCAATTTTTTGCTGAAATCTGGACATGACTTACCGAGTAGTAGAAACTCAGGTAAACATGTGTTTAATGTGAGATTTTAGGTTTATCTGGCTAGGAGTTGGGCTGTGTTTAATGTTCACTAGGTATTTGTATTGTTGTAGGTATAAGACGTTTCATTTTCCTCTACTTTCCTGGTTTTTGTCTTGTTGTTTTGGGTGTCCTTAGAAACTTTTATTAATAAAAAAAGTCTGTTTCTTGTAATTTTCTCAGTTGTAATCTGTTACATTGGAGCCCTGTTTATGTGGTCATAAGGTAGTAGAGAGAAGTGTTCTGTAATCATATGATGAAATCTGTTGGGTTTTTTAGTGGACTAGAGTTGCTGAATGGACCTTCAAAAGAATTTCTTAAGCCTTTTTTTCCCCTCCTCTTGTCTCAGGAAGGTTAGAGGGGACTGGAGTTACTGCTCTTCCTCTAGGTCAGATTTCAAAATGGTTACTTTTCCCTTTTCCCTACCCAAAATGGAGGGGATTTTCCTCTAATAAAAACCCCGTGGAGCTCCTTTTCTCACCTATATTCTCTCCCTGAAGACTGAGCCCTCACAAGTTAAAGCTCAGGTTAGTTCACTCTCAGTCTCAAGCTGTTTGCTAATTACCTTTAAAGTGTTCCTTCCAGTTATTGGCTCCAGAGTAAATATAGCTCCATATGTCTATATTCACGTTTCTTCAGTTTTTCCAGAGGTGTTGTGACCTGTGAACTCAGTTTTCCAAGGCATCTAAGAGTAGTTGATTTTCAGTTGTTCTGCTTTTTTCTTGTGAGGATGGGAGTGATGACTTCCAAGCTGTTTACATAGTAGAGCCGAACTTCGATGTCGTTATTTTTTTAATGAGAGTTTTATTGAGATGTATAATTCATGTACATATTCACCCTTTAAAAATGCACAATTTGGTAATTTTTACTGTATTCACAGAGTTATGCAGCCCTTACTATTTAATTTTAAACATTTTGTCACCTGGAAAAGGAACCCCAAAACACTCCTCCCAGTTCCAGGCAGCAACTAACTATTTTGGTTTCATGGATTTACTTATTCTGGACATTTCATATAAATGGAATTATACAAAATGTGACCTCTTGTTTCTGACTTCTTTATCTTAACATAATGTTTTAAAGGTTTGTTTATGCTGTATCATACATCAACACTCCATTCCTTTTTGTTGCCAAATAATATTCCATTGTATTCATATATTACATTCTGTTTATCCGTTAGTTGGTAGAAACACTTTTTGACTGTTATGAATATTGCTGTTATGAACAATTGTGTAACATTATAGTATGGCTGTATGTTTTCATTTTTATTGCAGAAAATGGGAGTGTAATTTCTGGGTCATAGATACCCTATGATTAACTTTTTGAGGAGCTGCCAGACTGTTTTCCAAAGTGGCTATACCATTTTACTTACTACCAGCTATGATAGTTTCAGTTTCTCCACATTCTTGCCAACACATATCTTCTTGATTCTGGCCATCCTAGTGTATGTAAAATGAGAGCTCATTGTGTCTTTTGATTTGCATCTCTAATTACTAATGATTAGCGTAGTTTTACTTGCTTATTGGACATTTATACGTTTTTGAAGAAATGTCTATTCAGATCCTTTGCCCATTGTTGTAGTAGGGTTTTCCTTTTATTGAGCTGTAGGAGTTCTTTATATATGCTGGACAAAGGTACCCTATCAGATATATGATTTGCATATATTTTCTGCCATTCTGTGGGTTGTCTTTTAGTTTCCTTGACAGTATCCTTTAAAGCACAAAAATTTTAAATTTTATGAAGTCTAGTTTGTCTAATTTTTCTTTTTTTCTTTTCTTTCTTTCCTTCTTTTTTTTTTTTTTTTTGAGATGGAGTCTCGCTCTGTCTCCCAAGCTGGAGTACGGTGGCATGATCTTGGCTCACTGCAAACTCCGCCTCCCAGGTTCACACCATTCTCCCGCCTCAGCCTCCCAAGTAGCTGGGACTACAGGCGCCTGCCACCACACCTGGCTAATTTTGTTTTTGTATTTTTAGTGGAGATGGGGTTTCACAATGTTAGCCAGGATGGTCTCCATCTTCTGACCTCGTGATCCACCTGCCTCAGCCTCCCAAAGTGCTGGGATTATAGGCATGAGCCACCACGCCCAACCTAGTTTGTCTGTTTTTTTCTTATGTTTCTTCTGTTTCTGATGTCATATCTAAAAGACCATTGTCTTAAACCACTATCACAAAGACTTAAATCAGTGTTTTCGTCTAAGAGTTTCATAGTTTTAGCTCTTCAGTTAGCTCTCTAATCCATTTTGTGTTAATTTTTGTATATGGTGTGAGATAGGGATCCAGCTGCATTCTTTTTGAATTTTTTTTTTTTTTTTTTTTTTAAATTTTGAGACAGAATCTTGCTCTGTCACCCAGGCCAGAGTGCAGTGGCACAATCTCAGTTCACTGCAACCTCCACCTGCCAGGCTCAAGGAATTCTAATGCCTCAGCCTCCCGAGAAGGGCTAATTTTTGTATTTTTAGTAGAGATGGGCTTTTGCTATGTTGGGTAGGCTGGTCTTGAACTTCTGACCTCAAATGATCCACCCACCACTTTGGCCTTTCAAAGTATGGGGATTATAGGCTTGAGCCACTGTGCCCAACCTCAACTGCATTCATTTGCGTGTATGTGTTTTCCCAGTACAATTTGTTGAAAAAAAAAAACAGTTCTTTCCCTGCTGGATTTTCCTCCTTGTCAAAATCAGTTGATCTACCAGATGCTGTGGCTCATGCCTGTAATCCCAACACTTTGGGAAGCTGAGGTGGGCAGTATTGCTTGAGCCTAGGGAGTTTGAGACTAGCCTGGGCAACATGGGGAAACCCTGTCTCCACAAAAAGTGCAAAAAAAAGTTAGCCAGGCATAGTGGCATGCAACTGTAGTTCCAGCTACTGGGGTGCTGAGGTGTGAGGATCACCTAATCAGGGGAGAAAAGAGGCTGCAGTGAGCTGTGATCATGGCACTGCACTCCAGCCCGGGTAACAGAGTGAGACCTTACTTGTCGCAAAATGACAACAACAACAAAATTAATTGATCATAAATATGAGTTAAGTTTCTGGACTCTCAATTATATGGCATTGATCTCCATGTCTGTTTTTAAGCCAGCAGCACACTCTCTTGGTTACTGTAGCTTTTTATTGAGTTTTAAAATTGGAATGTGTGAGTCTTCCAACTTTGTTCTTCTTTTTCAAGATGATTTTGGCTCTACTGGGCCCTTGCATTTGTGTATGATTTCAGGATCAATTTGTCAATTTCTGCAGCAAAGCAAGTTAGGATTTTTATAGGGTTTATATTGAATCTCTAGATTAATTTGGGGAGTATTGCTATTTTAACAATATTTAGTCTTCAAATCCATGAATATGGCATGGGGAGTCTTTTCATTTATTTAGGAGTTCTTTCATTTTTTCAACAATGTCGTTTTTAGTGTTCAGGTTTCATACTTCTTTTGTTATATTTATTCCTAGGTGTTCTTTTTTTTTATTCTGTCCCAAATGAAAGTATTTTCTTAAATTCATTTTCAAATTATTTCTAGTGTATAGAAATACAACTGATTTTTGCATGTTAATCTTGTATCTTGTAGTCTTGTTGAGCTTGATTACTTTTAATAATTTTGGGGGAGGAGATTCTTTAGGATTTTCTATATACAAGATTGTCCCATCTGTCTATAAATGATGTTTATTTCTTGCTTTCTGATCTGATGGCTTTTATGTCTTTTTTCTTGCCCCCTTGCCCAGGATAGAAACTTCAGTACTATGTTGAATAGAAGTGGTGAGAGAAGACATCCTTTTTTTCGTCCCTAATCTTAAGGTCAAAGTATTCAGTCTTTTACCACTAAGTATGCTATTAGCTGGGGATTTTTCAGTTTGAGGAAGTTTCCTATTTCAAGCTTGCTGAGTCATGATTTTTCATAATTTGTTTTAAATCCTGAAAGGGTGATGGGTTTTGTGAAATTATTTTCTGTGCCTGTTGAGATGATTATATGGGTTTTGTTCTTTATTTTCTTAATATATTACATTGATTGATTTTGTTTGTTAAACGAACTTCATGTTTTGGGATAAATCCCATTTGGTTATGATTTATAATCTTTTTTATGTGTTGCTGGATTTGATTTCCTAGTAATTTGTTGAGGATTTTTGCATCTGTATTTAATGAAGGATATTTTTTTCTGTAGCTTTTTGTGATTCCTTTATCTAGTTTTGGTAACAAGGTAGTACTGGCTTTGTAGAATGAGTTGGGAAGTATTTCTAGCTTTTTTGGAAGGGCCTGGGAAAGATTAATGTTAATTTTTATGTTTGGTAGATTTCCCCAGTGAAGCCATCTGAGCACGGGCTTGTCTTTGTGTTTTAAAATTACTCTGCATTTTCAGTAGTTTGTGTTTTTCTAGGAATTTGTCCATTTCAAGGAGGTTGTGTAGTTCATGGTTCGTAGTATTTAATAGTTGTTTTCTTGCGATCCTTTTTAGTTTAGTAGTAATACTCCTTTAATTCCGAATGTTTAGTAATTTGAGTCTTTTATTTTTCTTGCTTATTAGCACCTGCTTTTGAATTTGTTGATTCTGTTGTTTTTCTAGTCTCTATGTCACTTATTTCTGCCCTAATCTTTATCATTCCTTTTCTGCTACCTGCTTTGGGTTTAGTTCATTCTTAATGGTAGAAATTGGATTACTAATTAGAGATCTTTCTTTTTTATTTAATTTTAATTTTTGACAACAGTAACAAAAAATGTGTTGCATAAGAATGGGGATACATTCTGAAGAATGTGTTGTTAGGTGATTTTGTCATTGTAGGAACATCATAGAATGTACCGACCTAAATGGTATAGACCATATCACATGGCCTATTACACACCTAGGCCATGTGGTGTGGTCTATTGCTCCTCAGCTACAAAACTGAATAGCTTGTTATTGTACTGAATACTGTAGGGAATTGTAACACAATTATTTTGTGTATCTAAATACATCACATAGAAAAGATACAGTAAAAATATGTGGTATAAAAGATTTAAAATGGTACACTTGTATAGAACAGCTCCATTATAATCTTACAGGACCATTGTTGTACATGCGGTCTGTTGTTGACCGAAACATTTTGTTATGTGGAACATGACTGTAAATGGGTTTTTAACAGTGTTTCTTGCATTGCCAGCATGTGATACATATACTGACTTAATCAGGAATGTAATAGATCAAAGATGCATTAAAAACTTAATAAGGTACTCATTAATATACTTCCAAAAGGCATAGCAGAAAACTAATAATGGCCATAAAACAAAAATTAGTATTAAAAAAACAGAAAAATATGGAGAGAACAGATGGACAAATAGCAAGATAGTAAGCTTAAGCCTATCAATAATAGGAATTAAACTAGGATGCTGTTAGTCTCCATTGTATGTTAGGCACAAACATTACTTACATAACGTAATAAATATGTGATTTGTGATGATCTATGTTGACATATTGATCTGAAAAATCTTCATGTTCATTGCTCTTTGTAAACACATAGTAGCACAGTAATAAATTTCTTGTTCACATAAATTTTGCCTGTCTGTCATTATTGGGTTGAGTTTGTTTTTTTATGTCAGACAGCCTTCATATATCTACCAGCTATTCAGTTTACTGTGAGTTACGAGCCACACCCAGCCACACCTGGTGTTACAAATTTCCCTGTCAGATAACCCTCCTTTCATCACTTCACTATAACTCACAAGTGGTAACTCTTATGACACCCATTTCCCAAGTATAAACTTAGGTGTTTTTCAAGGTAAAATACTCACTTTCTTGTAGTATCTCTTCCGTAACAATTTTGTTGTTTTGAGACAAGGTCTGTGTCACCCAATGCCATCACGTCTTACTGCAGCCTCGACCTCTCAGGCTCAAGTGATCCTCCCAAGTAGCTGGGACTATAGGCAGTGCACCACCATGCCAATCTTTTTTTTTTTTTTTTTTTTTTTGGAGAGATGGGGTTCCACTGTGTTGCCCAGGCTGGTCTTGAACTCCTGGACTCGAGTGCTCCTCTCACCATGTCCTCCCAAAGTGCTGGGATTACAGGCATGAGCCACTGTGCCTGGTCTATTCCTTAATAATTGAATAGGTGTAAAATTGTCTTTATTGTGTTCTTATCTTTTCAAAAATGTGTTACTGACAATGTTTTTGTATGCTGTACTCCTAACTCCATTTTCTTTGTAAATCTTGCAGCTTTTATTGCATGATTTTGTATAATGTGGTGATTTTTTTTGAAACTTATATGTCATGATATAGCAGACCTGACTATAATTGTTTTATACGGTATCTCTTTTTTCCTTTTTTTTTTTTTTTTTTTTTCTTTTTTCTTTCTTTCTTTTTTTTTTTTTATTATTATTCTTTAAGTTCTAGGGTACATGTGCATAACGTGCAGGTTTGTTACATATGTATACTTGTGCCATGTTGGTGTGCTGCACCCATCAACTCGTCAGCACCCATCAATTCATCATTTATATGAGGTATAACTCCCAATGCAATCCCTTCCCCCTCCCCCCTCCCCTTTATTCCTCTTTTCATCAGTCGATCCATCTTAACCTTTGATGCATTTCAATGTAGGTATACTTCCCCCCTAATCACTACAGCCTGTATATCATTAACTCGAGTTTGATGTCAGCTTACTTCTCTTTTTGTGTGTGTGTGTGGTACAGTTTACATTTGGTGAAATGCACACATCTTAAGTGTACTCTTTGATAAGTTTTGCAGATGGGTACGCCCATGAAATGCAAACCTCTATCAAAGTATAGAACATGATCATTCTCAGAAATGTTCCCTCATGCTCCTTCCTACTTAGGCCCTTGACCCACCCTTTCAGAGGCAGCCATTGTTTTGACTTGTTTGCTAGCATAGATGGGTTTTTCCTGTTGCAAAATTTCATATAAAAGGAATTATATGGCATATGCTCTTCTTGTATGTAAAGCTTCCTTGAGTCAATATGACATTTTTGAGATTGATTCATTTGTGTTTATCAGTAATTGTTTCTGTTTTTGTTGCTGAGTAGAATATACCACAATTTGTGTATCTGTTCACTTGTTGATGGATACCCAGGCTGTTTCACGTTTTTCACTATTGTGAAGAAATCTGCCGTGAACCTATTTGTACGAATTTTTTTGGTAGACAAATCTTCATTTTTCTTATGAGTGGTATTGCTGGGTCGTAGGGTAGGCAGGTGTTCAGTCCTATGAGTAACTGCCAGTCTTTGTTTCAAAGAGGTTTTATTGTTTTAAATTCCCACCAAAAATATATGAAAGTTCCTATTGTGCCATATGCTTGGCAACTGACATGTTGATTTTATAAATTTTACCTATTCTGGCAGGTATGCTAGTTGTATCTCAGTGTGGTTTTAATTTGCATTTTCCTGATGACTGACAATTTGGAGCACTTTTTCATGTGCTTGTTGGCTATTTGCAGTATCTTATTTTGTGAAATATCTATTCAGATCTTTTGTTCATTTTTGAAAATTGAATCATCTGTGTCTTTTGTTGAGAAGTTTTAAATTTTGCTAAAGTTTTATTTATGAGTTTACTCTTTTATGGGTCTTCCTTTTTGTGTCCTAATAAATCTTTGCCTTATCCTCAAGTCATTAAGATAGTTTTACATGTTTTCTTGTAGAAGCTTTATAGTTTTTAACATTAATATTTAGGACTGTGATTCATCTTTATTTGATTTTTTTTTTTTTTTTTTTTTTTTT
>NW_016810019.1:977601-1021630 GCF_001698545.2 Rhinopithecus bieti
TTTAAAGAGACGGAGTCTTTCTTGCTTGTCACCCAGGCCTGGAGTGCAGTTGCATGATCTCCGCTCACTGCAAGCTCTGCCTCCTGGGTTCACTCCGTTCTCCTGCCTCAGCCTCCCCAGTAGCTGGGACTACAGGCGCCGGCCACCACGCCCTGCTTATTTTTGTATTTTTAGTAGAGACGGGGTTTCACTGTGTTAACCATGATGGTCTGGATCTCCTGACCTCGTGATCTGCCCGTCTCAGCCTCCCAGAGTGCTGGGATTACAGGCGTGAGCACCGCTCCTGGCTTCTTCATTTGATTTTTTGTGTATTGTGTAAGATAGAGATTAAGGCTCACTTTTTTCCACATGGTTGTCAGTTATCTTATTATTATTTGTTCACAAGTCTTTCCTTCCTCTTTTGGAGTGTCTAGGCACTTTTGTAAAATATTAAATGACTATGAATGTGGGTCTCTTTCTAGACTCCTTAATCTGTTGCATTGATCTATTTGTTGATCCCTAAGCCAGTACCATACTGTTCAGATTACTCAACCCATGCTATGTTTTGAAGTCAGATAGTGTAAATTCTACAACTCTCCAAGTTTTTCAGAATGTTTTAGATCCTTCACATTTCCATGTAAATTTTACTTATTTAATTTTAATTTTTTATAGCTGCCTAATAGGTGTCCATGTCTTGGGGGTACAGTGATAATTTAATACATTCATATAATTGTAAAGATAAAATCAGAGTATTGGGGGTATCTATTACCTTAAATATTTGTCTTTATGCTGGAAACATTTGAAGTATTCTCTTCTAGCTATTTTGAAATGTGCAATAGAATATTGTCAACTATAGTCATCTTACTGATCTATCTAACACTAGGTCTTGTTTCTTCTATTAAGCTGTATATTTACATTCATTAATCAACTTCTATATACACTTTAGAATCAGCTTTTCCGATTAAAAAAATAAAAGAAAAGCCTATTGTGGTTATGCTTCACATTGCGTTGAGTCTGTGATCAGTTTAAAGAGAATAGTAGCTGAGGTGCCCAGTTCGTAGACATGATATGTTTTGCCATTTATTTACGTCTTTTAAAATTTCCCAAAGTGATGTTTGGTAATTTTGAGTAGAGAGGCCTGCATGTCTTTTGTTCAGTGTTTTATGTTTTCTGATGGTGTTGTAGATAGAATTGCTTTTCAATATTTTGTTTTTCTAGTATTTCTTGTCAAATACATTGGACTTTGTATATTAACTTTGTATCCTGCAACCTTCTTAAATTCACTTATTCCAGTTATTTTGTAGATTCCTTAGGATTTTCTTTATAAACAATCATCTGTACATAGAGCCAGCTTTATTTCTTTTAATTTTATGTATTTTATTTCTCTTTTTTTTGCCTTGTTGAAATGGCTAGGATTTGTAGTATAGTGTTGAGTAGGAGTAGTGAGCACTGGCCTTCTTGGTTTTTTATTGGTTTTCGGAGAATAGTGTTGAGTATTTCACTGTTAAGCATGTTAATTGTAGGGTTTTTGTAGATACAGGTTGGGGAAGTTCCCTTGTTAGTTTGCTAAGAGTATTTATTTTGAATGGTGTTAAATTGTATCAGGTGTTTTTACTGCAGCTATTTCATGATAGGAGTTTTCCCCTCATATAGTAAAATACATTGATTGGTTTTGAATGTTAAACCAATCTTGTGTTCTTGGGTTAAACACTGTCTAGTAATCATATGTGATTTTGATACATGATTACAATTTTTTATTTAATGACCTTTAAACTATGTCTCTGCTATTTTTAGCGATTATTCTAGATTTTAATATATATTTTTTCATAACCTGTTGCGAATTAATAGTGACCCATTTTGTGTAAAATACAGAAACTTGCATTTCTACATTTGTCACTTCCTCCTGTCTTCCTTGCTGTAATTGTCATATGTATTACATCTATATATGTTATAAACTACACAATACATGTTACCACTTTTGCTTTAAATAGTCATGTTTTAGGCAAATTAAGAGCATTTTTTTAAGTGTAGGTTTGCTGGCAACACATTATGTTTTTATCTGAGAATGTTTTGTTTCATTTTATTAAGAATATTTCTCTTGAAAACATTTTGCATTTGACAGGCTTTTGGTTTTTTTTTTCTTTTTAGCACTTTAAAAGATTTCATTCCACTGTCTTCTGGCCTTCATATTTTCTAATAAGTCAGTGGGAATTCAACTCATTGTTCCTGTGAAAGTAATATGTCATTTTTCTCTAGCTGTTTTCTGCATTTTTTTTTTTGTTAGTTTTCAGCAGTTCAGCCGTGATTTGTGCCTAGGTGTGTTTTTCTTTTTATTTAATTAATGTTTGCTGAGCTTCTTGAATCTATACGTTTTTTTCTTTTACCAAATTTGGGGAATTATTTTCAATTTTTTTTCTGTCCTATTCTCTTTCTTCTTGGGATTGGTTACATGTATTTTGGTACAGTTCCAAGGACTCTTCCCCCCAATACCCTTATGTTTTTTTCTCTGTCCTTCAGATAAGATCTGTTTTCATGTTACTATTTATTTTGCCATCTTCAGTCCACCATTAAGTACATCAGTAAATATTTATTCCATACAGTTTTCAGCTCCAGGATTTCTATTTGGTTTTTGTTTTTGTTTGGGCTCCTGTAACAACACACCTTAGGCTGGGTAATGTATTATATAAACAGCATACATTTATTGCTCACAGTTCTGGAGACTGGAAAGTCCAAGATTAAAAGGCGCCAGCAGATTCAGTTTCTGGTGAGAAATCTCTGCTTCATAGAAAACACCTATGTGACACCTGTGTGTCCTTACATGGCAGAAGGGGTAAACAAGCCTTCTCATGCCTCTTTTATAAGGGCAAAAATCCCATTCCTGAGGGTGCAGCCCTAATGACCTCCCAGAGGTCCCACCTCATAATACCACCACATTATAGGGACTGGGTTTCAACATAAGAATTTTGGGGGACACACACATTCAGACCATAGTAGTTCCTTTTTATTGATTCTTTTCTTTTCTGGAATTTCCTTTCATTCAAAGCAAGAGTATTTCTGCCTACATCTTGTGCATTGTAACAGTACCTGGTTTAAATTTTTTTGTCTGCTAATTCTCACATCTGGATTGTCTCAGGGTCATTCCCTGTTTGTCCTTTCTTTTGAACATGGATATTTTTTGTTTATGTGTCAGGTAATTGTGTCCTAGCACATTATGTATGGATGATTGATTTTTAAACTCTCAATAGTATTTTTTAAATCAATAATGACTTTTAGTGATATATTTTGTCATTTTCTGTGCTGATTGTTTCCTTGTCCATGTCTTTCTTCTATTTTCACTTGTCTCCCTGCTGCTAAAGTATGTCCTCAGAGAGTTCTTTTGTGACAGTCTGTGTATAGTAAACCATTAGCTTTTATGTATCTTAAAATATCTTATTTTTCCCTCATTCTTGCTGCATAACCTGGGAACTAAGTTCTAGGTAGACAGTTACTTTACTTTCAATACTTTGAACATACTGTGCCATTGTTTTTTGTCATCAGTTGTTGCTGGGGAGAAGTCTGCAGTCAGTCTAATTGCCATTCCTTGCTAGGTAATCTGCTTTTCTTTCTGGTAACTTTTAAATTATGACCGTGATTGATGTTCTACAGCATGTCTTATGTGTGACTTAATTTTTATCTTCCTCAGTATGTTGTGTGTATTTTCAATTCAGCAACATGTTTTTCAATTCTGGAAAATTACTATCTAAATTATTTCAACAAATACTGGTACACCACTGTCCTTACATCTTAGTGATTTTGTTTTTCTTTTAGTGTATTCCTAAATATACTTATTTTTATGTTTTTTTAAAATCATACTATCCATTGAGTGATATCTAGAATGAATTCATGTTCCAGTCATTTATTTTATTGGTCTTTTTCTTTTTTTCTCATTTTTTTTTCTACATGCCTGTTATGTCAGATTTGTTGATCTTATATTTTAGAATTTTGCCCTTGCAACCTTATTTTGATTGGGAAGTTTAACGTTTTTCTTCATTTTGCTCATCTGTCTTTTTCTCTGTTTATTTTCTTTCTTACAGTTTGTACTTGCGTTTTAGTTCATTCCTCCTAATCCAAAACTAGGTTTGTATTAGAGTTTCCAGGTTCTTGCTTCAGCATGATGTTGAGAGTGTTGCAGATTCTGTCATGGATCCATTCAGTAACTAACTGGTTTAGATCCTGGTTAAGAGGTTTCTCCTCTCTCTTTCCCCTTAACTACACCACAATGTCAAATAAGCTCTAGCTTAGGCAGCAGGTGATATCAGTATATTCTTAGCCTCCTTTCAAGAGGAGAAGTCTGTTCCAGCCTTTGGCTTTAAGCAGTAAACATAGTTAATACTCCTCTTCTGGAACATTTTTAGTCCTTGTTTACCCAGAGGAGGGGGAACTTTGAGCCACTGTTGAGTGCTCACAGACTCAGGGCTTTGCAGGTCCACAGCTTATATCCCCATTCACAGCCTTGTGTTTCTTCTCATTGTCTTATGACTTAGACTTTTTAAATAAAATGTAATGCTTACATTTTATATTGTACTTGTAGCAAAGGGGCTGAATCAAAATACAAACTTAATGAGCCTTCTTGACTAGACATCTATATGTTGTTTCCTAATGTTTTGTCACTCGTGTCTCACTTGGCATATGCTCATAGTGGTAATATTGCTCTTCTGAATCTAATTAACTATGTGTTTTAATTTCTAGTAGGGAAAACTGAGTTTTCTTTTTTAAAATTTTGTCTTTTGATCAGAATTATGTGTTTTTCCATATGAACTTTGAAATAATTTTGCTCAGTTTTAAAACTTCTGTTGGAATAGGTATTGAAATGTATAAATGTATGTATACATCATTTTAGAAAGGTTGTCCTCCTTTTTTTGTTTTTGCACTCCAGTCTGAGTGACAGAGTCCTGGTCTCTCACTCAGGGTGGAATGCAGTGGTGTGATTATTCATAGCTCACTGCAGCCTCAACCTCCTGGGGTCAAGCAATCCTCCCACTTCAGCCTCCCACATAGCTAGGACCACAGGTGTGCACCACCACACACAACTGATGATTTTGTTTTTTTTCGAGACAAGGTCTCCCAGTGTTGCCCAGGCTGGTCTTGAATTCTTGGGCTCAAAAGATCCTCCTGCTTCAGTCTCTGAAAGTGCTGGGATTCCAGCTGTGAGCCTGTGTGCCTATCTGAAAGACTGCCATTTTATGCGCTCAAGTTATCCAGATGTTGACTATATCCATTTATATACAGCTTTTAATATGTAATTTTGAGCCTTTCTTGAGAACCTTGTTCCTGTTTTATGTTTTCTGTAGTTATTGTGGCTGTCCAGCTGGCTGTACTGGAAGCAGTATTAAAATGTTCCTCTTATATGTAGTCACTTTGCCAAAATGCCTGAATAATTGTAAAAGGTTTTGATAGATTCTGTGGTTTTCTATGTATGTAATCATACCCACTACAAATAAAGGTGCTTTTATATCTTTTAACATTTATACTAGTCATTTAGTTTTCTTTTATTAAGTTTTCTAAAGCCCCTAAAACAGTATTTAACAATTATAGGCATCTCTTGATTTTAGTGGAAATGCCTTCAGCGTGTTTTACTGTTGAATATCTTGCTTGCTGTATTTGGGGGAAAAGTCTCATAGTTAAATAATTTCCTTTTATTCTTATTTTATTGGAGTTCTTATTAGGAATGGTGGCTGAATTTTATCAAATGCCATTTAAAACCTTGATAACAATAATGGTCAATTATCCTTTTAACAAACTGGATTCAGTTTGCTTTTATTTTGTTTTCTTTTGTGTTCATATTTACAAGTGTGTTGTGTTATGTTTTCTTCCTTTGAACTATCTTTATCAGGTTTTGTTGTTAATGTTTTATAAGCATTTGAAAAAAACTGAATACCTTGATAATCTTTCCTTGTGTATTGTGTGGAGATTATTTTGTTCTGATTTTACAAATTGATAATAAAGAACCCTCTGTTTAGGTAGATTTTGTCAATTTGCTCAGTTTTAGAAAGCCAGTATAGAAAATACATACCGTGGGGTAATTTTATTAAGATATTTTTATGTGAGTTTGAAATTTTTTCCAAATGTGAATCCATATTTCCGTGTGTGTGTGTGTGTGTGTGTGTGCGCGCGCGAGCGTGCGGTCTACATTTTTACTGTGCCCCTTGGGAAACATATTTGTTTCCTTAACATTTTTTTTCTTTCCACAATTCCTCTGTGCTTTTTTGTGAGAAATCTTAATCCCAAACATTTATCTGTAAATAAATTGGAGATATTTATAGGTGTCAGTAGAGTGCATAGCTGTGTATTAATGCTTTGTGTATTTATGAATTATTACCATATGATTTTGCTGTGAAGTGTGAGTATTACTGGTACTTAATATTGCCCATTGTTGTTACATAATAAATTGTAATAAAATTTTTGTAGCTACCTTAGGAGTTCGACCTTGGACTTGGTTCTGATATTGTTTGAGAGTGTTTGGTAATTTATACATATATGACTATAATAATGTCCTTTTCTTCTCTCCCCTCACCCCTGCCAACAGTTACATGGGAATTGGTCTTTCTGCTCAAGGTGTGAACATGAATAGACTACCAGGTATACTTGTAATTGAATTGCAGTATTATGTCTTATGAGTAGCTCTTTCTGGTTAAAATTTTCAAGTAAGAAATTATAATATTTAAAGATACTGATTTTCTGTGTTTTTAATCATCAATATCATGAATTTTAAGTGAAAGCTGAGTGGGATTTTTTTTTTTTTTTTTTTTTTTTTGAGACAGAGTCTCACTGTGTCACCCAGGTTGGACTGCAGTGGTGCAGTTTTGGCCCACTGCAACCTCTGCGTCCTGGGATCAGGCAGTTTTCCTGCCTCAGCCTCCCCAGTAGCTGGGATTACAGGCATGCATCACCAGCCCCAGCTAATTTTTGGATTTTTGGCAGAGATGGGGTTTTGCTATGTTGGCCAGGCTGGTCGCGAGCCCCTGACCTCAGGTGATCCACCTGCCTCAGCCTCCCAAACTGTTAGGATTACAGGCATGAGCCACCGTGTCCGGCCTGTGAGTGGTTTTTAATAAATTTAAATTTCACACTGTTTAGTAAAACATACGGTATATATATATCATGCTTTTTTTGTATTTTGATATTTTTAATTTTTAGTACATAGTAATATCAACTACTTTAAATATTTTAATGTGGCTGGTTATATTGGCTACCCATCACATTTTTGACTTTTAACCCATCTTCAGTTGTTTAATGTTCTGGGAATATCGACTAATACTTAAAGTAAACTAAGGAAGAGATGAATAGAGATGGCAGACCTGTTTCCCAGTACCACTTATCAGAAGGAAGTGATTCTTAAATTGTGTCTTCTAATACTCTCTTTGCCAAAGTTAAAAATTAATTTTAGCAAGACTTTTTGAAGTACAAGGCAAAACTATCAATGTAAAACTACATGAAGTGCCTGAAAGAAACAAACCAAGACAATGTAGTTGCATCTGATTGTAATCAGCTATGTTACCTTGACATACTTTCTTTGTACCCTTTTGCTTAAAATTATACTTGAAAGAGGGTTTAACTGAGGTTTTTATTATTTGAAAACTCCTTATAGAAGTAACTGACAAGGTAAAAATCTCTTAATGATGATATAAACCTATCTGTAGTTTGGTAAGACCACACCTTGTTTGGCTTTTATATTTGGATCACAGCCTTGAGAAACTTGCAGTGATTGAATAGGATGTAATCTCTTATGTTATATGAAACGTGTGTGTGTTTCTTTAAATCAAAGCAAAATTATTTTTAGTATATTAGCTAAACGAATATGCACAGAAAATGTGTCCTCCTGTGGTTGTAGCATTTATGTTGGTTTCTTCTGGTAGGGGTTCTCTCTGTTTAATATTTTAGTGTTCTGTGTAGCTATTTTTCTTAAATTTGTAAACAGTATTTTAATATAGAATAAATTTTGTAATTGTTGAGAATTTAAATGTACATTGGAAATTTCATCTTTATATTATCTTGTACTGTTCTGATTTATCATAATCTTAGTGAATAAACCTAGTACAGAGGAACCTTACTTTTCATTGTAAATATGCCGGAACTTTCTCCGTAGGTTGGGATAAACATTCATATGGTTACCATGGGGATGATGGACATTCGTTTTGTTCTTCCGGAACTGGACAACCTTATGGACCAACTTTCACTACTGGTGATGTCATTGGCTGTTGTGTTAATCTTATCAACAATACCTGCTTTTACACCAAGAATGGACATAGTTTAGGTACTGAGATAATATGTTGCATGCAAAATAACCAAATACTGAGATTATTATACTTCCAGGATGGTGGTTGTATTATTATGTGATTCTCCTTTATAGATAGATGGCTCTGAAAATGGTTTCTTCCTTTTTCCCCAGATAAAAGCTGAGGAAATGGTGAATATTTATATTCTGTGAAGGCCATCTATATGATACATATATGTATAGGAGTTACTGTAGAAATAATCCCTACACTGAGATATTTATTCTAGAAATAGAAATGCCACGAGTTTTCTGCTTTAAATAAAACGCTACACAGTATAATCTAATTTTCTAAGTAACAGGTGCTAAGAAAAAGGAGCAGTCAGTTGTTAGGATAGTGTGGGGAATAGTAACAAAGGAAGGGAAAGCTTGATGCCACAAGCATATGAAGGGCATCAACACACTCAAAGGTCAATCTGCTAACAAAGATGGCTAAGTTGGTAAATACAAGTTTGTTCTATGGAAGGGAGCAGAATTAAGCAAACAGTGACAAAACTGAGAATAAAAAAACTTCTGAAAATAAAATAGGTTGTGGAAAACTTGAAACCCATACATTGTAAGACTAATAGTAAATTAAGATTTTCAGTGGAATATTTATGTACTCATAGCACTTCAAATTTAAAGTTGTATATGGTCATTATATTCCTTTTCTTAGAAGTTTTTTTCTTTTTTAAACTATAGAAAGTATAAAGGATAGTAACACTGATGCTTTTGTTTCATAGAAAAGGATTTCACATTTTACTGCTGGAAAATCTTTGACTCAAAGCAAATTATTTTAATGAGGTAAAACGAAAAGAAGCATAAACTAAGTAACCCTAGAAGGCAGAAACTCTGCTTATAAATAGTATTTAGAAATTAGACTTAAAGTAGTATGCTTAGACACATAATGGATGTTCTTTAACACAAAAGCTGTTTTTTTCTGTTATTTCATAGTATAATAGAAAATTCTGAATTTCTGGCTGCACTGGCAGTACTCTTTTCAAAGTGTTTCAATGTATTTCTTATATAAAGTTAACTTTTTTCATATTTAGCTTAACATTTCTATTTCTGATTACTGATTTTAATTCTGAAGTCCTTCTGTATTATCTGACTTAAAAGTTTTTCTCAAGTCCACAACAGATCCTTTTCTCACTAGTATAATAATATTAAGGACCCCAAACAAATTATGTATATTTGTGTGTGATTTCATTGTTGTGGCCACCTGGTTTCCAAGAACAATACAGTCCTCTTGAATTTATTGTTGCTATTCTGACTGATCATATAATCTTAGTTGGCTTGACTGCTTAAGATGTTTGAAGTTTTGAATCCGGAGAAATCTGGTTTTAGGTATGATCTTTGGCTCAAAAACCAAAGAATACACTTTTAAAAAACCACAATCTCTTTATCATAAACTTTGAAAACTTTCCAGAGAAGAAATTTCATTTTGGGAGATAAGACAATCACAGGTGATATGATTTTATTTTTTCCCTATTTTCACAAAGATTTAAATTAAATTTTCTCTTGGCTGAGAAAGCTATTTTGAAATGTGTGATGTGTCTTTAAAAGATGCACTTAATAATGGAGTCACATTATAAATTTTATTTAATTAATTAATTAATTAATTTTTGAGACAGAGTCTCCTTCTGTCGCCAAGGCAGGAGTACAGTGATGCGATCTCAGCTCAGAACCTGCACCTCCTAGTTTCAAGCAATTCTCCTTCCCCAGCCTCCTGAATAGCTGGGATTACAGGCGCACCATCACCCCTAGCTAATGTTTGTATTTTTAGTAGAATGGGGTTTCACCATGTTGTCTAGGTTGGTCTTGAACTTCTGACCTCAAGTGATACACCCGCCTCAGCCTTCCAAAGTGTTGGCATTACAGGTGTGAGCCACTGCGCCCAGACCACATTTTAATTTTAAGTAAACCTGAATGTTTGGCATTATTCATTCTTAAATTTAATAAATATTAAACACATAGAGAGGTGGTATAACAGTGGTTAATAACAGTTCTTTAGTCAGACTGCCTGGGTTTGACTCCTGGCTTATGCCATGTAACCATATGTAAAGTACTTAACATTTCTGTGCCTTAGTTTTCTCAGTTTGTCAGTTAGGATCACTGTAATACCTATCTCACTAAGGTTGTTAGAGTAAACTGCTTAGTATGTGCACAGTTCTGGCATCTAGTGAATAATCATTAAATGCTATTTAGTATCATTGTTTGTCAGCCCTGAGCTAGGTTCCTGGAATCCACTGGTAAAACACTGATGAGCGGAAATTACTTCTCTAGAACAGGAGTCTACAAGCTATGGCCAAGTTAGCCTCCTGTGTATTTTAAAATAAAATTTCATTAGAAACCAGCCACACCCACTTACATATATTTATGATTGCTTTCCTGTTACAATGGCAGAGTTGGGTGTTTGTGTTAAAGACCATATGGCCTGGAAAGCAGAACATATTAGTAGTCCTTTGTAGGAAAGCTTTGCCTACCTCTGGTCTGGATTCTGACATCTTAGAAGATAAAATACTATTAAATATTTAGTTACTATTCCCTTGTACTTCCTAAATGTATAATCTGTACCCAAAACCTGATACATCTTTATTTTCTGTCTCATGGAAGACTTTCAGAATATATATTTGCTTACTATATAAAGAAAAATAGAAAGGTTTTATTTAAGAAAATAAGAGAAAACATTGCAGTATATAGGTTAACTTAATTTGATAATTTTTTACTTTGTTTTATTGAATGACGTTCACCAATTGAAGATCACTTTTCAAAAAGCCTGACAAATCAGGAAATTATGAATATAGAAAATTGCTTTCTGTGTAGAATTCAAATAGTTACATCATCTTGTTAAAGTGGCATCTCATGATCTGAGCAAAAACGTGTGGTAACTTTATTTGGCAGTGTTAAAAAATGTTAACCTTTGGAATTAATTTTGAATTTTTCATTAGAGTTTTTGGTAAAGTGAAAATTTCAGTAATTACAGACACAAAGGATTTTTGCTAAAGATAGAATATACAGTCTTCATTATAACTAGACATCTGTGAGAAAAATAATTGATTAACTTATTTTATGAAAAAATATTAGAAATACATATAGTTATAGTATATTAAAATATTTATTCTCTTTTGCTTTCTATATTCTTTTTACTTTTGTGAAATTTTGGGGGTAAATTTTTTATTTGGGCTGATAGTACTTTGCTGTCTGTGTTATTAATTAAGTTAAATGTAATGATAATGTTTTATATGGGGGAAACAGGAACCGTAACTTTGCTTTCCTTTTAACAAGCCACCATGAATTTACTAGTTTTTAAAAATCGTAAAAACAGGGCTTTACTAACTACAAAACATTATTTTTACACATTATTTTAAAAGTGTAAAATTTATATTCAGTTTGTCTTTTAACTTTATTATCTTAATAAATAGATGTTTTCTGTTAGTACAGCACAATCATAGAAGAATAAAATGTCAAGTAGGAAGAGACCTTAAAAATAATTTAATGGAAATTCTCTCGGTTTTAAGATAGTAATCAAGACTGTAGAAACAGTGGTGCTGGTTTGGTTTTGATTTTGTTTTAGACTGGAAGAATTGAGATCAACTGACTCACCAATACTGCTCTCCCATTATTCTAGTGCTAAATCTTTAAAAATATATCTACAGAAATACTTTATTATCTTATTTTCAGCTAAGTTGTATATTTGAATATTTGAAAGGAGGTTGTTAAATTGTCACGTTGGGTTGACAATAGACTTATTCCAATGATATTGCCATTGCTCAAGTTGTATCTAGAACGTGACTGTTGTAATTACTGTGAAAAGGTATTCAAGAGAAATTCTCAACTGTGCAAAATCCTTTATCCTTTGAAGGAGGAATTGATTTTTCCCACGAGTAAATCATAAGTTAAAGAATTTACTTTCATAAGAAACATTTTTTAAAGAAGCAAAAATATACTGTATTTTCCCTTGTTTGCCTTTTATAACAGAAAAACTCCTTTCCTTCCACCTAAAATTACTTAAAAGCTAAATCTAGATGATGATTATTAAACGAGGCTACAAATGGCAAGTTGGGGGTAAAAAATAAACTGTGACTGTTTTGCAACCAACTTTCTTAATGTGTTTTCTAATGTAGCTTTGAAGATATATCTAAAAGTATTTCAAAAATCCTGAAGACAATGGCAACATCTCAGAAATAAAATTTGTGTATGACTAGCAAGGCTGATTATCCTGAAGGGGGACAGCGTTCATTCACCCAGACATATGTTAGTGTTATTGATGAGAAATAGAAATAGTCTTGTTATTTTTTATTTAGGCTTTAATGTTTTTCTTTTGCCATTTGTTTCCTTCTTTTAGTTACAAGTTCAGCTTGTCAGTATAGNATTAAGCTCCAACTTGCACTGGATTCATTGTATAAAGGAAAATAAATCAGAATTGATTCTCAAGTATCTTTTTAAATGTCACCATTCATTCATTTGAAATGTATTTCCTTGGACTTTTCAGCAGAAAGCTGTGTAGCAGTTCAAATTATTTATTCATTCAAGCTATATAGAGGCCTACCGTGTGGCAGGTTAAGTGCTTGGAATATATTATTCAACAAAACAGGTAGTAAAGGTCTCTGCCCTCTTGGACTTCATAGTATTCAAGCTGTGAAAATTAGAGAATAAGCAGTACATGAAAAACAAATAAAGTAGAACATATTTTAAGGGTGTTAAGTATACTTTGGAAAGAAAGGGGGAAAAAAAGAGAATGGGAATACCAATGGTAGGACACAAGGTTGGTTGTTCAAGTTGCTCCCCTTTGCTCAAGGTGAGACTTGAGCTAAGGCTTTGGAGGAGTGAAGGAGTCTGCCAAGTGTATATGTAGAGCAAGAGTTTTCCAGGCAGAGGGAAGTTAGGGAGAAGGTGCTTAGGCAGGAGCACACATGGCTTATTTGAAGAAGGGTCTGAAGTGTGGTAGAGAGGAGTGAGGAGGGCAGAGCAGGTGTAGTAGTAGATGATCAGAGATAATGATGAGGTTGGGGGTAAGCTATTAATAGACCATCTAGACCTGGGCAAGCCATTGGGAGGGCTTGGACATTTACTCTGAGTGAAATACAAAGACACTGCAGACTTGTATTTGTCATGATATGACTTCAGTTTTTATGGGATCACTGTGATTGCTTAGTTGAAAAATAGACTAGGCTGGGCGCAGTGGCTCACGCCTGTAATCCCAGCACTTTGGGAGGCCGACGTGGATGGATCACAAGGTCAGGAGACTAACTGGCTAACACCGTGAAACCCCGTCTCTACTAAAAAAAAAAAAAAAAAAAATATATATATATATACACAAAAAATTAGCCAGGCGTGGTGGTTGGCGCCTGTAGTCCCAGCTACTTGGGAGGCTGAGGCAGGAGAATGGCGTGAACCTGGGAGGCAGAGCTAGCAGTGAGCCAAGATTGCACCACTGCACTCCAGCCTGGGCGACGACAGAGCGAGACTCTGCCTCAGAAAAAAAAAAAAAAGTAATATGGGAGTAAGGGTAGAAGCAAGGGGACCTGTGAGAAGACTATTGCAGAAATTCAAGCAAGGGAGGACAGTAACTCTCTTCAGTAGAGGTTTGATTCCACGGATCTTATTTACCAAACCCAAGTCACTGTCCGTTGTAATCTGCATCATCTCTGACACCAAGGGGAAAAAGCTAACTGTGACATAATGCCTCCCTTATCACTTAGCATTTTTATCTTATACTCAATGATCTCTTAGGTTTATTTAAACGTAGATTTTAATCTGTATCTGTTTTAGGTGCACACCTAAAAGGATGAAATAAGCAATATAAATTGATTAAGGTATTCCTAAAATTTCATGTTCAGACTCTAACCTTTTAAATCGGTTTTTTTTTTTAGAGTGGATGCCATGATTTTCTTTGATCTCACTCTGTCACCCAGATTGGAATGCAGTGGTGTGATCTTGGCTCACTGCAACCTCTGCCTCCCAGGCTCAAGGGATCCTCCTATTTCAGACTCCCAAGTAGCTGGGACCACCAGCGCACGCCAGCATGCCCGACTGATTTTTTGTATTTTTGGTAGAGATGGGGTTTCGCCAGGTTGCCCAGGCTGATGCCCATGATTTTCTTTGTGATACTATCTTCTCTGTCATCAAGAACATTTTTTAAGATTTCTGTGTTATGTCTCTGAGATTAATCTCCAAGCTGCAGATTATTCCATCGTGCACATTTGATGCTGTCACTTTCATGATATTTATCAATATCACGAAAATGAAAATTTCATCAGAAAAAGCAGTTCAGTCCCAAGAACTTTTCAGTGAGCTCATTCCTTAACAAATTGCTCCTGTGCAGGCAGTGACAGCTGTGTTGTGACAGCTGCCTGACCATAGTAAGGTGTCATCAATTATAAAACACATTCCAATTTTCAGAGATGTTTTGAGAGAGATGGTGGAAGATTCAGAGGTAGAGAATAGATAACAAATCTGTAGATTATATCTGTTAAGAAAATCCTAGGAAAAAACAAATCAAAATTATAATAGAAAATAATTTTAAGCCAAGGAATATTTGAACCCTACCAATCAAAAGTACTCATGAAGAAGCATTATTTGGATCTGGGAGTCTGAGGTGGGAGGACTGCTCGAGGCCAGGAGTTCAACACCACTTTGGGCAATATAATGAGATCTCACCTCTACCAAAAAAACAAAAAACAACAAAAAAAACCTGCCACATTATTTAGTAAATAGTGATGGAATAAGTCTTTATTATTATTTTTTAAAATATGTAGATATTGTTAGGACAAAGTGTAAAGTAAGTTCTAGATGGATTAAAGAGTTAAATTTTTAAAAATCCCAAAATAATAATAACAAAAAATATGATTCTTTTAAAAATCCAACTGAAAACCAAGAGAATTGGCTAATGGATTGGATCTGAAAATTACGTAAGGTCTGAGAATTGACCATTGTACGGAGCAGAGTAGAGGTCACTGGTGACCTGGACAAGAAAGTTTCAGCCGTGGGATGGAGACATCCTGATTGGAATGGATTTTAGGAAGAGGTGAGTTATAGACAGTGGATAACTCTGGAGGACTTTGGCCACAGTGAGGAGTAAAGAAATGGAGTAGTAGCCGGTGGTGGAAGTGGGGGCAGTAGAAAAAAAAAATTAGGAGATTGAGCATGCTGACGAAAATGTTGATGTAACATAGAAAAAAAAAGTAGATGTAGCATAGAAAGAGGTAGACAGGTGTGTAATTGAGGGGATGGTCTTTTGAGAAGAGCATTGTGGGGACAGGCAGAGTTTGTAGGTGCAGATTCTGGTTGGTGGGTTGATTTGGTCTTTAACAGGTAAGAGACTGGTGAGAATGCTGTAAGTTTCATTTAGAGTTGGGTAAAGGGTTTAGTGACTTTTTTTATTTTTTTCTGTTGCGGCACTAAGCATGTGAAACCAACTAGTCAGTGTGAGCTTTTGTTGTTGTTAGCTTTCATTTTCTTGTTCATAGATAGAGGTGATCATTTGGAAAAAGCTTGGTTGGTTGTAGACATGTTGATTATTTTCTCTCCCACTTTTGAATCACCAGTTATGTTTTCTCCCTCAGGTAGCCAATGATCATGTGCAACTTCCTTGTAACAGTGGGTACGGTGGTGGTTTTAGGTTTCCTTTTAGTATAGTAGTTTTCATTTTTAATACTGTAGATCTTCTGGGACTTCCACAGGCTTCATATTACTTTTCTTTTAAAGGAAACATCAAGGAAGTGTTGATATATATATCTTCTATACCTGGGATCTCTCACAAGCTACCCATACCGTTGAATCCTGAGAGAAAGTATATTTGCAGAAAATCCAGTTTACCTAGATTGTTCTGCACCTGTTTTGGAACATAAGTGTTTATACAGCTTTGGAAACCTTAGATTTTTTTCAAAATAGTCTTTTTCCTCAGCTTACCTCACCAGTTTGAGAAATGACATTAAGTATAACTAATTCAGTTTGGGATTTAATTATACAATTAAATTATGATAGTTGCACAGTTCTGTGAACATACTAAAATCATTGAAGGCTGTTGCTTTTAAGGACTTTTGTTATAGTAACTATTCTCATTTTAAATGATGTTGTTTTGAATTCTGGGCACTGACTTGAAATCTACTTTTGTGGATACATTATTTGTATAGTCATTTTTACTAGAAGAGATCTAATGTAGACCAAAGCTGTGCTATTGAGAATAGAAATTTATATTGTATACATTTAGCTTTTAAGCAATTTCTAGATTGAAAATACCTTTTGCAAGTTAGTAGAAATGTTTTCCTATTCTTTTCATAAAGAACCTATTCTGTCTATGTACTATTCTACATGGGCGGGAGTATTTTTCTGGAAGACATTATTACATATAAATCTATAGTGATGGTGCACCTGCTGCATGGATGAACCTTGAAAACATGCTAAATAAAAGAAGCCAGTCATCTGGGTGCAGTGGCTCACGCCTGTAATTCCAGCACTTTGGGAGGCCGAGGCAGGCAAATGAGGAGGTCAAGAGATTGAGACCATCCTGGCCAGCAGGGTGAAACCCCATCTCTACTGAAAATACAAAAATTAGCCAGGCATGGTGGCATGCGGCTGTAGTCCCATACTTGGGAGACTGAGGCAGGAGAATTGCTCGAACCCAGGAGGCAGAGGTTGCAGTGAACTGAGATCATGCCACTGTACTTCAGCCTGGGCCACAGAGCGAGACTCTGTCTCAAAAAAAAAAAAAAGAAAAGAAAAAGAAGCCAGTCATAAAAGATCACATATTTTGTTGTTCCATTTATGCAAAATGTCCAGAATGGGCAAATCCATAGAGTTAGAAAGTAGATTAGTGGTTGCCGGGGAAATGGGGAAATGGGAAGTGGCTGCAAATGGGTACTGGGTTTCTTTCTGGGGTGATGGGATTGTTATACAATTAAATTATAATAGTTGCACAGGTGAACATACTAAAAAACATTGAAGGCTGTTGTTTTTTAAAATCTGTAATATAGCAAGTTAAGGATTATGTCCTTAATCCTCTTCCCCCAAATTCTCCAGTTTTAAGGTTGAGTAAATGGTATAAAAATTATAGTTACTTTTCAGTGAGCCAAAACTGACTTAATATTACTAAAAGTATTTTAAATCTATATCAGATTACAGAAGTAATGTATAGTATTAAATACTTAAATGAGAAATGTTTATATATACAGAAATGTACAAAAGAGAAGTTCTTCATAGTCCTAGTCTCTTTGGCTATAATGTTTCTTTTAACTTGAGTATATATCCTTTTAGGCTTCTTTCTAAACACCATATAAGCCAATATGTTCATTTTTAAAATGTTTATATGAAAGATAGGGTCATACCATATACAATATGTTATACCTTACTTTAATGTGTATAGGACATCTTTCTATGTCCATACATAACATTTTCATTCTGTTCTTTTGCCTGCTTTATATTATCTTATTGTATTAACTTACTATCACAATCAATTAATTATAAAATGTACATTTTTTTCATATTTTAGTATTTCTGAAATGAGAATGCACTGTAGAATCAATGACTGGTCAGAGTTTAATTTGCATTATGTTTTCCTAGACACAAAATAGTGATATTTGTTACTATTAGATTCTGAGATTTGATGAATGTGGTATAGTATCACCTATCTGTGAATATTTTAAAATTTTGTTTGCGTTACAAATAATGCTACAGGACATATCTTTGTACATACTTATTTTTCTGTAAGAATACACTCTTCCAAGTGAAATTACTCAGTCAGTGTTAATAGATTTTTCCTGATTTATTAAAAGATTATGTCAGTTTATTTCTGTGTAAGTAGATGAGAGGGTTATTTCCCCAACCCTTATCAACAATTGGGTATCCTCAGCCTTTCAAGTCTTAATCTGATGTGCAAAAGTTTTTAAATCTTGAACTTTTAATTTAATTGATTTTATTTTAAGTGCACATTAAAATGTTCATCTAAAAGTTGAATGTGATTAAACTTCTCTTTATGTGTTGTCATTTTATTTCTTCTACAAATTGCCTTCATATTCGTTGCCATTTTTAAGAATTTGAACTTTGTCCTCCTGAATTTTTTCTGTATTTGGAAAACACATTTTGCCATATGTGTGGCAGATTTTTTTTCTAGAAGGTCATTTGTCTTTGTCATTTGTGGCATGTTTTGTCACAGGGAAGTTTTAAATGTTTATGAAATAGTTTTATCAGAGAATTCATGAATGTTGATTATCTTTGATAGTGTTGATATAATTATTTTTTCTGAATTTATAAGAAAATTTAGATGAGCAGATCGTTTTAAAAGTGTCTTTATTTAGACAATACTGATATCATCATTATAAACTCTGTGTAATGAACATAATCATCTCACTCTGTAGTTTTTGGCTTATATGCTTTTGTGTTAAAGTATTTCATAACTGTAGTGGGTTTTCTATTCTTTTGTTTTTTGTTTTGTTTTGTTTTAGACAGAGTTTCAACTCTTATTGCCCAGGCTGGAGTGCAATGGCACAATCTTGGCTCACCAAAACCTCCCTGTCCCAGATTCAAGCAATTGTCTTTCCTCAACCTCCCGAGTAGCTGGGATTACAGGCATGCGCCACCACACCCAGCTAATTTTGTATTTTTAGTAGAGGTGGGGTTTCACCATGTTGGTCAAGCTGGTCTGGTACTCCTGTCCTGAGGTGATCCATCTGCCTCAGCCTCACAAAGTGCTGGGATTACAGGGATGAGCTGCCGCTCCTGGCCTGTTTCTATAAAGTCTTTAGGTCTCAGTTTTCTCATTGGTGAAATGAGAAGGCTGTACTATCTCACCTGTTTTTGGCTTAAAAGTTTATAAACTTGTTAGCTCTGTTGATTATTAAGAATCAGTACATTTGCATACTTTGCTTTAGCCATTTATTTCCATAATCCACTAGTACTTTATATTTTTTGATATTTTGACACAATATTTTGTTTCTATTTTGTTCTGCTTGATTGAACGGTTGTTTTTAAACACACCCTCTTTGCATTTTACTGTGAAATCTATTTAACATCTTATATTCACACAGAAATTATCAGTTCTTGATCTTTACCTTGTTTTGTACTAAAAATAACTTGTTATAACTATTAAATCAAAGATATAAGACATACATACAGAAAACGAAAATATGGTAGGATTTGGAGTTGCAAGAGGAAAAATCAGTTTTGGATGTGGTATCAGACAAACTTGTGTTCCAGTTCCATCTCTGCCATTTGTTAGCAGAACGACCATGAGCAAGTTATTTAACCTTGAATCCTCATTTTTCTCTATCTTTGTAGTAGAAATAATAATAGTGGCCTCACAGAATTTTGATTAAACCCTGGCATTTTGTAGCCACTCAGAAACTCATTCTCCCTTTAGATGTAACAACCAATTAGTGACATAGCCGAAAGAATGACTCCTCTATTTTTTGTTTATTTGAAGTTACCAGCTTTTCATCTTGATTAACCTTGAAACCATGGAGTGTACCTGAATGCATTTCTGAGTTTGGGTATTTCAGATTCATTCTTTTCCTCCCTTGAAATACGTGAATTTGAGTTTTTTTTCTTTTTCTTTTTTTTTCTTTTTTTAATACAGAGAATCCCCACTCTTCATGGCACTGTGTTTTGCTTATAGTTAAGGTCGTATCCCCGTCCCTTTGTAAAGTTAGGCATCCCAAATGTACAGAATGAAAATAGTAAATTTAAGCTATTAAATGACAGACTAGTATCATTATGATAACTAGCTTTAACATGCAGTTTATAGAAATGTACCATATATAAAATCGGGGATAAACCTGAGTTATGTGTTTATATTTGAATTTCTGTAACTACTGTATGACATAATCTTAGAACAAGAGTTACATCCACATATTATTAGTAGCATAATACCACATGGTATAATACAACGTTGTCCCTGAAAAAATAAAATAGAGATCTTCGTTCGCTTTTTTTCTTGATGATTAAATTGCAAGAAGTGATATTTTTTATCTAACATATAATTGAGACTATTTGTTTTAGCCTTTTACTAATATTTTGATTGGGATTTTAAAATTTGAAGTAAATTTATAGTTCTGTTCTTTTAAATATAACATTAAAAAATTATTAAATCTAACATAAAATGGATAGATGTTTAATGAAATATGTTATCTTACAGCCAAATTTGTATCCTACCGTGGGGCTTCAAACACCAGGAGAAGTGGTCGATGCCAATTTTGGGCAACATCCTTTCGTGTTTGATATAGAAGACTATATGCGGGAGTGGAGAACCAAAATCCAGGCACAGATAGATCGATTTCCTATCGGAGATCGAGAAGGAGAATGGCAGACCATGATACAAAAGTAAGAGTGAAGAAATTTGAATTTATGTTATTCAGAATCTATTTTTTATAAGATATTTATTCTTTTGGTATCCATGGAAGCTTTTTAATCCACTAATTTATATACTAACATATCTATTATATTATTGATTTTAATCTCTCAACAAAAAGTAATTTACTCCACTCTTTAAACAAATTAAAAACAACTGTTTGATGACACACATTCAGAATTGTATTTCAGTCTGAATTAATTTGATGAAGGAAATAAAATGATGTTAAGTCACCTAGGCTAGGTTAATTCATTTGCTATTCTTAGTAATAGTATTTTATGATTTCTATAGGTTGTACAATTTAACTTTTAGTAGTGTTAATGCAAAAGATAAGAGATCATCTAAATTTTATAATCAGGTTCTGTGGATTTTGGACACGAACTTGGCTGTGTTTAAGCTCTCAATATCTGAACTATCAGCAGAGTGAAGTATAGACTTAAAATTTAAATAAATACCATTAAATTTAAAAAGTCATCTTCACTATTATAATCCAGGCCAAGAAAATAGCAGACTTTCAGATACAATTGGTCCAACACATTTCATGTTTAATGTTCTTATAATTGCCTTGAATATTCTTAACTTTAAAATTGTAATAAAATGTTGGGGGTATTTTTTAGAAAAGGTGGTGATTGGGAGACATAATGATGACTCTGAAAGCACACTTCTTCCCTAGAGCTATTATCATCTGTATTACGGAGACTGGACACTAGTTTTTTTGTCCAGCCCAGTTGAGAATAGACAACCCTGATGCAGAATCTGGTAGTTACCATGAACTGAAGCTAGAATGGGTTGTTCTGGGACCACATTGTTTTAATGCCCTAAAAATGGTTACCACTGAACATCATGGCAAAATAGTAGAAAACATTTATCTTAACCTTATAACCAGGATCCTCCCACCCACTTCTTCACTGAATTGATACTCACCATGAACTCTTGAAGAGTGCATTCTAAAAGGTCCCCTCCCCCTTTAATTAATTTGAACAATTGGGTAAAATAAGATGCACGTCTGTTTCTTAGACATTTTCCCCGCTTTCCTCCGTACTTTGCCTCAGTCTCCTCCTGGTGAACCACTGCTTCCCACCATTTTTTAACTGGCCCTTAGTAGTGTCAGGTGGAGGCAGGTTTAAAAGTTGAATGTTTGGAGATAACAGATACTTGGGTTAATATTGTTGCATGAACAGTTTTTCTAACCACATTTTGTGAATAGATGTAAGTATATGTTTTGACTACCTGGTACCTTTTTAAAAGATTATTGTATTGCACATGTGTCACTCACATGTAAGTCATATTTGATAAATCTCTTGGGTAAAACCATAGTAATTGATTTAGGCTAGAAGGCTGATTCCCTCTTTAATTAGTAGTACACTTATAGACATTGTTCTGAAAAATGTTCTGTCTGGATTCACCTTAGTATTCTGTACATACTGTGTGATCCCATTTCATATAACTGGTGTATAAAGAAGATGGTTGAACTCTGGAACATTAAGATTTAATCTTTTATTTTAAAGTTGGTTATTTTACAGAATGCCAGCAATTACTGGAGTAAGTCACATGATAAAGTCAAAATAGAAATTATGGTTAGAAGGGCTGAATAATAAGATAGTAAGGGACCTGGGGGTAATGAGAGTCCAAGAATCAAAGAAAAGGTCACTTAATGTCCTTGATTCTCAAGTAATATTTATTTTAGGGAAGGTAGTCTCAACATAGCATTTGCAGTTATCTTTTTGAAAATACTACATGAATAGAACAAAATGATGTTTTTCAAAAGCTTACTTTAAAGGTGAAGTTCTTAACGCCTTGTTTCAAGGAAATAGGTTCGTTTTTATAACACCAGAGTAGATTTTGTTTATGTAAATTGTAGTATGAAGCATGTATTCTCTTCACTAAAAGATGTATGTTTTTTCTTTTTATTTTAAGAATGGTTTCATCTTATTTAGTCCACCATGGGTACTGTGCCACAGCAGAGGCCTTTGCCAGATCTACAGACCAGACCGTTCTAGAAGAATTAGCTTCCATTAAGAATAGACAAAGTAAGGACACTGTGGTGCATGGCTAACATGGCTAACATTTGCTTTTCAGATTATAGAGTTTGGTTACTTTTATTTTAGAAATTTTATTTTTTAATTCTAAAAATTCAAATATATTAATTTAAAATGGATGCCTCTGAATTTTATTTTCACTGACATTTTTTGAAGATCAGTTTAAAAATTCACATAAAGACTCTGTCAGAATTCTAATTCTAGAGAGATTTTACAGAAATTTTTGTAAGGAATGTCTACCATTTTTTTCTTAAAGGAATGTTTTCTTAGGCTTTCAGGAAATAAACATTTAATAAAAAGATTTAAAAAATAGTAAAGTAGTCTGATTAGTTGGAGGAAATAATGTGTGAAAGAAATGTAAATATCTTTGAATTTAAATGGCTATCTAATATAGTATTGGTCATAAGTATTTATTATTTAGATCCTAGTGCTGGCGTGTGTGGCCAGAGATAAAACAGGTCCTATATAACAATGGCAAGTCAGCATAACTGCTCCATAGTTAGCCATCCTAAAATTGGTGCTGTTTGTCCATCAGGTTGGGTATACTTGACAAGCGTAGAGATGAAAACAAAACAGATGGGTGAAATTAATGGATGAAGACAACTGTTTCATAGGTCAAATTGCTGTAATAGCACTGATTACATTGTGTTGTAGTTAATTGTGTGCTGTCCTTTTCTACTATTTTAATAAGCTCTATTGAACAGAGATCACTTACTCATTTTGTATCCTCATCATCTAATTTAACAGATATCAGATCAAGTGAATGTTCAGTGAGTCTCTGTTAAATTGGAATCTTACTCAAAAGCCATCATTTTTTAGTCCTTTGTTCAGAAGGTCATCATGTTTGATAAGGCGTTTTATTATCTCTTTAAAACAGTCTTTTTAATCTCAATGTTTGAAACTTCAATATTGCATAATAGATATTTTAACTGTATTACTTGTATGTTTGTAATTTTTTTTAAAAAATTTGTGACAGTACTTGTTTTCTAACTTTTAATAAATGTCTGAAATGTTTCCTGGATTGCTGAATGGAAACTATGATATTAGAAAAAGAAATTGAAATTAATCATAATTTATTTAAAGATTTCTTACTAACTGCCTTTCTTTTCTGAGGATCCACTAAGTTTATGTTTTATCTACTTTTGTAAAAGTTAATCGTTTGCTTCCTTTTACTGAATAGGAATTCAGAAATTGGTATTAGCAGGAAGGATGGGAGAAGCCATTGAAACAACACAACAGTTATACCCAAGTTTACTTGAAAGAAATCCTAATCTCCTTTTCACATTAAAGTGAGTTTGCATAATAAAATGCTATGTTGTTATATATTATAAATACTTGTCATATATGTTATATAATAAAAGACATTTTCATAAAATTTCATAAAATTTACCATTTTTTACATTCACATCATTGTGCAACCATCACCACCATCCAACTCCAGAACTTCTCCATCTTCCCAAACTGAAACTCTGTTAAACACTAACCATCCATTCCTCCCCCTAGTCCCTGGAAACCACCATTCTACATTTTGCCTCTATGAATTTGACTACTCATATAAGTAGAATCAGAGTATTTGTTCTTCGTGACTGGCTTCTTTTAATTAGTGTAATAGCCTTAAGGTTCATCTTTATTGTAGCATATATCAGAATTTTCTTCCTTTTAAAGGCTGAATTGTACTCCATTGTTTGGATAATACTGCATTTTGTTTATCCATTCATCCACTGATGGACATAGTTTGCTTCTACCTCTTGGCTATTATGAATAATTCTGTTATGAATGTAGGTGTACAAATATCTGAGTCCCTGCATTTGATTTTTTCGGTTATATACCCAGAAGTGGACTTTCTGGATCATATGGTAATTCTATGTTTAATTATTATTTTTTCAATAATAGCCATCCTGATTTGACACTTTTAATTGGTTTTATGAATCTTTGTTACTTAAAAAATGAGATGTTACTGAGCTTTAGATTTCAACTTGTTAAGCAACAGGTATCCTTTGTAAGCCAAATGACAGAATTGTTTTGCTTTAGAGTAAGTAGAATTTTAAATGAGGCCCATTTTGGTTAAGAGGTTGGAAATGGGACGGGTGGGGAGAAAGGCTATGCTTTAGATGTATCATATATACATAAAATCCTGTCCTTAGGCACAATTTGATTTGCTACCAAGTGCATATGTTATTTTGATTAAATTACTTGTAGCCAAAAAAAAAGGGATTCATATCTTCTTATAGGTAAATTTCCACTTAGTAAATCTTGATTAAAGGGGGGTAATATTATTATAGTGTCTGTTACATCATACTCTCATTTTTCTGGAAATTCTAAAATTCTAAGCAATAAAGTATAGGACACCGTATTTAATATTTTAGCTTACTATCTAAAGACCAATCCTACTGATAAGTAAAAGTTTTAAAATATTTTAGAAATCTGCTCTTAAATAAACAAAAGTCCATTTGAAGATTATGTCTAAGTAAATTTTTCTTTTTTCCTTTAGAGTGCGTCAGTTTATAGAAATGGTGAATGGTACAGATAGTGAAGTACGATGTTTGGGAGGCCGAAGTCCAAAGTCTCAAGACAGTTACCCTGTTAGTCCTCGACCTTTTAGTAGTCCAAGTATGAGCCCCAGCCATGGAATGAATATCCACAATTTAGCATCAGGCAAAGGAAGCACCGCACATTTTTCAGGTGAGATTTAACTTACGACATTATTTTTAGATTTTTCCTGTTTATAATCTTAAACCTTTTTCCTTTTGAAAATCTGTATATTTCCAGCCGGGCGCGGTGGCTCACGCCTGTAATCCCAACACTTTGGGGGGCCTAGGCGGGCAGATCACGAGGTCAGGAGTTCAAGATCAGCCTGGCCAACATGGTGAAAACCCTGTCTCTACTAAAAATACAAAAATCAGCTGGGTATTGTGGCAAGTGCCTGTAGTCCCAGCTACTCGGGAGGCTGAGGCAGGAGACTTGCTTGAACCTGGGAGGCAGAGGTTGCAGTGAGCTAAGATCATACCACTGTACTCCAGCCTGGGTGACAGAGTTACACTCTGTCTGTCTCAGAAAATCTGTATGTTTCCTTTGTAGCTGTTTTCAAATGTGTATACTTAAGATTTTCTGGATTTTCTGGATGAAAAATTGTAGGTTCAGATTCACATGTTCTCAGTGCCAGGAAGTAACTTGAAGAACAGCCGTTTCTGAGAGTAGGTTATTAGCAGACCTTCATAAATGAAAGCATTCAAGTGAAAAGGTAATTGTGTGTTTTAATAAAATACAAATTTAAAGGTGATCCAGCTGTGATATCTTATGCCACTGGTTACCACACCTAGCTGGGCTGCCCCTGCCTCCCTCCCCTCTCCCTATCCCCAACTTTTCCCAACCAAGCCTCTTGCAAAAGTCAGCTCTGCCTAGTTCATTTTCTCCCATCTGTTTTTTGACTCGTCAGTCTTACTCTCTGTGACTTTGGGCCTTCTTGTAATTAAAATCCTCTCCTTGGCTTTTGTGACATCGCTTCTACAGGTTTTTGTGGTTTTGTTTTTTTTTTCCTTTTTTTTTTTTTGAGACGGAGTCTCACTCTATTGCCTAGGCTGGAGTGCAGTGGCGCGATCTGGGCTCACTGCAAGCTCTGCCTCCTGGGTTCATGTCATTCTCCTGCCTCAGCCTGCCAAGTAGCTGGGACTACAGGCGTAGTGCCTGCCACCACGCCTGGCTAATTTTTTGTATTTTTAGTAGAGACGGGGTTTCACCGTGTTGGCCAGGATGGTCTCAATCTCCTGACCTCGTGATCCGCCCGCCTCGGCTTCCCAAAGTGCTGGGATTACAAGTGTGAGCCGCCGCACCTGGCCTGTTTTTGTTTCTTTTAAAGAGTTGGAGTCTCGCAATGTTTCTGAGGCTGGTCTCAAACTCCTGGCCTCAAGCGCTCCTCCTGCCTCAACCTCCCAAAGTGCTGGGCTTACAGGTGTGGGCTAGCATGCCCAGCCAAAGATGTATTTCTGATGCTTCTCAGTCTTCTGTTTGCCCATCTCTTTAATTCTGCATTTCCCAAGATGTTATATTTGTACATTTAACATTCTTAAACAAGTCAGATAGTGTCTCCTTTCCTTTCATGAAGTAACATCATTGCTTTTTCTCACTTCAATTTATACTCTTTTCTGCATTACTTCCTCTCAGTTATTTATATCACCACTCTGTAAAACAAGTGTGATTCTTGTGTCTATTCTTAGCCACTACTCCTCTTGAATATCATACAGTCGCTTCAGGCTTGGACAAATTCTGAGCCTCAGTGTATTCATATGCAAAATGGGGATGATCATAATATTGCCATCTTAGGGGGATTTTGAGGATTAAATGGGATCTGTAAGCCTTCAATAAACGTTAGATGAGGTAATAATTAAGATCTCACAGTTAAGTATTCTTAATATCTTTTCAAAGAAGTTACCTGTTTACATCATCCATTGACTCTCCTACGTTCTAGAAGTCTTAAATACAAAATCAACATGGAGACTTGTTTACAAGCGTATTAATAAATTAGTGTTTGTTTCTATTTCCATGTGGTATCTTTTTCTTCAGGTTTTGAAAGTTGTAGTAATGGTGTAATATCAAATAAAGCACATCAATCATATTGCCATAGTAATAAACACCAGTCATCCAATTTGAATGTACCAGAACTGAACAGTATAAATATGTCAAGATCACAGCAAGTTAATAACTTCACCAGGTAAGTAATTTCACTAACTTTTGCATTAACATAAGCAACCTAGTTATAGGTGTAATCATTGTAATAATTTTGAAAGAACTTGAATTATGTGACCCACAGAGGGGCTCTGGGAGTTCCTAAGCCCCCAGAGAACAAAAGGGTAGGGACTCAGTTCCCCAAAGCTTTTTAGTCTCCTACTATGCACATGAGCGCTTTCTTTAGTTTCTTCCTCTTCTCTACTACCCTCTTCCCCCTAGTAAAGTTAGAAGGACAAATTCAGGGCTTCATGCATTGTCTTCTGCCAACCACAGAGCTATACAAATGATCACATAAATGCCATTTGTTATGTTTTCACAGTAAAGGCACAGTAGCATATTTAACCTTGAATGGTGACATAAGATAAATTTACAACTAAATTTTTCTCTGTGTGTGAGTTTTTTTTGGTGTAAATGTGTAGAATGTTTTCCAAGTTCAAAACTGGCTTTACAAAGAATCTTTTTTGAAAGCCTGCCTTTAAGTAGCTTGCATATAGCAGATGGTTAAGTCATTTAGTAAACATTAGTGTGAGGATAGTTTTGAGGATTTGTTGGGCACCAAACATTCTGCTAGGTAGGGTGTCTGACTTTGAAGAGGTTTGAAAGATGATATCTCATTCAATATACTATGACCCTTGACACACTCAGGTTGAATTCAAATAAATTCATGAAGTGAAATTATTTGAATTAAATACTACTGTGCAGTTGCAAATTATTGTGAATTCACCCTGCCCAAATCATCCAGGACTGGGTCAATTTAATATTGGTTTGGTCTATAACAAACCAGTTGGTTACATTGCATTTTCAGGAAATGGTCACCAGTGTAACATTTTCTTATTAAAGGAGAGAGAGCCTAACATTTAGCATGGAATCTTAATGGAAATATGATTTTGCAGAAAGGAGTCTATGTAAAAAAAAAATCTATATTTGAAAATTTGGAGATTAATCTCAATTTCTGGGTTGTCTGTCACACATGACAAAAATTTACTGAAGTAATGGTGTGTGTGATTGATAAAAGTTATAATGGAGAACCACAAAAGTGTATGAGAACAGCAGAAAAATCGTCTTTCACAGGAGAGATGATATATTGGAAAATATAAAATCAAAATATTATAGTTTAAAAATAGATGGAAATGTAAAAAGTTAACTTCATCATGCTTTATAATAAATGCATTGGTACTTTATCATTGATCAAGGGTTCTGCCAATGTTTGAGGGTAAGATTGCAGTCAATTTGTGAGTTTTTCTCTTAAATACTATCCTCACAGCAGGAAGTTGCTAAACAGATCTGTTATTACCTGAGTTCAGGGAAGCAAGCTTAACGGAAGGATCTGATGACGCAACATCCTCCTTTGTCTGCGGTATAAAAGGGAAAGAAAGTATAACTTTTGAACTGCCTTAAACTATAAGTTGTTTTGTAGTTGGTGATGGCTTTCCTTACTGTGAAGTAGGCAAAGATGGTGTTAACTATTTAAACCATTTTACAGATGTAGAGCCGGATATCAGAAAAGTAAATGACTTTTTTTTTCCTTAAGGTCAATTAATAGTAGCTAGTAAGTCGCAGAGCTGAGGCTGCTTTTCAGGATTTGACTTGCAAACTTGTACTTTTTCCCTGATACTGCCCACCATCTGAAATGCTCTTTTTCCTACCCTTCCTCACCTCCAGTGTAACTTCTGTCCAGGCTGAGAAAATGCAAGTTCAGATGTCAGTTCTTCCAGGATGTTTTCCTTGATTTACATCCCATCAAATGTGTCATGTTTTGTGATTAACTTTCGTCATAGTACTGATCATAATTACTCTGTAATATAATAATTAGCTTTTTATAGGTTGTTTCCTGCAGGAAGGCAGAGGCTGTTTCATAGTATCCTTAGCACCTAGCAGGGATCATACCTCAGAGGCTCTTAAATGTGTGTTAAATGAATGAGTTCCTTTCAAATACTTACTTGAGTTATCAAAAAAAAAAAGTTTAGTATTTTTTAAAAGGCCACTGAAAGCTGTCATGGTAAGGATTTTCTTATTTTAAAGTTTGGTTTTCTTATCAATTTTCGAAGTTTGTCAAGATTATAAACAAGCTTTCCTGGTTGAGTAAGTCTGCTCTGGAGTCCTAGGGCCATATCCCCATTTTCCCTAGATCTCTTGTGTTTTTTTACCTTAACAATTTTACTAACAGGAGTGTATGCATGCACACACGCCCCCAAGGTGTTAGAATTTGTTACCTCTGGTGGTATTACGCACAGTGGTTTTTGCTCATCTGTATTTTTTTTTCTACAAATGAATATAAATTGCTTTTGTAATAAGAAATGTCATTTTTATCTAAGCATTACCTAAAATTTCATTGCATGTTTACTTCTAAATTGTATAATTATTACCTAGACCTTCATAGGATAAATCCTAAAGATTAGATATTTATTGTTGCTTATAAGAGTACGGATGGTTCTGAAGGACATACATTGACAGCTTAAATATGTCCAAATGTAGTTATTGGCAGAGAGATATTTACTGAGTGGAATGAGTGAAAACTGGAAACTATCCAGGACATCAGTTTCAAAATTAAGATTCAGCAGTACTTTAGCCAATAAGATAGCCTGTGAGAGAGAAGTAGTGACATGTGGTGAAAAGGGATGAGAGAATGAAGCTCAGTCTGTTTTTAAGTCATCAGTTACCCTTGAAAGAGTGTATATTATTAAGTAGTGAGGACAAATGCCAGAATGCCGACTATTTAAATATAGTCTAGGAGTGGATTGAGTACGAGTTCCAGTACGAGCTGAATTGGGTTCCAGGAGTGAGATGTATTTGTTTTGAGAGTGAGGTTTTCCCCTTACATACTGGAAATCAGTGCTGGGTGTAGGGGGAGAGGGTTGGCTAGGGAGTTGGTGGGGCCGCAGTTTATCAATGAAGACGTACAGATCTGAGTTTGAAAAATAATAGGATTGTGCAGAAATACGATTTCTCCATACTGATGTAAAGTCATAAAACTACTGCATTTTAGCATATGTACTTTTCCCCTCCCTTATCTCCAGGGGTACAAATTTGTTAAAAGTCAGCGACATGTTTGACTTTGAATACATTCAGGATTTAACTAAATACCTTTTTTGCAGATTTCTATTGCCTTATGAAGTTAGTTTATTCATAGGCTATACAGTTCAGTAGTGATTTATTTTAAACTAAGCTGCAAGTATGATATTTCTAAAATTAGGTTTGTTTTTTCATTTTCAGTAATGATGTAGACATGGAAACAGATCACTACTCCAATGGAGTTGGAGAAACTTCATCCAATGGTTTCCTAAATGGTAGCTCTAAACATGACCACGAAATGGAAGATTGTGACACCGAAATGGGTCTGCAGTGATATTTCTTACATTTTTAATAAAAAATGATGGCTACAAGGTTATGTTTTTACTTGTACTGATTCACAGCTGATGAGCATAAACCAGATTTAACGATGTATGTGCCGTAGGACTTGACAGTAATGCATAGCACTTCAACTCTCGTTTGAGTGGGCTGCTAGAGAAAATAGAGTTACCTTTCAGCTACAGGCAGTGTTCCTTGCTGAACTGCTTAGGCTCAGGTTTAGCGCTGTCACTAATGCAGCAGAACTGACTTACTGATGTTGAGCCTCTAGGCTATTTTAGGTTAGAGATGATAAAACTTCTTATATTTATTTCAGTATAGTCAGTAAGGCCAAATGGGTAGATGATTTTACAAATTCTAATCAGTATTTCTTAAATGGGTTTAATGTAAACGTGTGTGACCATGCATAGTACTATCCCTGATATGTAGTAGATGCTTAAGTATGACCTCCCTCACCAAAAAAACCCCCACCACAAATAACAAAATGATGTGGCTCCAAGACATATTAGCATGCATAATTTTATTTTGTAGACAACTTACGTAGTAAATTGTCCCATCAGCAAACTGTCCCATCAAATGGAGAGTGAAAATTTGTTGGAATAAATTTTTTCATTTATTTGTTGGAATTCCATGGCAATGTTAGATTTCCTATTATTTTGAGATTGAGTGGTATTACTAAAATTGTTTTTTAAAAAGAAATGCAGCTTTGTTTTACTCTTTAATATCAGCCACCTCAGTTTCTTAAGAGTAATTTAAATATAGTGATAAAGAGCAGGAGTTCTAGAGCCAGATTACATAGATTTGATTTCTGCAACTGCCACCTACTAGCTGTGTGACCTTGGAAAAATTACTTAACTGCTCTGTGTCTCAGTTTCTTCATCTGTAAAATGGGTATAATAATAACAGCCTCATAAGTTATTGTGAAAAGTAAATGAATAATCCAAAAAGCTGATAGCACAGAGTGCTTAGGAAATATTAACCACCATCATCATCGTTACCTTCTTCATTATTAATGATTTATTTATTAGTAATTTATATAAATTATTTTATCAATCAAGATATATACAGTTATTTTCTTGGCTGGGCGAGGTGGCTCACGCCTGTAATCCCAGCACTTTGGGAGGCCAAGGCAGGTGGATCACAAGGTCAGCCTGACTAATATGGTGAAACCCCGACTCTGCTAAAAATACAAAAATTAGTCAGGCATGGTGGTGCGTGCCTGTAATCCCAGCTACTCAGGAGGCCGAGGCAGGAGACTTGCTTGAACCGGGGAGGCGGAGGTTGCAGTGAGCTATCACACCACTGCACTCCAGCTTGGGTGACTGAGTGAGACTCCAAAAAAAAAAAAAAAGTATTTTCTCAAAGTGGTATTTTTCTAAAAGTAGTGCATTTAATCTTTTCAATTAGTATAATACGCTGTCTTCTGTATTTTTATTGTAGTCATTTAGCTTTTCTTAGCTTTCTTGAACATTTTATTACATCTCTACTATGTCAATTAAGGTAGCCCGAGTGGCATTATTACGGTTTTCTTTTTCTTTTTTTTTTTTTGTAAATGTTGCTTAATGTAGTTTGGGAATTACACTTTTTCTAAAAATTTTTTCTGACGTAAGTACCATCTAACACTGAAAGGTTGTCCCCTCTCAACTGCATGCTGAATACTGGATCCTAGACTCTTGAGAGCTAAATAAAGTATATCTTTTTGCTGCAGTTTCATGTTAAATTAAAAATGAATTTTTAACAATCTGCATATTTAGATGAAATATTAGGGAATAGTTACTAAATGTACAAAATGTTATAAGAAATGTATGTTCATGTCTTCATTATACTCCATTCCATAAGGTAGTAAAATACTTGTCTGTTTTTCTTACAGAAGTTGATTCAAGTCAGTTGAGACGCCAGTTGTGTGGAGGAAGTCAGGCTGCCATAGAAAGAATGATCCACTTTGGACGAGAGCTGCAAGCGATGAGTGAACAGCTAAGGAGAGACTGTGGCAAGAACACTGCAAATAAAAAAATGTTGAAGGTGAATATATTTTTTCTTAAAAAATTATAAATGTGTCAAAGTAACTAAAATGTGGTTTTGCGAAACATTGAGCAGTGTACCAGAAATTCTTGTTAGGGAACTTGGACCTGACCTTCCCCCTGGCTCCTTGCCCATTTGAGAGTGGAAATGTTTGAAGAAGTTAGGCAGTTCTGATCTGCTGGAAAGAGCATTGTACTAAAGCAAAAAAAAAAAAAAGGATTAAATCCCAGTACTAGTGCTGATCAACATTGTGTGTCCTCGTTAACTTAGTTTCTTAGTTTTATTTTCTCAGCTGTAAAATCAGCAGTTACTAGGAAAAATGTGGGTGTGCAGATAAAACTACAAATCTGAGATTTTATTTTAGTAAATACTGTTCAGGGTTATAGCAATTTGGATGTATAACACATGGTTCTCATTTTGATGGGGATTAGTGAAGAATTGGGTCACTTTTCATGGCCAGAACAGTTAAAATACATTTTAAAGTCTCTTCTGGATTGTTGTCCATGAGCTGGTAGGATGCATGTGATCTAATTCAGTAAAGTAGCCACAGTTTTGTCTACCAGTTTAAGGTGGAGGGGCTTTCTCCTAACTTAAGTCAACATTGCAGTTGTAGAGATGTACAGCTCTTTAACAGTTGGTTCATTGTAAACATTTTCTTCTGAATATTTTGGAAGAAGACTGAAAAATTAAAGGGGAGATGAATGCAGTGGCCTTGAGACTGATGTTGAGGGATGGTAGGAAAGGGCAAAAGATTCCTTCTGCTTTATCTTCCTGACCTGGACTGAGAGTTGGTATAGGTTGAGTATCCCTAATCTGAAAATCTGAAATGCTGCAGAATCTGATACTTAGAGTGCTAACATGATGCACAAGGATATGCTCATGGGAACATTTTGGATTTTTAGATTAGAGATGCTCAGTTAGTAAATATTTTAAAATTTGAAAAAATCTGAAATCTGAAACATAGCACACGTGTAGGACATAACATGCTTGCCTGGCCTAGGATGGGTTATAGAGCCACCGATAACACCTCAAGTTAAAGGCATGCAATCTTGTATTTTTCCCTAGCTGAGATGGGAAGACAGGTGTATTTATCATACTTCGTACTTCATCTACTCCATAGTATAAAAACTGCTATTTCTAGTGGTTACCTTGAGCTATCCAAAAGGTTAAATTATTATTTTTGTGCTAAAAAATAATTGGTGGATTATGCAATTGAAACAAGTTTAATTTAAAAAGTCAAATCAGGCCGGGTGTGGTGGCTCATGCCTGTAATCCCAGCACTTTGGGAGGCCAAGGCGGGTGGATCACGAGGTCAAGAGATCGAGACCATCCTGGCTAACATGGTGAAACCCCGTCTCTACTAAAAATACAAAAAATTAGCCGGGCGTGGTGGCGGGCACCTGTAGTCCCAGTTACTTAGGAGGCTGAGGCAGGAGAATGGCATGAACCCGAGAGGCAGAGGTTGCAGTGAGCCAAGATTACGCCACTGCACTCCAGCCTGGACGACAGAGCCAGACTCCCTCTCAAAAAAAAAAAAAGTCAAATCAGACATTCGTATGCCTGGAAAATGACTGTCCATATTTGCCTGAGGAGATTAAGATTTCCATGAAGTCAGACTGCCAAAACTCCTCTTTTTCGTATTTATTTATTTTTTATTTTTCAACTTTGTAGAGATGAGGGCTCACTGTGTTGCCAAGGCTGGTCTTGACTCTGGGCCTCAAGCAATCCTCCTGCCTTGACCTCTGAAAATGCTGGGATTATAGGCATGAGCCACTGTGTCCAGCTTAACTCTTCCCCTTTTAAATATTTATCTTAATTGACTATGCCTCCATTGTGTGGCACTAAGGTAGTCAATCTATGCTTATTAAATTGAAGTAGAATTCATTTGAAAAGTAAAACAGATTTTTCCACATTGGGAATTTTCATTACTATGCAACTTGGTAGAACTTTTTCTGGTACTAGGAGTGCTAAGAAGAAACTTAACATTTAGGCTCTTTGTTATTTTAGGTGTCTGAAATTACCCATTTGGAAACTGAGTACTTCTTTGGTTGGTACTGAGGATGTCTTAGGGTGGTGGTTTTCAACATACTTGGTGTCTGAATCCTTTAAAAATTATTAAGGGACCAGGCATGGTGGCTCATGCCTGTAATCCCAGCACTTTGGAAGGCCGAGGCGGGTGGATCACCTGAGGTCGGAAGTTCGAGACCAGCCTGACCAACGTGGGGAAACCCCGTCTCTACTAAAAATACAAAAAATTAGCCGGGCGTGGTGGCACATGCCTGTAATCCCAGCTACTCAGGGGACTGAGATAGGAGACTCGCTTGAACTGGGGAGGTGGAGGTTGCGGTGAGTCGAGATCGCCCCATTGCACTCCAGCCTGGGCAACAAGAGCAAAACTCTGTCTCAAAAAAAAAAAATTAAGGATCCTCGAAGAGTTTTTGTTTATATAATGTGTTACATCTATCGATATTTACCTTATTAAAATTAAAGCTATTCATGTTAAAATAAATCCATTAAATAAGTAGCAAGTTATTTTTATGAAAAATAATTATCTTCCCCAAACAAAAAGAAGAGCTGGCACAGTGGTGCATGGCTGTAATCCCAGCTACTCAGGAGGCTGAGGCAGGAGGATCACTTGAGCCCAGGAGTTCAGTTTTAGCCTGCGCAACATAGTGAGACCTTGTCTCTTAAAAAAAAAAGAAAAATGAGAAGAGTGGCATTGCTTTATATTTTTTTGTTAAGTCTCTTTATTGCTTGGTTTAATAGGTGAGCTGTATTCACATACAAGACCAGACTGCCTTTAGTCTGTTGTGATACCACATCATGTGCCCCTGGAAAATTCCACTGTATAGTCATGAGGAAATGAAAGAGAAAAGGGCAAGGAACATCTTAGTACTGTTATAAAAATAATTTTGACTTCACAGACCCCCTGAAAGGTTCTTGGACCCAGGTGTCCCTGAACCATACTTTGAGTACTATTGTTTTAGGGCATATTTGGAAATTAAAAAAAAATGTTTTTTTTTTTTTAAGAATTCGTAGACTGTTTTTACACTAGGCTATCTGACTTGGCTTTCTTGTTAAAACCTCATGCTAATTGAGCAGGACGAAGTACCTTTGAAAATTTAAGATTATACTCCATTAGCTTACTTTGTGTTTGATTCTTATTTACATGAAGCTCAGAAGATGGCATTATATGGCCAATTCCCAAAGATACTCCTTGGTTATAAACTGAAGTGTGTGAAGATGTATCATCTTCATCTAAAGAGCATAGATATCTTTGATTTTGCACCTCTAACTTCTAAGCAAATGCCAGCTACTTTCAGAGACTTTCTTAATACTCTGAGCTGGTTCCATCTCATTTCCCAAACTTACCTTGATCTAGATAGGGATAAGGTGAGTAACTGACCCACCTTGTAAGTAGCCAAAGAACAAAGGCTGGATGATTTGACGGCAACATGAAAACAGGTTTAGAAATCATTCCACTTCTTTTTATTCATCACTTCAGTTCACTTGTAATTGTAGCATTTTTTTAAAAATCTCACTTTTAGGTTTGCATAAACTTTGAGTCATGTGACTCAGAAGTTCATGCACATCCAAACACACGAGAGACAGAGAGATTTGATTAATGTTGAAGGTCAGGTGGCACACAGTTTCTCTTGACCTTTTTCCTTTTAGTTTTTTCAGTCTTTCCTCTTTCCTGTTGTCTTTGTTCATTATCTGCTACGTCTTCCATTGGCTCCCAAAAGAACTCTTAAATTGTTTGTTGAGCAGCTGTTTATTGAGTTTTTGCAGTGTGGAGAGGCATTGTTGTAGGGACTCTGGAAAGTCCAGTACGAATGAACAGCCCCAGCCTGCAAGGAGCCTTTAGTCTAGTAACTGAGGTAGCAATAGAACCACTGAGTCACCCTATTTAGAAACTGCTCCAGATTCTAAACCAAGTATGAGTACAATTTGAAAATCCTACCTAAATGTCATATTTCTCTCAGAAGTTATTCCACTGAGGTAATGTTGTTTGCTTTAAAATAACCCATAATGCTACATATTTCAGGTATTTTCAGTTTTGTGCCTGAACTCCCATGTGCATATATTTTAACTAGTTAATAACCGTAGTGGCACTATTTTGTATTGTTTTGTCGTAAGAATTTATTTCCTCCCAGTTTCTATGTATTACTTCCAATTATTTTTAAACGGCTACACGAGGCTGGGTGTGGCAGCTCACACCTGTAATCCCAACACTTTGGGAGGCTGAGGCAAGAAGATTGCTTGATCCTAGGAGTTCAAGGCTGCAGTGAGCTGTGATTGCACCACTGCACTCCAGCCTGGGTGACATAGCGAGACCCTGTCTCAAAAAACACAAAAGGCTCCATGATACTTTATTGTTGCTGTATAGGTTTATTTCAGCATTGCTTTGTTGGATTTTTCCATTTGCTTTTATGTCAGATGCTTTAGTGACATCTTTATACATGCATCTTTGTTTCTTCACATTATTCCACTGAGATAAAGTTCTAGAAATAGAAGTGAGTCAAATAATATGAACATTATTGTGGCACTCATTATATGTTGCTATACTGGTTTTCAGAAACCCTCTACCAACTTTTACCAGCAGTAATAAAAGAACGTACCAATGGCACTATTACATTAATGCTACTTTAGTGGGTTTAACATATGTTAGTATCTTAAAATTGCTTATTTGCATTTCTTTGGTTATCATCACCAGTTACTTGCCAAAGGCCACACAGCCAGTTAGTGGTGGGGCTTGGATTTGAAGCCAGTATCTGAAACCACCATTAGTATGTGCCTCCCACAGAAAGAAGACAAAAATATAAAGTAGTTGTTTGAAAAGAAGACTGTCAGTTATTTTAAGTTTTGAAGAAGAGTGGCTTGAGAGTAGCTGGAAATAACTGAATGCATAAAACAGGTCCTGAAGGGCAGCCTGTTCAATTTTTTCATAACTGAATTTGAGAAGATGACATCCAGTGAGATGTGTCCAGTTCCTAAATCTGTTGAAAAAAGGAAATGCAGGCAGGCCCTCTCCTTTGACTGTCACATTCCTATCAGTAGTAATAAATTGTGAAGTAAAACAACTGAATGTTTTGCCTTCCACTCCCTACACCTGTACTAGTTCATTCCTTTGAAATTTTTTTTTTTTTCTGTTTTGTGTTTAGGGATGGGAGGAAGATGAATGAGAGTGGCTGTCCACAGGAAAAATGAAAATAAATTAGGCTTTGCTGCATAATTTAATTGTTCAAAAATGTAGAGCATCCTAGTGCTAGGAATAACTGGGTTTAAAGGTTACATTAGTCTAGTGCCTGGAAGCCATATTTTACCTCCCAACTTGGAAACATTTGTGAGCATAAGAGTTGAACTATTTGAATTAAAACAAAATTGGTGTGTTTTCAACAGGATGCATTCAGTTTACTAGCATATTCAGATCCCTGGAACAGCCCAGTTGGAAATCAGCTTGACCCGATTCAGAGAGAACCTGTGTGCTCAGCTCTTAACAGTGCAATATTAGGTAAGTAAAGCCAAATAAGGCACAATTTCAACTAGATTCTCTGAAAATTTAAGCGAGGGTGTTTGTACTGGCATTTGTACTTTGGTAAAATCATAAGGAGAATGTTTTCTATATTTTAAAATATAAAATACCTAAAATATAGAAACCCCCCCCCCTTTAATTCCAGATTCAAATGGATTTAAATAGAATAAAAACAGTAAAATGGGGTACAACTTGGGATGTTTGGGAAATAGAAGTTTTTTTGTGCATGTATGTAAGCATTTCTGGTAGCCACGGAGATTTGGTGGTTCTTTTGTGTAATTCAAACTATTGCCCTACCAGAGGCATTCCTTACAGCCCTCTGTAGTGAAAGGCATTTTCTGCTACTGATTTCTAGGCTAGCAATTGAGTGGCATTCTCTAGTTTGGCTGTTGTAGAAGGAATCGGAGAATGTTAACAAGAACATAGATTAATAATTGTCACGAGTTAGGCTAGAAGGGAACAGGGTACATTTGAAGAAAATCAAGGTCAAGAAATAGAGGTTTTGATGGAGAGAATGAGAATGGAAATAAGGGAGTGAAGAGCTTGAGTATCAGAGAAGCTCACACTGATCCAGTAGAGGGCAGGGTTCCTACCTGGTGCTCCCCTGCTACCTTGTTCCCCACCATTTTGCTTGAGCTATTTGCAATGGGTAGTGGCAGCCTAAGCCACAGGTATTACAGCTCCCACCATGCTTATGAAGGGCCTTCCAGGTGACTTGTGAGTACCCTGCAGGACCAAGCCTTGATGTCAAATTCTATTTGCATTTATATTAGCCAGATTCAACTACATACCCTCACCCAATAAAAAGGGTGGGTGAGGAAGAGAAAAGCAATTTAAAAGGTGAGGCTTAGCCAGGAGTGAGCATGAAGTGCGAAACTCTAATTCGATGTTCCTGCTTGGTTGCCATTCCTATGAGCAACTCACTGTAGAGTGTATGATTATAGTGTTTATATACTGAACAAATACTTTTTGTATGAATTGTATAACTGCACATATTGTGCATTTCTATATAAATGTGGTATGGTCGATTGTTTGCATAAAACAAATTTGAGTTTTGGGCAGTTCTCATCAAAGGTAATTTGCGTCAAGAGTTTTTATTTGACTTTAGAGTCTAATTCCCAGGTAATTGGGACTCCAGTCTAGTTTAGAAGTCTGTGCTGTGCTGTTTGGCCCTGCAAGGTTCAGAGACTTAGTCACATATCTCAAACTATCTTAGGAAGATGAGGGCAGTGCCACAAAAAGTAGATTAAAGAGTGATTTAGATAAGGAGACTTGCAAATGAGGGCCAGGACTCTTATGGCAAGAATGTAAAGGAAGCAAGCAAAAGCATTCATATTTGAGCCTCAGTCTGTTTCTTTGCCCTTAGAAAATTTATTAATTTGTTTTAAGGATCAGTACTGAAGTTTGGGAATAGGAGTAGTGTCCTTAGTGCTGTAGTTCTCTGAAACTTAGGATTTGTATATAAATGTGAATTTTCTTTGGTAAATGTGTTGTATTTTCATTGGTTCTACAAAATTCATTTAGCTCCATTGATAAAAGTAACTTAGTAACAATGCTGGAATTGTACAGAAAATTATGGTTTACTGTAATTGTCTTTTTGAAGTTATCATATTGTAGGTAATCATTAAGACCTAATTATTAGATGATACTAATCTTGGAAAGAATTTGAGAAAAAGTGACCTGTTTTCTTTAATTTCTTGAGTTCTTCAAGGGAATTTAATTGAGCACCATTATCTATAGACACATGTACTCTGACATATTGTGCTGTATTATGTAGAATCAGCTATAAATAGTGCTTAATCTTATTAATATAAATGCATGTGATTCCTATAAAATTAATGACACAATTATTAAATTGCTATAGATGGGTATGTATGTTTATAAATACCATGCTATTTATTTATGTAGGGCCATCTGTATATAGTGTTATGAAAATTTCATATATCCAAAAAAGTTAAAGATGTATCACCAGATGCTTCCTTTGACCAAAATAAAATTTAAAAAATATTCCCTGTAGATGCTTGCCTTTGAGCACGGTCTTCCCTGTGAACCCTCAAGACACCATACTTTCTCACCAGTCTACGTGCCTTTTTTGCACACTTTTATTCTTAATCCTGTTTTGTTTTCTAAGTCCTGAATTTGCTTCTTTTGATATTATGCTTTTTCCCTTTTGCAAATTTCTTCTTCTTTCTCCCACCATCAGTTTGCATCCTCTGAACCAAGAGTGGAGTTAAACCATATGGAGCCTTCCTAGCCATGTGTCACTGTTTTTGCCCTTTGTTGTCAACTGTGCCTATAAAGAACTGATTAGTAATTTTATTGATTAGTTGGACACTGCCTTCTCATAAAGAGAAATTACCAGCTTCTGAGTCTGGCCACTTTTACCATTAGTTCATTTTTTTCATCTCTGGCAAGGAACAAATTTTGGTAATTATTGCATTTGTACTACAAATGTCTGACAAAGAAACTTATGATATACAGGACCCTGAAAACTTATTGGCATTTTTTAAAAATGTCTGAACTGTCCATCGTAAATTAGCACCTCCAAAACTGCAGGGTGGCTCTGCTGTATGGTCTCTCACTGTCACCACCAACACCTACTCCCCACCAGCCCAAATAACATTACCTATATATGCCTTGGAGATGGCTAGGCAGCCTCAGTTTGGTCCCATCCACAGAGGTGGAAGAACCCATCAGTGGAAACTCGTAATGAAAACCTGGTGCCTTTTTAGTTTTAGTATCAGCTGACTTTGATCAACCAGAAGGGAAATAATTCCTTACTCTCCACTCCAAATATCAGATAAAAAGTTGTACCTTTCCCATCATAGTTAATATGGAAATCAGCTTTTTAGTATCTGATACTTTAAAAGTCTGATTCTGCAAGAGTTTATCTTATCGCTGAATACAAAATACCCATACTGCCTTGTCAGAATAGTACGTCCAAGGTATCTATCTTTTGCTTAGGAACCTTCATTTGCTGATATTTCAGAGTAGTATGGGAGTGGTAGTTTTTAAAGTCATGCAGTATTCTCCTGATTGAAATGTTTTTTAAAATGTCTTGCTAATTGCTGTTTTCATTTTTAAATTATTTTTCCTCAGAAACCCACAATCTGCCAAAGCAACCTCCACTTGCCCTAGCAATGGGACAGGCCACACAATGTCTAGGACTGATGGCTCGATCAGGAATTGGATCCTGCGCATTTGCCACAGTGGAAGACTACCTACATTAGCTATGCATTTCAAGAGCTCACACTTATATTGTGGCATATAGTCAACATGGAAGTAGACCAGCTCTGCTGATTTGAAATTTAGATTTTTTAAATTATGTACTGGGGACAGGTTTTTGTCGCTTTACATTGCTTCCTAGTTTACAGCATGATGCAAATGATTTTCTAACTTAGTGTTAGGAGAAATTATTTTCCATCTTTAACCTCTTAGTTGTCTAAGAGTTAAATATTACTGAATTTCAGACGTTCAAATTGATCATCACAAATCCTTTAAAACAATTACCTAAAAGAAACCAAAAATCCTGCCTTCTTTGTGGGGGAGGGGGGAGAGAGGGGAAGGAAATGGAACAAGTTGTGTTTGTGTTAGCATGTGGGTGATGTAAACTTCAAATTGGGAGATGTTCCGACCCCCACTCCCATATAAGCATTCAATCAGTGTAACTTGCAAAATGCATAAACATCCGACAGTTTGAATTTATAGTGTTGATGGAAGAAATCATTTTTAATGTGTACTGTAAAACTTGAAATACTCAGGAGCTGAGTGAATATGTTTGTTGCTACTTACAATCCCGACCTGTTAGTCCCAGTAGTTTTGTTTTAACATGGTCTTTTTCAACTTTGTTTCCTGTTTAACTACAGATGACTTCTGTTGTAGACTCACAAGTTTAACTGTTGTATTATAACAGTATTACATGTCAACGGTGTGGTTATGACCTTTATTTATATAAAAACCAAATATTTAGTCAATTTACCGTGTCTTAATTTAATCTTTGTACACCTTCCATTTTTAAGTGCTTAAATGAGTACTATATTGCAATAAAATGTAGTGATATAATTAACCAGCCATTAAAAATTTACTTCTACAGATACAGTGTCAACTGAGTTTATATATTAGGTACTTGCATACTTTTTATGATTAATATGAAAATTAGAGCAATTAAAATTAATGGTTTCTACAATTAATCTGAGTTCTACAACCTAAAACTGCCTTTAGTTTACTGGCATCCCTGGTTTAGGGTTAAACCTGATATTATGGGTGACACAGAAAGGCAAGAGGAAATTAACTTCATTTTTTTCATATTCATAATATGGCATATGAGACTCACCAGGCAAGCAAATCCCCAGACTGGTTAAAAGTAAAAACTTAAAAGCTGTTAGCTATATTTTGTCCACTGAATCTTTAACAGCAAACTGTCTAAGGGCTGCAGTTGGAGACTTTTCTGGAATGTCCATTTCTCCTTTTGTCCGTGCCATTTTGCCACCCCTCCCACCCACTAGTCAGGGAAGAGTAGACGAGGTGCTACTGCTGGTATGAGTATTGCTTGAATTCAGTTAAATACATTAAAAAGAAAATTCCTTCTTAAACCACTTTTTCCTCTAGGATTGCAAGGCACAGTTCTACTCCATAAGAATGAAATGTGGTTGAGTAATTCCTCAAATAGGTTTATGATTTTTATAATGATCCTTTAAAATGATCTACCAATAATTTATTAGATAAATTCTATACATACAAAGTACAGATTCTTCATTTAGCACTGATTTACTTCTTAGTTTTCATCTTTCTGACCATCCACCGTCTTTTAAACCTCTTGGCATTTTGTTTTTTCTGGATTCCTAGAATAGAAAGTTGTACGGTAAGAGTATTAGAGAAACATAATTCAAAATTTTTATAATTCTCTATATGAATGTAATTACTAAAACTGGGTGGGCTTATTATACATTAGATGTATATACATACTACACTGACCTGTCTTTCACAAGTTAAGCCATTATAAGGGCAAAAGTATAATTATGAACTATCTCCTTCAAAACAACATTATTCAACATATAAACCTATTAAGAGACAGGAGAATAAAGCTGGATCTTACCCCAAGCATTATTCAAAAACTGGACAGCAGCCTTTTTCACTGGTAACCTCTTGTTGGCAAGAGACAGGAACTTATTTACTAGAAAAGAAAGGTATTTATCATTTCATAGTTTTATCTGCAGTAAAAAGTGAGGAAAATAGTTCATAAAAAAATTACCAGTAGTCCTGTTGGTTCCTGGCCCGTATAATGAATTATGTATGAAGGCTTGTGCTGCTTGTTGCCTTGAATCTCTCAGATCTTGGTCTTTTAGCCTTACAGCCAAGTAGCTTTTATTCTGGCTGTTCATCAATATAAAAGGTTAAATAAGAATTAATACATGCCTGCTTTCCCCCGCCCCGGCCCCGCCGAGACAGAGTCTCTGTCACTCAGGCTGCGTGATCTCAGCTCACTGCAACCTCTGCCTCCCAGGTTCAAGCAACTTGCCTGCCTCAGCCTCCCAAAGTGCTGGGATTACGGGCGTGAGCCACTGCACCCGGCCTACATGCTTGCTTTAAAATATTTTTATCGCCGGGCGCAGTGGCTCAAGCCTGTAATCCCAGCACTTTGGGAGGCCGAGATGGGCGGATCACGAGGTCAGGAGATCCAGACCATCCTGGCTAACATGGTGAAACCCCGTCTCTACTAAAAAATACAAAAAACTAGCCGGGCG
>NW_016810019.1:1021965-1057681 GCF_001698545.2 Rhinopithecus bieti
AAATAAATAAATAAAAATAAAATAAAATATTTTTATCATTTGTCTCACCGTGATAAATGAAACTAATTTTGTATATGCACAGATAGGATAAAACTAAATTACAGGACTACAAGAAACAGACTAACACTCATATTTTAGTAGAGCACACCAGCACGCCCAGCTTACTTTTTTTATTTTGTGTAGAGACTGGGCTTTACCATGTTGCCCAGGCTGGTCTTGAAATCCTGGACTCAAGCAGTCCACCTGCTTCAGCCTCCCAAAGTGCTGGGATTACAAGTGTGAGCCACCGTGCCCAGCCCAAAACTGGTTTTTCCACAGAGAATCCAATCTGAAATTACTACTAACTAAAATATTTCCCACGTTAGCCAATACTTGAACTCCCAGAGGTCTCCTTTACATCCCAAATGAAACAAAAGACTCATTACCTGACAGACTGTGCTTTTTGTACTTTAACTTTCTTGGAGTCATTTCCTTTTCACAGTCTTCATTTTCTTTTGCAAATTAACTAAAAAATGGAGTTTCATTTGCTAATTAGCATTCATGTAAAAATAAATCAGGAAATTTACTGGAGTTCACTTTAAGCATCCACTACACACCCATGTGGATGCAGGTTTTATTTGTATGAAATACAGGGAATAGGCCCCAGCTAACCTTGGCCAGGCCTGTACTGGCTTTCTAAGGGCCATTCATATTTGCCTGGAAACATCTGCAAGTGCACTTGACACATGAGAAGTTATTTAAATTAGAATAGTCATACCTTCTTTGACCTTTCCTGGCGATTTCTTGACACTAAGGGAAAAAAACAAAACCACTGACTGGAATGGCAGATAGCAAAGGTTACTCGAAACATGTTATATTATTTCATCTGGCTTTACAAGCAAGACACCCCCTTTCATTACCAACACCCTCAATTTCTACTCAGGAGCTCTCAGTTTGGAAAGCAACAGTCACTCCCCAGTACACTGCCACCAACTCTCAATCACTGGAAGATCTTCACAATTTAAATCTGAAAGCCTATTAGCAGGCTTCCAAAGCAGCAAAATGCTATGGGCAATGGAGTTCAAGTGAAACAATAACAAGTTACATAGTATTTGAAATATGAAGTGAATGGTAGTAGGCCTGCCTCATTTCATTTGGAGAAATCAAAGGATTAATTTAATAGTGTAGGCACAGGAGACAGTGAACAATGGAGAGAGAAATGTAAATGGACAGAACACAATACAGAAGCATTTGCACAGGAGAAAGGCCACACAAAAGCAGAAGTGATGGGAGGTGGGCGGGCCAAATGAAAAGGTAAAGATGACACTTGAGCTTGGTTTTACAAGATGAAAGGGAATTTGCCACCAAATAGAATGGCTCTTACGTTTAATGTATTCAGGATCTGAGTAACTCTTGGTAAAGTTTTTTTACTGAAAATTTGAGAGCCACTGGCCTAAGCAAAAAGGGGCTAAATTTCTGAATTTAACACCTTAAGGAGAGAAAAAGAGGATAGGAAAAAAAAATACAAATATTTAGAAGGCTAAATTTAGTAGGGTTTGACCGATTCCCAAGGACGACTATACCTTTTCGCTTTAAACCATAAAACACCAAAGATGCTAAATGAAGTGGGGAACAGGGAGGAAGGACAGGTTGGTGGTAGGTAAGGCAAGTATGGGACAAATTGAGTTTTCAGAGCCTGTGGATAAGTGCCTGCTACCCCACTAAATGATTCAAAACACTTTGTATTCACCACCACCTACTCTGCCCTAGTATAATGACAAGCAATCAACAAAATGTACTGAATGAACACAATGGGATCAGGAATTGAAAAAATGGCAAAATAAGAATCTGAACATAAAGTTACCTCCTTCTTTCGCACCAAATTCATATACCAAGGTAGCTTTTAAATTTGTGTTCTACAATTCCTTCAGCTATATGGAGTCAAATAAATGTACCAGTATATAATTCAAAGATGGGTGTATATAAGCAAGTAATATAAGAAGATCCATTACTTACTTAGTCTGTGAAGCTGTGGTTAACTTCTCTAAAATAGTGTCTGGAAGGAGTTTTCTTTTCTTTTGGAATGAAAACGTTTAAAATTAATAAAGTCATGTACACAGTATGTCCGGAGTTGCTTCTGAAGTTACCACTTTTAAGAATGCCCTACATCTAGGCAAAGAAATGAATTAGGTTGGAAACTGCCTCCACTCCAAGTTATGGGAAGATTGGGTCCACAAAACTCCATATTCTCTGAAAGACTTGACGAAAACTGGAAAAGGTGCCCACGGTATTCCAACCCTCAGGTCACTGTTACAAACTGAAAGCCGTTAACTGGCAAAGCAACCATACACCGAGTCTTGTACAGCCCTTACAGTTTACAAATCACCTAATTCTCACAGCAACCTCTTATTTTCAGTTGGTGGACACTAAAGGAAACGAGTTCTTTTTTTTTTTTTGAGACAGGGTCTCTCGCTCCGTCGCCCAGGCTGGAGCGCAGTGGCGTAATCTAGGCTCAAGGCAGCCTCGACATCCCGGGCTCCGCCCACCTCGTCCCCCTAAACTACTGCCGCGCCCCGCCCAAGCATCTTTCTACCACTGTCACAGGAAATATTGGTGACTTTTTCCCCACTCAATATCCTACCAACCCAAATTACATCCACCACGGGAATTATCCGCAGGCTGGGTTGTTTTAATAAGACACCTCCCCCCTATCCTCTAACCTTCTGTTCGATGAACAGCTCCTCGCGTCGCTTCCTCTTCTCCTTCAGGAGCGTTTTATCCCTGGGAGGAAGGGTGACAAGTCAGCAAAGGGAAGGACAAGCGGGACGAGAAGGGGCGGTTCTCCCCGCCCGCCCGCGGGCTCCAAACCTGCGCACGGTTTCCCGCACTCGCCGCTCCTCTTCTCTCGCTTCCGCCTGGGCGCTGGCGAAAGTCAGCTCCTCCGGGGCCTCGTCGTCAAACTCATCGTCCCCTTCCTCGTCTTCCTCCAGCGGCTCGGCGGCCGCGCCGCTGCTGGGCTGACCGAGCAACAGCCCGTGCTCCGCCTCCTCCTCCTCCGAGGCTGGCTGGCCCTCGTCCACCATCGCCTCCGCCGACGCCGGGGCGCGAGACGCGCGGGGTCGCAGCTGCACCATGTCCCACGCAGCGCTAGACCGTCTGACCTCTGACTCGGAAGCGACTACAAACGAAGCGCAAGCGGACTTTCATCGCCCCCTGCAGGTTGGGAGGGCCTCAGGACGGGCGGGGCGCATGCGCGAAGCCAGGAAGGGCGTGGCCTGCGGGCAGTGGGTGTGTTTTTTTCCACATGGCTCGCCAAGGCCGCCGTAGGGTCGGTTGAATGCCACGGAAAATGCTCTGCGGGCGAGAGCGACTGGCAGTGGGGCTGGTTTCAAGGCAGGGAAGAGCCATCGCGCTGCCCTCCCCCGCTGGGATGGCGAGACAGGGCTGGCACGGCTCACGCTGTCCAGTGCTTAGAAAACCGGTAATAGGGCAGGGCGCGGTGGCTCAAGCCTGTAATCCCAGCACTTTGGGAGGCCGAGACGGGCGGATCACGAGGTCAGGAGATCCAGACCATCCTGGTTAACACGGTGAAACCCCGTCTCTACTAAAAATACAAAAAACTAGCCGGGCGAGGTGACGGGCGCCTGTAGTCCCAGCTACTCGGCAGGCTGAGGCAGGAACATGGCGTGAACCAGGGAGGCGGAGCTTGCAGTGAGCTGAGATCCGGCCACTGCACTCCAGCCCGGGCAACAGAGCAAGACTCCGTCTCAAAAAAAAAAAAAAAAGAAAGAAAAGAAAACCGGTAATAGCGGGCCCGAGGCGCTGCTCGCCGCAATTTTTTGGCCCTGGGTTCCTTCAAGTGGATCCAGCTTATCAGTGTTTGTAGATTTGGCTGCGTTTCGCTCCGCACTTCGGAGGAGATGGCGTTTCATGGGAAGAAATGCGCTCTAGCAGATGGCCGCCGTGGCCAGTCAGCCCTCCTGTGACGGACGAAGACGCTGGCCACAGACCTCGGCTCCAAAGAAATTTGCACAGCCCGGCGCCCTCGGCCTGCCCAGCCCCGCGGCCGCGGCGACGCCCGTTAGGATGTGGGCCCTGTGGGAGCGATGCCCTTGCTGGTTCCTAACCCACGGCCTGGAACAACAGCTGGCCCGTGGCAATGCTGAGCAAATCTCCTGAAGGAATGGTTTCGCCGCTCCCTACAGAATGCCCCCGAGTTTTGTCGTATATACACATACGTACTCTTTTTTTCCAAGTATATTTTATTTCTTGGCAAACATGGCCCTTTGTGGTCGCCGTGTTTCTCTCCTCCCATCCATTATACAATACTAAATGATCCATCATTTTTTTGAACAAATCAAGCCGTTTCACACCTGCAATGCAATTGTACCGACCGTGCTCTTCCCTCTACTGCTGCAATCCCCCAGGCAGAAGTCCTTTTCATTCTTCACAAATTCCCACCCAGGCAAACTTCAAGCACCTTACCCCCTACCCCATCCCACTCTGCCCATCTCTATTTGCTGTGGTCTGAACCCGCACAAATGTCTGTGTAGTTTCTGCGCTACATAACAATTTATATGACAGTTGCTCCAGCCGTTCTGTGAACTCCTGAGGGGAAGGACCAGGTCTTGCTAGTCATTTTATTTCTAATGTCTATCATACGGTAGATGTTTAACAAATGCTGTTGAATAATTCTGTCTCACACATATATTGTGTTTTTAATTCTCCTTTCATGTCTTCTGTTTTAGAAGCAGTTCACAATTTAAAAACAACAAAACCAAATAGGAACAAAAATGGTAAAACTTAAGAACAAAAAAACAAAAAAAAAGCTGCCGAACCAGAGGTTCATTATGAGAGGAATTGCAAAGAACAGTTTGAAATCTCTAGCCCTTAGTCTAAGATAGAGATTACAAATCAAAAATATAATCAAACTCCCTGAGATACTGTGCTAACACCAGGAAAATGAATACAGTTGACTTGGAGCAGCCCAGGAACAAACTTCTTATAAGTGCATGACAGTATTTTATGTGCAAAACTGCTTTATAAGTACTATAAGACTATAAGGTATTACCAGTGCCCTCAGTGTAAACTCCTTGGCCCACCCATGTAAAGTGTAAATCGAGCCCTCAGGGTCCCTGACTAGTTCTCCAGCCGCCCCATAGGCTATGAGCATCCCTCTTCCCCACAAAAAGTACCATTGGGATTTATTAAAGGTTATGCCTTGTAATGCAGTACAAAGTTTTATATGACAGTGTCTTGTTGCCTGTTTCTACAAAAGCCAACGGTGTAACATTAAATGCAATTTTGCAAGGGGCTGAGGTGATGTGGTCCAAGTATGTAATCACTTCAGGGAGCCCACTGGATCCAAGGGACCCTGTCACGTATGACCTTCATACACTGTTGATAATGGCCATGCCTCCCAGTCAGGCCTCTGACACTTGTTGGGCAGCAGGCATTCCAAGGCCCCTAAGCACTGAGTTAGCTGGTAAAGGTTAGGGAAAAAGCTGTATTCTTACTACTTTACTCCAAGGTAGTAAAGTGTATGGAAAATGTACCTGACAGAAATAACTTAAGCATCCCCTGAGAATGACCCTGCATGGCAGATGCATCTGACAGCAATAACTTAAGAAATGAGGGGTGCCATTGGAGGTTGCTGCGGGGAGGGTGCTGAGTGAAAGTGCTATATAAACTGCACGCTTTTTATAAGTGGTTGCAGTTCTGTCCCGCCTGCTGCCACTGGACCACCCTGTAAGGTTCCCCAAATATACCCTATGTTTCCTTCACTGGCTCCACGCCTCTTCTTTGGCCCCTTGAACCTGGTGCCATCCCTACTGAAGTTAACAGAGGTCTGGCCCAACATAAGGGCATCATTTTTTAAAGTCCCATGGAAAAAACTCCCAACAGAGTTCAGTGTCTGGGAACGGTTGGCAGGTCCCACAGGAACCATATGCTTTTGCATTTGTGACGTTGAGAAACAGTCCACTGTTGACTCTTCCCCCTTCTAAGGGAGCCAGAGCTAAATTTTAGGCAGCTGTGTTTTTCCTGGGGGTTCACATATTTGCATCGTTCTTTCTTCTCATCATGATGTTCTACCTTGTTGGTACTATTCTCTTTCTTCTTTGCATGAGTTCCTGTTGTGAGCTGCCTCTTGTTCACTGAGGTAATGTAGCCAAATAAGGTTAAAAAGCCCCCAGTAAGCCTGGCGCGGTGGTTCATGCCTGTAATCCCAGCATTTTGGGAGGCCGAGGCGGGCGGATCACCTGAGGTTGGGAGTTCAAGACCAGCCTGACCAACATGGAGGAACCCCATCTCTACTAAAAATACAAAATTAGCCGGGCGTGGTGGTGCATGCCTGTAATCCCAGCTACTCAGCAGGCTGAGGCAGGAGAATCTCTTGAACCTGGGAGGTGGAGTTTGCAGTGAGCTGAGATCGCCCCATTGCACTCCAGCCTGGGCAACAAGAGTGAAACTCTGTCTCAAAAAAAAAAAAAAAAAAAGTCCCCATAAAGCCATATCCTGGGGTAACATCTTTATATAATAAATTACCTACTATTGAGTGTGATTTTATTTTCCACTAAAACTTGTGCAAAAATCAGAATAGTAGGGTTTTTACCCCTCGACTTCTACCTTGCCCAAATAACAAAAATATGATCAGGATAACTATATTTTTTTAAGACAATCTAATTTACAAAATTTTCTCCTCCCAATAACCAACCATATACATCAAAGATATCTTACGTTTCAGTTCAGACCAAATAATATGCATTAACTTTCCAGTTCTGTGACTTTTGATGTGGGTGCTCTTTGCTACTTCTAAGCCCCCATCGCTTATCAACAGGTTGGATTCTAGCTAGGGAATCAGAGGCTATTTTTAGATTGTTCAATATTCAGCTCACCACCCATAAGACCATTTCTCCTCTGCATGTGGCCTAGTTCTTAGATACACTATAATTTCTTTCTTCCCCAGGACACTTAAGAAACAGTTTCATTTTCATGACGGGCAAGGGCTTCAGGAAGAGTCGTTCCACAGGGTCCCTGGAAATGAAACCTGAAAGAGAAGAAGCAAATACAGCAGTTATGAACTACGGGTTAGCAAAATGAATGCCCTCCTTCAGCAAGCACTTATTTCTTAAGTAATACCCAAAGTAAAACCCAAATTCTCATCAATATAGTATTAATTCGTATGCCCACTTCTTTCATCTAGTTTGTAACAACTGTAGTTACAACACTTCACTATGGGCTAGCCTCTGTGACTATGGGAATTTTGAGAAGCAAATGTCTAGAATTTATGTGCCATCAAGAAGAATTTTATTTCAAGGCGTAAGAGACATGATTACAAAGTGTATTTTGTTTGTTCTTTTCAAATCCTGAGAACCTGTGCAGGTAAAGTGTAGTTTGGGACTATACTGCCAAACTCATTGAAATTGTAAGTATAAAATATACATCTAAGTGTTATATATATATTTTATATACATACTTTTTTTCTTTGAGACGGAGTCTTGCTCTGTCGCCCAGGCTGGAGTGCAGTGGCGCGATCTTGGTTCACTGCAAGCTCCGCCTCCTGGGTTCACACCATTCTCCTGCCTCAGCCTCCCCAGTAGCTGGGACTACAGGCGGATTATTTGAGCCAGGAGTTTGAAGCTATGATTATACCACTGTACAGACTCCAGCCTGGGTGACAGAGGGAGCCCCCATCTCTTAAAAAAAATAATTCCCTTGTGCCCAGAGTTTAGGTGGCCCAGGTCTTTCAGTACTTACATCTATAACAAACACACACTGAGGATTACAACTGACATTGAAAAAGTAAAATGTAGCTTGGCTGGTCAAAATCTGCCCAGCAATTCTTTGGATCGGAATAAAAGACACAGGTAAAGCCAGCTGCAAAGTTTACAGGAAACAATCTATTTTCCCCAAGGGTAAGCTGCGAAGTGTCTTAATTCCATTCTTTGAGTGACTACTGCTTTTGGATTTTGTTCCTTAATATTATAAACTATTGGAAACTTTGCTATTTGAAATTATAGCAGTAAAGAATGAAATATTCCTCTAGCCTTGGGGATCTAAGTCACTCTGATACTGAGAAGCAGCCTGGATTTCCAACCCGGGTGCAGAGCTCCAGATAAGGGATTTCTGGACACAACATTCCACATTGATCTAAACTTTGTATTACAGTTTCTGGGGAAGTGGGACCCTGGTCTACTTCGCCAGCCAGACATGATGTTGACCTCTTTACACTGTACAGCCCCGCTAGTTGCTTGAGTCTATCAAAAACTACTTCATTTAAATTTCACTTAAACTCCACCCTGCCCCCAATTGCTTTAATAACTCTACCTTTCCCTTGTTGGGAAACACACTTCTCAGTTCTACTGGGGTCTGGTCTTCCTCATTGCATTAAATCAGTAAACCTGATCTTGACAGAATACTGGTTTGTTTATGGTGAATAGAGGAGGATTAGGACAGAACAGGAGGAACTGTCTCCTTCCAACAATATGTAACACTCAGCCATAGATACATGGACCAATTCAAAATTTATGTCCCATTCATCTATTAAGGATGTATTTCCAGGCCGGGAGCGGTGGCTCATGCCTGTAACCCCAGCACTTGGGGAGGCCGAGGTGGGCAAATCACTTGAGGTCAGGAGTTTGAGACCAGCCTGGCCAACATGGTGAAACCCTGTCTCTACTAAAATACAAAATTAGCTGGGTGTCGTGGCAGGCACCTGTGATCCCAGCTACTCGGGAGGCTGAGGCAGAAGAATCGCTTGAATCCAGGAGGTGGAGGTTGCAGTGAGCTGAGACTGCACCCCTGTACTCCAGCCTGGGAATCAAGAGTAAAACTCCATCTTAAAAAAAAAAAAAAAAAAAAAAGAATTTCCAATAACATTTTACTTGTTTAGAATTATTAATCTAAACTTATATATAGGTTTTGTTTTTACAATTATGCACTGCAGATTACTATAGTGATAATTCTATCTAGAAGTTTTTTAGTAAAACATTTTTTAACATTTTAAGGAAATTGAAAAAATTAAATAATTCATATGATATTTTGCTGTAGAAGTATAATAGGGTAGTGAGTAAAAGATTTTCTTTCTCTTTTTTTTTTAAGACAGAGTCTCACTCTGTCATCCAAGCTGGAGTGCAGTGGCACGATCTCGGCTCACTGCAACTTCTGCCTCCCAGGCTTTAGGAATTCTTCCACGTCAGCCTCCCGAGTAGCTGGGATTACAGTTGTGGACCACCACGCCTGGCTAATTTTTGTATTTTTAGTAGAGATGGGGTTTTGCCATGTTGGCCAGGCTGGTCCCGAACTCCTGGCCTCAAGTGATCCTCCCGCCTCAGCCTCCCAAAGGGCTGGGATTACAGGCATGAGCCATTGCACCTGGCCAGTAAAAGATTTTCATGCATACACACATATTATGTTAGTATAAATTCTGTAGTAGTGATAGAATGGAAATACAAGTTCAAAGAGAAAAGAAAAAATGTGAAATTTCCAATTGTTAAGGAAGGGCTGTACATTTATTTTGTAAATGGATTGGTGGTGTGCACCAGATAGTTATAACATTCAGATTGGACTGCATACATTTAAAACCATGATATGGTAGCTTTTATTTTAAAATGTCAGTGTTTTGGCCACGCTCAGTGGCTCACGCCTGTAATCCCAGCACTTTTGGGAGGTCGAGCTAGGCAGATTGCCTGATGTCAGTAGTTTTAGACCAGCCTGGGCAACATGGTGAAAACCCATCTCTACTAAAAAAATACAAAAAATTAGCCGGGTGTGGTGGCGCACGCCTGTAGTCCTAGCTACTCAGGAGGCTGAGGCAGGAGAATTGCTTGAACCAGGGAGGCGGAGGTTGCAGTGAGTTGAGATCATGCCACTGCAGTCCAGCCTGGGCAACAGAGCCAGACTCTTGTCTCAAAAATAAATAAATAAATAAATAAAATGTCAGTGTTTCCAATGCACTTGGAATGACATCTCCAACTATAATATTTTTGATTTAAAAAACCTTAGATGTCAACTTGTAAAATGTGAAAGGCATACATGAACGTTGTTTGAAAGCCTCTTTTCTAGCACATCTGTGCACTTTGCCTGCCCCCACCAGTTGCAGGACAACCAAGACTACAGTGTTAGTTCCACATCTGCTCATGCCACTTTTATTGGTTAATGTAATCATCTCGCTGAATTTAAAATTATGTAATAAACTGCAAAAAATAGAGCTGTTAAAAGAGAGTTATTTCTAGGAAAACTAGCTGAATGGGAAAGACATACTGAGTCACTAAATATAATTCTGTTAAATTAGGTGTAGGTGTAAAAGACAGGGGAAGACAGCTTCACGTGTTTCTTTTCCTAAGTTCTTGCTCTCCTTTAAAAGAAAAAAAAAAAAACAGACAAATATCAAAAAACAGTAGTTGTAATCCAGTGTTTGCCAAGGTTTCTTGGTAAGAATCACCTGGGTCATTTGCTAGCTACACAAACAGGCATCTCCCCCTGGAAATTCTGATTCAGGAAGTCTAGGTGGGGGGCCTTGGGATCTGATTTTCCTGGTTGTCTGTTTTGTTTTGTTTTTTTTAATAAAATAAGGGCTGGAGTCATTCATATCTTCAGGGATATTTGGGGAACACGAGGAAGATTATGGATACGATTTATGTAAGAAAGGTGAGCTCCAATCAGCAGATCCCTACTCAAAACAAAAGGCCTTTAGCTCTATTCCAAAAAAAAAAAAAAAAAAAAAAAAAAGCAGGCCAAGTGCAGTGGCTCACGTCTGTAATCCCAGCACTTCGGGAGGCTGAGGCAGATGGATCACTTGAGGCCAGGAGTTTGAGACCTGTCTGTCCAACATGGTGAAATCCCGTCTCTACTAAAAATACAAAAATTAGCCAGGTGTGGTGGTGCACGCCTGTAATCCCAGCTACTCGGGAGGCTTAGGTGGGAGGATTGCTTGAGCCCGGGAGGCAAAGATTCCAGTAAACTGAGATTGTGCCACTGCACTCCAGCCTGGGCAACAGAGCAAGACTTTGTCTCAAAAAAGAAAAAAAAAGAAAAAAAAGAAAAAGGAAATGAAGGTACATTTCTGCTTTAAATCAAAATGTTTAAAGTATGTATATGCCCTTTTCTATTAGTCTTGTTTTCAGTGGCTTTTTGAATGAACAGACCAACTAAGCCCTGACTGCATAGACTAGGAGGGCTTCCCTACTCGCCCTTGACAGCATAGCCAGGGAGAGTGCTAGACTTCCCTAACACACACGGTCAACGATCACTTCAAAGCAGTGACCTCTTCACACCCTAGATAGGTAACTATATAACCACAACAATCGATAAAACTCTCTTACCTAACAATTCCTTAGACTTCTAAACTCCACCAGCAGATAGCTTGGGCGTCTTCCCTCCCCAGGGCCCCCAACTCCATTACTTTACTGCTCGCCTCTCCTGGGACTTCTTCCTCACTCCACTCCAGCCACACTGAGGGGCCTCTGCTCCAGGTGGTCCCACTGTCTGGAAAGGTCTTATCCCAGATCACCTCTTTGGCTGCCTCCTTCACCTCCTTGAAGTCTTTGCTCAAATCTCTTCTTAATGAGGTTTGCGGTCCACCCAATTGGATCCTGCAACCTGTCAGCCCAACCCCCTCACATACAACTCCATCTTTGCTTTGCGTGGTCTCTTAGCACCTGCTCACATGCTGTAGAATGTGCACCTTATGTTCACTGCTTACCTGTCTGCCTCCACCACTAGAATATAATCTTCCCTTGGTAGATTTTTGTTTTGTTTACTGCTATATCCTATCCTAAGCACTTAGAACAGTGTCTGGTACATAGTGGATACTTGTAAATATTTGTAGACTTTGATTAAATTCCAATGTTTAGAGAAATTCAAACATCAACAAGGCACAACATAGTGGCTGCAGGGCCCGGCGGGCAGAAGGTGCTTTGAAGGCCCTGCCTACCAGCTCCCTGCAGCGACAGTCCCATTTTTGCCTCAGCGAATGTACAAATCCCAACAAGACAAATCCCAACAAAACGCCCCTTGGGGTTAACAGTCAAAACACTGAGGTTTAAATTCAAAAATGCCTAGGGTTTACTGGGATAGTCAGGGTTTATCAGAAATCATCCAATACAAGCATCAGGCATGGGGAAAATGACAAAACCAAAACTGGAACTAATTAACACCTTGAAAATATAAATACATTCCTGTGGGAGGAGAATTCTATGCCTTTGTCTCTGGATTAGAACTGGGGCAAAGAATCTGAACAACTTGTGCAAGGCCTAAGGTGTCTTGTGAGATCCAAATCCTTATCAAAATATAGGCAGCATTCTACCCGCCTATTTAGGTAACAAAGAAAATCAGGTTAAAAGTAGCAGGGAACATTATTCCTTTTTTTTTTTCTCATTAACCTAGAGCAGGGGTTAGAAAACTTTTTCTGTAAAGGGCCACACAGGACAGATTTTAGGCTTTGCAGACCAGCCAGTCTCTCTCTGCTGCAACTATTCACCTCTGTCATCCTAGTGCAAAAGCAGCCACACACAATATACAAACATAGGGCCACAGCTGTGTTCCAATGAAACCTTATTTACAGATATAGGTGGTGGGCAAATTTGGCCTACAGGCAGTAGTTTGCTGACCCCTGACCTAGGGTAAAGTTCAACCAAAATCTGTTAAGCATGAGATATAAAATTCTGCCATTGTTAAGCTCTGTGTTTAAACAGTCCTCTCAGTTGCTCCAGGGTTGGTTTGTGCCTTTGAAAAATTGAGTAGGATGAGATGACTATCACCAGCATCTCTTCTAAACGTCAGCTTTCATGATGCCAAAAAAAACGCATTGCTGGCTTCATTGATCAGATGATAGTTCCTGTGATCAGTCTGGTTGATAAGGAGCTTGTCAAACTGATAAGAATTTCTAACTAGCAAGTAGCCTGTTTGTCAGAGACAATCATAGGTTTTCTTTTCTTTTTTTTTTTTTGAGATGGAGTCTCGCTCTGTTGCCCAGGCTGGAGTGCAGTGGCCGGATCCCAGCTCACTGCAAGCTCCGCCTCCCGGGTTTACGCCATTCTCCTGCCTCAGCCTCCCGAGTAGCTGGGACTACAGGCGCCCGCCACCTCACCCGGCTAATTTTTTGTATGTTTTTTAGTAGAGACGGGGTTTCACCGTGTTAGCCAGGATGGTCTCGATCTCCTGACCTTGTGATCTGCCCATCTCGGCCTCCCAAAGTGCTGGGATTACAGACTTGAGCCACTGCGCCCGGCCGACAATCATAGGTTTTCAAGACAATATGAAGCTGAAGAATTTTGGCTGAAGTAGCAGCTGAAACAGGCCTGTGGTTTTAGGAGGCTTGACTTGTGCAACGATATATATTACATGCCAAGAATCTCTTCTGAACTGGCAGGAAAAACCACCAAGTTCAGTTTCTTTCACATGAAGACACAGCCACCACATGCAAGGGATGCTGGGCCCCTGCTGGTCAGTCCATGGCACGGGAGGTGAGGGCCAACTCTAAACCTGGGTTGTGGAAATACTCCAGTTTTATTTTCTTCTTTTTCTCTATCTGCATTTTCTTGCTTTTCTACAATGATGATTTGTTTTAATTCTTTATAATAATTAGAGATGAGACAGAGATCAAATGACTGAAAAGAAACCGTATTAGAAGAGCCAAACTGGGGACATAGCTCATGTCCTGCTTCACAAAGTTCATCCTGTCCCACTCTTTGAGTTTTCTGATGGTCTTTCAAACAGACAGGAGGCTTGAACTACCTAGCTCTGGTATTACTACTCTTAGTCATGCTAAGTGGCCCAGCTGCTACACATAGGTGCCACAACACAAATCAGAGGGAGGCCTAATGTGCATTTTTCAGGAGATAAGTTAGAAGATAATTTAATTTTTTATATAACCGCTTTATTGAGATTTGATTCACATACAATCCACCTGTTTCAAATATATAATTCAGTGGCTTTTAGTGTATTCACAGAATTATATGACCATCACCACAATAGACTTTAGAGCATTTATAACAACCTCAAAGAAACTTGTTCTCATTAGCACCCAATCCCCATTCCTCCCTACTCCCAGCCAAAATCTTCTCGACTCATCTACTCCCACTCATCTACCTTCTCTCTATTGATCTGCCTATTCTGGATATTTCATATAAATGCAGTCATACCATATGTGGTCTTTTATGACTAGCTTCTTTCACTTAGCATAACATTTTCAAGGGTCATCCATGTAGTAGCATATATGGATACCTCATTCTTTTTATGGCTAAAATATAATCCATTGTACAAACATACCAAATTTTATTTATTCATCCTTCAGTCGATGGACGTTTGGGTTGTTTCCACTTTTTCCATGAACAAGTTGCTACAAATTTTTGTGTAGATGTATGATTTCATTTCTAGGACTATATACCAAGGAGTAGAATTGCTAGATCACATAGTAACTCTATATTTAACTGCCACATTGTTTTCTAAAATGACTGCCCCATTGTACATTCCCATCAGCCATGTATAAGGGTTCCAGTTTCTTCACCAACACTTGTGATTTTCCTTTATCTTAAAAATTATAGCCACGCTTGTAGCTGTGAAGTGATGATATTTCATTGTGGTTTTATGATATTGAACATCATTTCAGTATGCTTATTGGCCATGTGTATATATTTGGAGAAATGTCGTTTCAAATATTTTGACCTGGTTTTTAATTGGATTGTCTTTTTATTATTTATAGTTGTTAAGAGTTCTTTATATATCCTGGATACAAATTCCTTATCAAATATCAAATATTAGACTTACAAATATTTTATCCCATTCTATGGGTTGTCTTTTTACTTAATCGACGGTACCCATTGGAGTATAAAAGTTTTAAATTTTGATAAAGTCCAATTTATCCTTTTTCTTATGTTACTTGTACTTTTGGTGTCATATCTAAGAAAGCTTTAACTAACCCAAGGTTACAAAGATTTATTCCTACATTTTCTTTCAACACGTGATATTTTAGCTCTTACATTTAGGTCTATGATCCATCTTGGATTATTTTTTGTGTATGATGTGACGGAGGGGTCCAAGCTCATTCTTTTGCGTGTGGATATCCAGCACTATTTCTTGAAAAAGACTGTATTTCATCAAATGGTCTTGCCACTCTTCTCAAAGATCAACTGACCATGAATGTGAGGTTTTGTTTTATTGTTCTGTTTTGTTTTTTACTGGACTCTCAATTCTATTCCACTGATCCTATATATCTATCCTATGCCAGTGCCATACTGTCTTGATTACTGCAACTTTGTAGTAAGTTTTTTTTTTTTCTTTTGATGGAGTTTTGCTCTTGTTGCCCAGGCTGGAGTGCAATGGCACAATCTCGGCTCACCGCAACCTCCACCTCCTGGGTTCAAGTGATTCTCTTGCCTCAGCCTCCCAAGTAGCTAGGATTACAGGCATGTGCCACCATGCCCAGCTAATATGTAGTAAGTTTTGAAATTGGGAAGTATGAGTTCTCCAACTTCAGTTTTCATTTTGTTTTGGCCATTTTGGGTCACTTGCATTTACATATGAATTTTAGAGTAATCTTTTCAATTAATTCCTGTAAAAAGCCAGTTGTGATTTTGATAAGGACTGAGTTGATTGAGCCCATAGATCAATTTGGGGAGCATTGCCATCTTAAGCATATTAAGTTGTCCAATCCATGAACATTGGATATGTTTCCATTCATTTAGGCCTTCTTTATTTCTTTCAACAATGTTCTGTAGTTTTCAAAGTATAAGTTTAGCATAGGAGGCAATTTTTTTAAAAGGCTATCTTCTTAGTTCCTACTACTCACACACAAATGAAGAACTAGGGATCAAGAACACAGGCTGTAGCTGATCAAAAGGACACATGGAAAAGAAGAGGCCCAGGGCCAGTTCACTCACCTCAGGAGGGGCCTACTTAAGTGTCTGTGGCCCCTTTTCTTTTTTCCTATTTTTTTAAAATCCCAGCAAAGACTTGAAGAGTGGTTCCTATCCTAGCTGCACACTGGAATCACCTAGGAAGCTTATCAAAATGATGATGTCTGGGCTGCAACTCAGAGCAATGACACTGAAATTTCATGAAGTGGCCCCCAGGCATCAGTATTTTTAAAATATGCAGCCAAGGTTGGAAACTGCTGATTAAAGTAACGACAAGATGTTTCAATGAAGTTTTCTATTTTATTCATTTATAGTCATTTACTACTTATTTCTTTTTTTATTTTTTTATTTTTTTATTTTTTTATTTTTTTGAGGCGGAGTCTCGCTCTGTCGCCCGGACTGGAGTGCAGTGGCCGGATCTCAGCTCACTGCAAGCTCCGCCTCCCGGGTTTACGCCATTCTCCTGCCTCAGCCTCCCGAGTAGCTGGGACTACAGGCGTCCGCCACCTCGCCCGGCTAGTTTTGTATTTTAGTAGAGACGGGGTTTCACCATGTTAGCTAGGATGGTCTCAATCTCCTGACCTCGTGATCCGCCCGTCTCGGCCTCCCAAAGTGCTGGGATTACAGGCTTGAGCCACCGCACCTGGCCTACTTATTTCTATTCTAACTTATTCAAAATGAATTAACTAGATGGACAAGAATAAGAAGTAAAGGCAAAAAACAGTTGGAGTGAGAAAAAAGACAGAAGGGTGAAGACATAAAACAGACCCAGGAATAAGACTAAAAATGCATACTATGACAATCTACACTTCCCACCCAAACTTGAGAAGCAGGATCAGTGTCAAAATATGGCCACAGATACAGATAACCTTGGCGATTAGACCAAAGGGGAATCTGCCAGGTGGCCTCCCAGTGAGAATGGCAGGGGATGAGGTTCTGCAAGGGCGTCTCCCAGGCTAACTTGCAGAGCATCTGGGTAACCTACAACTAAAGGCCATCGCTAAGTCTAGCTTAAAAATGTAAGGGAAAGCAAAGCCTAAGGAATCAAAGAAGAGCTTTAAAAATGTGAACAAACAAAAGTCCCACAGCAAATGTTGTGTACAATGACAGAGCTACCCTACCTTAGTCTACAGTGAATGATTGTGTTCTTCCATAAAAGCAACTGCAGATCAAACAAAAAAACACAAACCCTGTGTCTTTTTTAAAAATTAGAGGAGTAGGTCAACTATGTTTAGGTGACCATGTCTGTACCTGCCTCCCACATCGCCCTCTCCCATCAGGGTATCCCAGTACCTGAATCTGTTCGTAGCTGGTGTGGTCTCCGTATTAAATTCAGCCACTGGCACACCCCTGGCAGCCACTTGTGGGGCAAACATGGCTGCTGGGTACACCACAGAGGAAGTGCCCACCTACAAGGCAAGCACACGGAGATGGACAAACAGCCACACGACAAGGAGAAGGAACATTTTTTCAGAAAACCTTACACAAACTCAGGTAGGTCTGTGGTTGCAGGTGTGAGAAAAGCCAAACAGGATGGGATAAAACAGGGTGTCCAAGGGATGAGGGAAAGTGAAGAAGTGTCCTTTGATCAATCACTAGAATCGACAAGAATATGTGACACGAAAAGGAGAGTTAACAAAAGAGTGACTTACAAGTGACTCAACATGTTTTGGGTGTAGTTCTGGTTTTGTTTCTGCTTTAAAGTTAAGCAAATGATCCATAACTTGTTAAAACATATTTTCTTTTTGTTAAAGGTAGAAAATACGAAGAAAAAACATACATATCATCAATAATCTTACCCCAAGATAACCACTGTTAACATTTTCATGCATGTCCTCTTAGGTTCTCTCTCATAAATATTTCCCTTATAAACATTCTTTATAGGGATGGGAAGAGCATGACTGTTTTGTAAACCAGCTTTCCTCATTTAACAGTCCATCATCAACAGTGATACTATACTCGACATTGGAAAGCATTCTTTAAATACTGGCTAAATGAATACGCACCACAAGAAAGTGCTTCTGCTTTTAAAGACATGTCAAGAAAAATTTGAAATATGCATACAATCTGTCCAATTAATCCCACTTTTAGGAAATGTGTCTTAAGGAAATCATTTGAAGAGCATGCTAAGATTTCTATCTAAGGATATGTACGATATCATTGATTAAAATATCAAAATTTGAAATAGCCCAAATGTCTTACAGTAGAGAATTAGCTAAATATATCATTCCCTATCCATAGAAAACACCATACAGTCAATTGAAAGATGATATTGATTTAGATGTACTGATATGGAATATGCTAAGTGAACTGCTGCGTGAATAAAGTAGTTTCAAAACAGAACATATGTCATGAAGTCAGTTTTGAATTTTAATTAATACATGTACATCTGCATAAGAAAAGGTTTAGACCAGAGGTGGGCAAACTTATTCTGCAATGGACCATACAGTAAATTTTTCAGGCTCTGTGGCCATTCAGTCTCTGTCACAAGTACTCAACTCTGCCACTGTAGTTTGAAAGTAGTCATAGTGTGTGGAAGAATGAGCGTGGCTGAGTTCCAATAAAACTTTATTTACAAAAACAGGTAGCAGGCCCAATTTGGCCTAAAGGCTGCTGTTTGCTCACTCCTGGTCTAGAAGAAAACATACTAAACTGCTAACGGTAACTATTTCTGATTAGTAGAACTATGGGCGATTTCTAATTTCCTCTTTATAATGTGATAATTTTTACATGTTCTCAATTACATTTAATCATAAGCACATATTATTTTAAAAACCAATAGCATGTTCTTTTCTTTTCTTTTTTTTTTTGCTGGGGTTGGGGGAGAAGGCTTTGAGATGCCCAAGACATGCATGGTTTCCTATTTTAATATAAATTCTTATTCATTGTTTCTCAGTTTTTCTATAGGATACCACAAAGACCTCTCAACATACATTTTAAGGAAAGGAAGAAAGGGAGGGAGGAGAGATGGCGGGAAGGAAAGAAGCAAGGGAGGGAGGAAGGAAAAGAGGAGAGGGGGAAGGAAAAAATAACAAACTCCGGTCCTGTCTTGGAGTTAGGGAAAGCCGTGACCCACCACTAGACATAAATCACAGTGGGCGAGCTCTTTGTCAACCTCCTCCAGAATGGCAGGATCCAGGTTTTCTCCAAACCACACGACATGAGGGCGCAGCAAGCCTCCACAGCCTGCCTCTTCACACCTGGAAGAACGGGATCCTTGAGCCAACCCCGAGCAAAGTCTGCCCACTGGACCGGAGGGAGGCCAGGGGCTACCCCAAACCCAGTACGTCCAGATGGTTCACCTCTGATGCCTCTTATTCCCTACACCCTCCTCCCAGCCTATATAAACTTGCCTTGCATGTGAATGCATGTGAAGCATCAGGTTTAACGGTCTTTTTTTTTTTTTTTTTTTGAGACAGAGTCTCGCTGTGTAGCCCAGGCTGGAGTGCAGTGGCGTGGTCTCGGCTCACTGCAAGCTCCGCCTCCCGGGTTCAAGCGATTCTCCTGCCTCAGCCTCCCGAGTAGCTGGGACTACGGGCGCGTGCGACCACACCCGGCTAATTTTGTATTTTAGAGACAGGGTTTCACTACGTTGGCCAGGCTGGTCTCGAACTCCTGACCTCATGATATGCCTGCCTCGGCCTCCCAAAATGCTGGGATGGCAGGCCTGAGCCACCGCTGCCCTGCCGAACTGTCCTTGTTTTTTATCTTGTCTCTATGTACTTGATGTGCTGACACATTGTTTCAGCTAAGCTTTCCCGGTTCCTTCATTATGCTCACACTTGTGCTCACAGCCACCCAGACCTGGGAGTCATACTGGACTCAGATTTGCCTCCCACCCTAAGCATCCCCTAATTTCATCGATGACCTTTCATGTGCTCTCAGGTTTACGTCTCTCTGGCCCCGTATGTAGTCAGCTTTCCTGAATCCATTACTAAAAATCTCTTTCTTTCACTCCCTCCTTCCTCAGGGTCACCTTCTACACACCTCCTAAAATCATCCCTCAAGCACCCTTTTCATCATAGTAATCTCCTGCATCATAGAAGTCCTCCAGGTCTCCCTATTCCTTCAGAAGAAAACTTTAATATTTAGCAATTAAAACCCTTATAAGGAAAATTAAAAAGGTTCTGTGGTTAAATAAGTCAGTAAAGCATTAACATACATTTTATAACCACTTTTTAGAAGGCAGCAATGTGGAATAAATGCTCTGAAAAGTCCTACAGTAGAGCATACATATTTTAACTTTGTTTAGTCTAACGTTTCTGTATTTGAGTGCCTAACATGTTTTTTTCAAGTAATGTCTCTCAACGTAACATTAAATTAATGTTCTATGAAACACTTTTAGAAGTGCTGTTTCATTTTACCTTAAAAACACTCTAATCCATCCAGGCGCGGTGGCTTATGCCTGTAATCCCAGCATGTTGGGAGGCCGAGGCGGGTGGATCACCTGAGGTCAAGAGCTCGAGACCAGCCTGGCCAACATGGCAAAACCTCGTCTCTACTGAAAACACAAAAAATAGCGAGGTGTGGTGGCAGGCGCCTGTAATCCCAGCTACTGGGGAGGCTGAGGCAGGAGAATCACTTGAGCCCAGGAGGCGGAGATGACAGTGAGCCAAGATCGCGCCACTGCACTCCAGCCTGGGTAACAGAGTGAGATTCCATCTCAAAAAACAACAACAACAACAACAAAAAACCCACAACAAAAAAACCTCTGATCCAATTACAGATTATAGAAGTGCTGTTTTAATGTCTGGTTTGAAAAATTGGCATAAAAATCTTCCTTTTTTTTTTTTTAATCTATGAACATTCTGTTTGGTCCTGTAACCTCTCCTGTTCAGGTCCTTTCATTGCCTCCTTAACCATGGATTAATAATGCCAGTGATGTTATTTGACCAGTTACAGGTCAGCCCATATGCTTTCTGTACACTGGGTAACCACCTGTCACACAACAGCTTCAGAAACTTTCCCGACCTCAAATGATCCCGCCAGAACACAAAGCAACAAGGGGTTGGAAAGAAATCATTCTTTTCATCCTGATCTGCTTCATCCTTTGTCCTTTCAGGTTTGGTCTCAGAGGTCAAGTCTGGTTTTTACATTTGTGCATTTGATTTAAGAGGCATCTTCCCAAATACATGCTTAGATTGCGATGTCTATTTTTTTTTTTTTTGTAACCTGGAACACTAGTACAAATCAGAGTTTTTTACCCACCGGGGAAGTTTCTCAACTGGGATGCTGGCATCTTGAGTTCCAGGTTCTGGAGCACTGAAGTAAATAATAGTAGAAAAGAAAGACTGTTATTGGCATAATAAAAAATAAAGAAACAACATAACTCAGTTTGTATATTTGCCTGGTAGTATGTGGTATAAAACTCCTAATTAATACATGCTCACTTGGAAGGGCATTAGAAGGAAGGACCCCAAGCCATTAATTACCAGTGGTACTGGGCATAGTGGCTCATGCCTATAATCCCAGCATTTGGTGAGGCCAGAGTGGGAGGACTGCTTGAGGCCAGAAGATCAAGACCAGCCTGCGCAATATAGTGAGACTGCATTTCTACCAGAAATACAAAAATTAGCTCAGTGTGATGGTGCGTGCCTATAGTCCTAGCTACTCGGGAGGCTAAGGCAGGAGGATTGCTTGAGCTCAGGAGTTGGAGGCTGCAGTAAGGTGTGATTGTGCCACTGTACTCCAGCCTGGGAAACAGAGCAAGACTCTGTCTCAGTTAAAAAAAAAAAAAAAAAAATCACCAGTGGTTGTACTGCCAGTGAGAGAATTCGTGTGTGGGGAGGGCTGGAGTAGCTGGGTGTGCTAAGAGGGAACTTCATGTTTACCTTTATACATCATCATCATTTGTATCCTCTACAATGACATTATACATTCCTTATATAACTTATACTGTTTTGAAATGGAATTTTCCTCAATATTGTGTCTACCCTCAAATGTTTTCCTCATTGTAAAAATAGTGCATGTTCATCATAGAAATGTAGGAAAATTCAGAAAGATATAAAGAAGAAATTAAAAATTACCCATAATCCCTCTACTCCTAATATTCCTTGTTAATATTTTGTTATATTTTCTTCTGGTCTTTTAACTATATGCAGATATACAAACTCATGTGTGTAGAAATTCAGGATCATGTGGTTTTCACTTAACACTGTGAGTTGTGAGCAAAATATTTCTTTTATCACAAGGCTATATTTTTTTGTTTTTTTTTTTTTGAGACAGGGTCTCCCTGTCACCCAGGCTGTAGTGCGGTGGCATGATCTCAGCTCACTGCAGCCTCTACTTCCCAGGCTCAAATAACCCTCCCACTTCAGCCTCTCTAGTAGCTGGGACTATAGGCATGTGCCACCACACCCAGCTAATTTTTTTTTTTTTTTTTTGTAGAGACAGGTTTCTCACTATGTTGCCCAGGCTAATCTTGAACTCCTGAACTCAAGCAATCTTCCCACCTTGTAACCCCAAAGTGCTGGGATTACAGGCATGAACCACCATACCCAGCCTTGTATTTAGTCATATTTCTCATATTCATGGGAATCTTTGATGAATGTTCAATTTCCTCACATTTATGTCCGACCTAAAGGAGAAAACAACATATACTTATTCTGTAGTGTGGTATAATTACCCTTTTCCTGATAAAGCTGGACAAATTGGACTCTTGTAATTCTCAGCCACAACGCCACAAGAGGTACATCGAGTTTTAAATAAGCTACCTGAAAAATACATATGAAGCAAATCCAGAATTTAGTCTAATCAAGAGCAATCGTCTCCATGTCTGAAAGGGTGTAAGATACTTCACTTTCCACACTTCATTTCATTTTCTGGTCTCATCCAGTTACCCAGGCTGGAGTGTAGTAGTACGATCATAGCTCACTGCAGCTTCCAACTCCTGGGCTCGAGCGATCCTCCCACCTTTGCCTCCTGAGCAGCTGGGACTATAGGTGTGCACCACCACACTGAGCCATACTTCATTTTAGCAAATGGGCCTACCCTAGCTTTCATGGGAAACAGAGGCACGCAGTACTCTTAAGCCAGTCAAGAACACATGCCCTCAGACTTTATAATCTGGAGGAAAAATAACTAATTCCATGACTAACGTGCCGCCAGATGACCTTGGAGTGGTGTTCAAGTGGGCAGAAGTGGCCAGTAGGGTAGAGGGAGCTCAACCTAAATCTAAGGGCATGATTTATTGATATGACTGATAAAGGTTCAATGGCATGGGATATGTTTACAAAATCTTAACTTCGATTTCAGAAAGCTTGAATCTTTTATACAAAAGCACCTCAATAAATAAGTAATCAACTACTAAGTGAAAAAAGGAATTGTTAATACTAACGACCACTTATTGAGCTGAAGCAATCATGGGGGCCACAGTTTATGAAATGGGTACCAGGCACCTGGTACCGTGCAGAGCACTTTCAACCACAGTGGACACGCGCTGCTCCGTTCTGCCCCCGAGTCCTTCCTTGGGGAGCACCATCCCTGCTCTCTCGCGTGCTGAGCCAATAGGGCTGTGGGTCACATCCCAAATACAAGTTCGGCCACATGCTCCACACGGCCCCCATGTGGGGCCCATCCCTCTGCCGTCGTGTTTGGTCAGAAGGGTGGGCATGTGGACCAAGCAAGCCCACCCAACAAGTTTATTTTCTGAGCAGGTGGCTGAGCTGGAGAGCCTGGAGCCGTCGGAGGCACTCTCCCCTGGCACGTGGAGGCAGATCAATTGCAGAGGGAGAAGGGAGGCCACCTCAAAGAGTGAGTAAAGCTGAGAGAAGGAGGGGGCCGGGGGCCAGGGGCCAGCAGGAAAGATGACATAAGCTGCACCCCTAGGCTCCTCAGTTTTGTGAGCCAATACACCTGCTTTCAGTTTTAGTATAGACATTTTCCCCCATTTTCACATCTCTGAAATTCAGATGTGTCCTGCAATTGCTACTGGCCAGATGTGAGTGTGACATCACCATCATGCTTGCACAGACTTGCTGAAGGAGAACACGGAAAAGTAGGGTGACTTGGTTGTTACTCTCCATGGCCTGACCAGGCAGATTCAGCCCCTGGATCCTTCCACCAACAAACTATTCAAGGGCCGCTTCAGGAGGGAAAGCGAGTTGTGGCTGTTGTCTACAGTCTTTCCACTGATGCCTTTTGGTAAGGGCACGTCAGGCCCAATAGCGAACCTGCGGAAGGTGTGCCAGGAGCTTGGATGAGAATCGCAGCTCTAACAGAGGGGCATTCTCTCAGGAAAGGCTGCATCATCCATCTCCTGAGGCACGAGCATGAAACTGCACGGAAAACACAGACATCCATGCTCTGAGTCACTCAGAATTCAGAAGAGCTAGATAATGAGAAATATTGGGACCAGTTTATTATACTCATTTTAACAAGCTCTCTAAGTATAAAATAACAACTCTAAGGGATAATAAAATAGTATATCATGGTTTAGGCAGATTATATTCTAAATGCCACATTAAAAACACGATGCATCTTAAAACACCCTTCATCAGACTGAAGATGCCATTGATTTTTTTTTAACCTAAGTTAGAAGCGAGTTCTCATTATTTGAAACTAAAAAGTCCTGACTAACACACAAATATGATCTTATTGAATCCTTACAATTCTGTAAGATAGGCATTGTCATCTCGGTTTTATGCTGATGACATAGGCCACATTCTGGCATTGCAGGGAAATGAGCAGAGGCACGTGGAAAGTGGCTCAGACCCAGTAGATGTAGGTACCAAAAAGATGCTCAGTTAATAGGTAGCTGGCTGTTCCTGGCAAACAAAAGAGAGGCAGAGTCGAAATGAGTAATGCCTCGCTTTCCTTATCAGGGTGACCTAAGTAAAAGCAGGCTGCTTTACCACACACACGCAAAAACAAACATCCCCACTGGTGCACTGCCTCTGGAAATGCTACACTTAGAAATGCATTCTTGGCTGACACAGTGGCTCACGCCTGTAATCCCCAAACTTTGGGAGGCTGAGGAAGGAAGATTGCTTGAGGCCAAGAGTTCGAGACCAGCCTGGATAACATGGTGAGACACTGTCTCCACAAAAATTTAAAATATTATCTGGGCATGGTGGCATGTGCTTGCAGTCCCAGCTACTCTGGAGACTAAGGTGGGAGGATCCCTTAAGGCCAGGAGTTCAAGGCTGCAATGAGCTATGATCGAGCTACTGCACCCCAGCCTGGGCAAGAGTGAAACCCCCATCGCTAAAAAAAAGTAAATTAATTAATTAAATAAAATTAAGAGAAATAAATGCTTAAATAATATGAAATGCATTCCTTGAATCTGAATGCACACTCTTTAAATGCAAATGGCCTTGGGAGAAACCCTAGTTTGCCCATTATGACTGTGGACAGCTGGATGTATTAGACTTGTGGTGACAGCAAAGAAGGGAGGAACCAGAAGACAAGAGTGAAGGAGTGAGGGGTCACCCAGGACAGAGGAAGGAGCCCAGAGGGACCCCAGACAAACTCCACTGACGTCATAGGCTTGGTGGGTTTGGTGCAGTGTCCAGCACTGAGCTGGCAGCTCCCTGAGGCTCCAGGGCGGGGCAGAAGCGCAGCCTCAGTAGGGAGTGCCCACCAGGATGAAGGGAGAGTGACAGGAGACCCCAAGATGCTGCAGTCTGCCCCTGCCCAATCCTGCTCAAGCCCTGGCTGTCCAATGAGCCAGGCCTCCTGTTCCTCGGCTCATTGAGGCCGTTGTCTCACAGCACCGTGCCCCTCCACAGAGGAAGGGGTCATGCAGCTGTGCACCCCAGTGTTCCTCCAGTAGCACACCAGCCACCTGGGCTCATGGGAAAATGCAGATCCTGATTCGGTGGGTCCTATGGGGCCTGAGATTCCGCATTTCTAACAAGTTCTTGGGGGACCCCGAATGTCGCTGGCTCTCAGACCACACTGAGCAGCGAGGATGCAGGAACTGCTAAGTGAATAATGCTATGCATCAGAGGCTCCTCCCATGGCTAAAGGGAGCTGTCCAGGTGCCATGGGGCACTAACATGTCTCCAAAGGAAATGCCACAGCATCCTACGGGAACGGGATGGGTGTCCAGCAGGGAGGGAGGAAAGGCACCAGGGGTGATGCTGACATGGCAGGACAGGTGTTTTAAAGCTGGTTCCCTGAACATGAGGCTGGGGGTCTCTCACCATGGATCTCCAGAAGGTTCTTGGTGCCAGCCTTGCGGTGCAGCTCATCGATGTTCTGGGTGATGACCACAACTCGCCGGCCCTGCTTACCCAGCCGGGTCTCACATTCGGCTATGGCATGGTGCCCAGCGTTGGGCTCCTTGCTCCCCATGACCTCCCGCCGGTAGTGGTAGAACTCCCACACCCGGGACGGGTTGTGGGCAAAGGCCAGGGGAGTCGCCAAGTCCTGGGGGTGGGAGAGGAGGCGGGAGTGAGGCAGGCAGGGGCAGCCAGGATGCTGAACTCTGGGGCACAGGCCCTTCCTCCCTAAGGCAGAGATAGGCAGCGTCAGGAGGGTGCAGGCTGGAGATGGCAGCACTAAGTTCAAACAACATGGTAGATGCCAGGCAGGGCCTGGGTACCAGCCTACGTCCCCATCCTGGGACTGCCCAGGGACCTTGGAGAAATCAGTCCATTTCCTTAGTGACAAAGCAGGGATGATGCAACCTGTCCCATTTATCTCCCAAGTAAGTTGTGAAGATGAAGTAAAGCAATATGCAGGAAGGTATTTTGGGTCGAATCCCCTTTTTCATGGAGCCCTAAAACATATGAAGTGGATCTCATTTTGACCTACACCCAGGGAAAAGATGAAATGCAAAATGCCCATTGAAGTCTAATGACCATGGTTGAGAAACTCAGTTTTGATAACTATAGCTATGGCTATACATACACACATACAACTACACACATCTACATCCACACACATCTAAACACATACAACTAAACACATACACACAACTCAACATACATACACATGACACACATCGACACACACACAACTGCACACACATACATACAACTAGACATACACACGACTACACACATCTACATCCACACACATCTACACACATACAACTAAACACACACAACCACACACACAACTCAACATACACACTACACACACCGACACACAACTGCACACACATACACACTAGACATACACATGACTAACACATATACATACACACAACCACACACAAACATACACACTACACACATCGACCACACACAACTGCACACACATACACAACTAGACCATGACACAATGAACAAACTAAATAAAAAAAGCCACAACTAACACACATCTAAGTCACAGCCACACACATCTACACACCATACAACTAAACACAGTACACACAACAGCACACACATACAGACATACACCACACACATTGACATACACACAACTGCAACACACAACAACTAGACATACACAGCACTACACCAGCACTAACACACATCATACATACAATACATACATATACTGCACACCACTAGATACACACACAACTACCACTCTACATCCACACAACTATACACACACTAAACAATACACAAACTACACACACAGAAACTAAACACACACAACTACACACATCTACAATATAACTGTACAGCACAAGCTAAACCACATACACTACTACACAAACACACACATCTACTACACACACAACTGCACACATGCACATACACACACATGCTAAACAATCATATGTACACACAACACCACTACACAACTGCATAACACAACTAAACATACACACACAACTACACACTTCTACATACACCACTAACAACTGCATACACACAACTAAAATATACAGTACACAGCAATAAACCAATCTACTACACACTACAACACACACACAACATACCACTACAATACACAACCTATACTATAATACCACACAAGTAAACATACATATCTACATACACAGCTACACACATCTACATACACACAGCTGCACACACACAACATACAATTACACAACATACATACATACAACTAAATATACACATAAACAACCACACATATCTGTTAATAAGCACACAACTAAACATACACACACAATTATACACATCTACATACACACACCTACACACAAAACCACACACACCTACACACACAGAAATATACACATCTACATACATACACAGCTATACACATACATGCAACTACACACACAACTAAACATATACACGGCTACATATAAAAAGTGTATATTATATATAAACAGAACAGATAAAATACATATACTTTTAATATGATTCTGGGAGAAACAAACCTCCTTTCTGGTAAAGGAGCCGAGTAGGGGTTGTCTGGGGCTGGAAGCTGGCAGGGAAAGGCACAGGGAATTTTCAGCAATCACTGAAATTTCTGTTTCTTGACAGTGGAGGCGGGGGTGTTATGCAGATGCATGCACCTGTCAAAACTCATCAACCTGTACACAAAATGCACGTGGGTGCATTTTATTCTAAGGAAATTCTGCCTCAATAACATTAATTTTAAAAAGAAGTATGGCTTCTCTATCAAGGAGACGCTTCCTACATTGAACACATGTGCATTTCATTCTACCTTAACGGCTCCTCTGCTTGGTGGCAATGCCAGTCTTTGCCATATGAGGGGTTGGCCCACACCGACCCTGCTCTCCACCTAGAACACATGGCCTGGAGCAGTTTATAGGTGGCACAGGAACATGTCCACAGGTGTCCCTGGAAGGGTATTGGAGTCAAATGCATTCTATCGACTTCTTTGCTTTGTCCACAAACTCTGAGCCTTTTTGGACACAACTAAGCACCCCTCCTCCAAGCTCCTCCCACACCTTCTGACCTCCCACCCTCTGCTGCTGCTAATCCAGGGAATGCCCTGTGGCCCCTCTTTCTTCCTGGCCCCTAATGTTCTCTGCTCTTCTTTCTCTCCCACTTCACCTTTAAGGTGATGACCCCCACCCACCCAGAGGGCAGCAGGCAGGAGGCAGAACACCCAAACATCTGCCAGGCTCAGATGTTCAGGAGAAGAAGGAAGGGGCAGGTTCACGAACTCTGCGTTCAATGAGAAATGAGCTACTAACCATGGAAGACATGTATTGCAGTACTTATTTATGACTGCTTTTGTTCAGCCAATGAAAATCCATTAAGCACCTATAATGTGCCAGAGTTCTGGGAGCTGGAGACAGTGCAACGAATAAAACAGAGGCCGGGCATGGTCTGTAATCCCAGCACTTTGGGAGGCCAAGATGGGTGGATCGCCTGAGGTCAGGAGTTTGAGACCAGCCTGACCAACATGGTGAAACCCCGTCTCTATTAAAAAATAAAAAAATTAGCTGGGTATGGCGGTGCATGCCTGTAATCCCAGCTACTCGGGAGACTGAGGCAGGAGAATCGCTTGAACCTGGGAGGTGGTGGTTACAGTAAGCTGATATCACGCCATTATACTCCAGCCGGGCAACAAGAGCAAAACTCTGTCTCAAACAAACAAACAAACAATTCTTTGTCTTCCAAAGCTAGGGATTTCCTGAGCCAGTGGGATGGGAGAGCACAGACTGCAAAGGGCCATGAAGGAATGTTCTGGAGAGACAGAAATGTTCTACATTGTGATTATGGTGCTGGCTATACAACTATGTCCATTTGTTAAAACTCATTAAATTGTACACTTAAAACTGGTGACTTTTACTTTATGTAAATTAGATCTCAATAAAAATTGAATTTAAAAAATCCGCACCTTCACAGAACTTACATTCTGAAGACCTTCCTATAAATTTTTGAATATCAAATCCCAACCCTTCAATAATCAACATTAGTTTTAACATGAAAAGTTCACAGAAACTTTGTGTCATACTTAAGTTCAATAACTTTAGAAAAGTAATGAATGATGCTAACCAAAGTTTTCTGATTTAACTTTAATACAATTATTAGGAGAAACTGTTACCTGAATAAATGCAATCCATACATATCTAGAAAGGAAAGTGGCAGCCTTGCTTCAATTTTGATCTTAATCATAGGAACTTTGTGTTTATACCAAAAATCAATGAGACAATAGGGTCACAGTTAACTTAAAAACATTTCCCCGGGGTTTCAGGGATAGGAACAGGATTTGAGTCAAACTCTGTTATGGTTTCATTCGACAGAGGCTTTTCATGTTCTGGAAACATTACAAACCTGGGCTTGCCATTTTCTCCAATAACCTCCAGCTCCTCTGAAAGTCGGAACACCACTTTCCGCACTAACACCTGCGCCTGAGATGATGACTATGTGCTTTGCTTTTGCAAAACACTTCCGAAAATCTGCCATACCTAAACAGAGTAAAATCTTTATCAATCCAGTGTACCATTTGGACATTTGTATCCCATATCAGTTGTCTATATCTTGAAACTTGACCCAGTGTGAAGTTATACTTTAAGATAAACAAACATCTTTCCTGTACCATGAAAACACCATCCCATGTGACCTGGTGGGTGAGTGTATAGTATTTTAAAGAAGCAGGGGCTTTGGGCACACACAGCTGGCTCTGCACCGCAGCTATGCCTCCCAACCGAATGTCTGATCTTATGCACATTATGTACCTTTCTCCATCCTCACTTTCCCTGGCTCTTTGAGGTGCACAGTAGTGCCTTTCCTAGAGCAGGCATATTACGAAGATTAAAAAAGCCTAGTGCGAAGGAATCCATCTTCCTTCACAAAAGTAAAAACAAGCCTGTATGTTTGTGAGAGTGCTGAGTTGCGGCCCACTGGACCCCAAAGCCTACCCTTCCTCCCCAAGTTCACCTTCCCTCTGCGGATCTTGCTAATTTCAGCTTCCCTCAGCACAGCGAGTGAAGGTGAGGGCAAGGACACATGGCCTTCTCCTTGACAACTCAAATAAGAGCCAAACTTTTCAACAGGACACTGCCAGAGACTTGGGGTAGCAAACAGAACTGAAGACAGAGAATAACATGAGACGAAGTAATTGTGGACACAGACCATGGCTCGCCCTCCGGTCCTGCAACTCCAGGCAGTTCTGCCTGAACACAGACCCACAGGGACAGCAGCTATGGTGGTGAGGGCTCCCTGCACCCCAAGTGCTATGCCAAGCACTTTACGTGGATCACAAGGTGGGAGTTTTTCCCCTGAAACAAATGTCCTCATCCTAGGACAAGAAGCAGGAGCCAGACTTGGAACTCATGATGGGGGAGCTGCCACTGTTTCTCATGGGCAGCAGAAACTGGGAAAGGGAGGTCGGCTGGGGACACAGCTTGTCTCCCCTTCTCTCCTAGGTACTACAGCTCTGCAGACCCTTGTAAGGTAAGCAGCGTGGCCCTGGAGAGCCAGAATTAAGGGGTATAACACTGAACATAGTCTGCCAGGAGGAGAAGAGAGAGCCCCTTTTCGGCCCTCCCCCTGGAGAAGCAAATGCTACACCTCATTGCCCGCTGCAAGCCTAAGACACTGAAGCCAGGAATGCCCCACCCTGGATATGGAGATCTTCCAAGGATGACCAACCTGTATTAAAGCACCAAGGATTCCAGCAAATGTGGAACTGAATTCCTCACCTCACGAAGCAAGCTTCCTGGCCTTCGTCTCTTGAAGGAATGGCAACCAAGGCTAACCCTTGGATGGAATGAATGAGGGGAGGCTAACCCTCCCCTGAGAGATGGAACCGGGGACAGGCAGGAAGCAGGCAAGGAAGAAACACAGTGGGATGGGGGCTGAGAGATAGTGAGCTTGAATATTAAAGGGAATGTGGCCTCATTTTGTATCCCAGCTGTAAGGGGCATCCTACTGGCTTCTCATGTATGGCTGACTCCCTCTAAGCAGGGAAGGGACTTCCTAGTCCTCATAAGCCCAGAGCCACACACTACGCCCAGTCTAGGATAGAGACTGTCAATAAAGACTCAACCCCTCCTCCCCTTCCCCTCCTCTCTTCCCTGCCATGGACTCCTGATAAAAGTAAACTCAGAAGAAGAGTAGGCTTTTTCCTCTCTGGCTCTATTCATGTTTTGGCAGCACAACGCTGAGAGAAATTAAGATAGTCACAATGGAACAGAACAGAGTCCTCAGAAATAACACCACTCATCTACAAACATCTGATCTTTGACAAACCTGACAAAACAAGCAAGGGGAAAAGATTCCCTATTTAATAAAGGGTGCTAGGAAAACCGGATAGCCATATGTAGAAAGTTGAAACTGGATCCCTTCCTTACACCTTATACTATACCCCCCAAAATTAACTCCAAAGATGGATTAAAACTTAAATGTTAGAACCTAAAACCAAAAACCTTAGAAGAACCTAGGTACATACCATTCAGGTACTAGGCATGGGCAAGACTTCAATGACAAAACAAAAGCAATGGCAAACAAAAAGGCAAATAAAACAAATGGGATCGAAAAACTAAAGAGTCTGGCACAGGGGCAAAAAACTACCATCAGGTGGAACAGGCCAAACCTACAGGAATGGGAGGAATTATTTGGCAATCTAACCCATCTGACAAAGGGGGCAATACCAAGAATCTACAGAGATGCTTAACCAATATACAAGAAAAAAAACACCCCATCCAAAAGTAGGGCAAAGGATATGGAAACGATAACTTCTCGAAGAAACATTTATGCAGCCACAGGACACATGAAAAAATGCTCATCCATCACTGTCAATCAGAGAAAGGCAAATCAAAACTACAATGAGATGCCATTCACAGCCAGTTAGATGCATCATAAAAAGTCAGGAAACAGAGGTGCTGGAAGTGATGTGAGAAATAGGAATGCCTTTATAACTGTTGGTGGGGACCATAAACTAGGTTCAACCATGTGGAATACGTGTGGCGAATTCCCTTCAAGGATCAGAACTAGAAATACCCATTTGACCCAACCCATTCCATTATGGTATACACCCACAAGGATTATAAATCATGCTGCTATAAAAGACCACATACACACATATGTTTATTGGCGGCACTTTTCACAATAAGCAAAGCTTTGAACCACCCAAATGTCCTCGAGTGACGGACTTGATTAAGAAAATGGTGGCACATTATACACCTGGATACTATGCAAAAACCATAAAAAAGGATGAGTCATGTCCTTTACAGGGACATGGATGAAGCTGGAAACCATCATCTCAGCAAAACTATCACAAAGGACCAGAAAAACCAAACACCAATACTTCTCCTGTAATAAGTGGGGAGAACACATGGACACAGGGTGGGTAACATCACACACTAGGGCCTGTCTGGGGGTGGTGGGCTTGGAGAGGGATAGCATTAGGAGAAATACCTAATGTAAATGACAAGTTGATGGGTGCAGCAAACCAACATGGCACATGTGTACCTATGTAACAAATCTGCACGTTGTACACATGTACCCTAGAACTTAAATTATAATAAAAAATAAATAATAAAAAAGTTAAAAAAATAAAAAAATGAATAACAAAAGACAGTCACAACACGCCATTCTCGTGAGGTGCACCCAACCCAACTACACCCCCAGTCACACTAAAGCTCTGCCTGAACTCACATCCCTTCCAGAGATAGGCTGCTCTCTATCAGCAGATAGATAAGGCCTACTCCAGGCAGACTAACGTTCTCCAATCAGGAAGCATTTGGAAAAATTACAAACATGATCTGGGTGGATTCCAGTTTCTAATCTGATGTAATTTCTTGAAAGAACAAGATGCTTAACAAAAAGCGTGCACATACTTTTCTAGGAACTATCTGTATGAATCCTGGGCTCAACCCATAGGAACATCCTTAAGGACTTCAGAGTCTACCCCTAGAACTCCCTCCAGCCCTAAAGGTCTTTCCTATCCCAAATGGAAACTGTCATCCTCCTGCTGAATATATTTCTAGATCAGAATGACTTCTATTAAGATACCCCTTAAAGCGACTTTTAGAAACATATTTAAAAAGTCAATGTATGTTTGGTTTTTAGGAAACAGGATGTAAAACATAGTAATGTTAATGTGGTGTGAAATCTTAAAAAAGAAAAAAAAAAGGCCAGGCATGCTGGCTCATGCCTCTAATCCCAGTACTTTCGGAGGCCGAGGTGGGCAGATCACCTGAGACCAGCTTTGCCAACATGGTGAAACCCCATCTCTACTAAAGATACAAAAATTAGCCTGGCATGGTGGCGGGCACCTGTAATCCCAGCTACTCTGGAGGCTCAGGCAGGAGAATCGCTTGAATCTAGGGTGTGGAGGTTGCAGTGAGCCAAGAACGTGCCACTGCACTCCAGCCTGAGCAGCACAGCAAGACTCCATCTCCACAAAAAAAAAAAAAAGAAAGACATTTCCCAATGGCTAAAGGAAAACATGCCAGCATGTTTTGTGGTTCCAACGTCAGCGGCCCACTTTTAACCAAGGTCAGGCACACACTTCTGAATCCCACCACAGACTCTAGCAGCCTGCTCTGCACAGCTGGGAACACCAAGGGGTGGCACACTTGAGTGGAACTGGGTTCTTTTGGTTCCTTTCCACTCCTGGGGCAAAATGGAAGCAGGAGTTATTATTCCTGAACAGAAGAGTTATCCAAAAGTTGAGAATGAAGCAAAAAGAATTCAGCTTGGCCTTTCAGTTTCATTCTGAAGCACTGTTAAACAGTCCCACCTAAGAGTCACTGAATTATAAACACTTGTTAGAATTTATATTCACTATAGACTAAGGGCCCAGATAGGTTAATCTGTAAGTTTTTGGCACATAGAGCTACAAAGTATTTGTGTCCAGGAGAAAATTTAACCTCATACTGCCCTATAGGACAATACCAGTTTTCCTCCCCTGCAGAGAGATAAGGATTTTAAAGTACAAAACGTGTAAAAAGCTTAAATGCAAATATTCTGGCAGAAGCAACAAAATGTCCTAGATGGACTTGAGTATAAGGATATAGACTCTGAAGGTGCCACAGAAGGGGTTGCCTAAAAGGGAAGATGACAGGCCGGGCGTGGTGGCTCATGACTGTAATCCCAGCACTTTGGGAGGCCGAGGCAGGCAGATTATGAGGTCAAGAGATCGAGCCCATCCTGGCCAACATGGTGAAACCCCGTCTCTACTAAAAATACAAAAATCAGCTGGGCGTGGTGGCACGCACCTGTAGTCCCAGCTACTCCGGAGGTTAAGGCAAGAGAATCGCTTGAACCCAGGAGGCGGAGGTTGCAGTGAGCCGAGATCGCGCCACTGCACTCCAGCCTGATGACAGAGCAAGACTCCGTCTCAAAAAAAAAAAAGAGAAGAGGACAGAGTGGCTTTCTCCAAAACCTTGCCCAATACCTAATTTGATAGAGATATCCCCCTCAAAGTGTAGGACTTTCAGGTACTTCACATTTGGCTGCAGGTGAGGCAATGGGTAAGAATGACTTACTTGAACTTGGCCGAGCCATTTTCAGGCAAATCTGGTTTCGTGTGGAGGCTGGAGGCTTCAGGCCACAATATAGCTGGGAAATCAATCGACTGGGGACAATCTGGAGAGGTCGCATCAGGGTTGTTGGTTGGTAGTTCTAATGCTTGAGATGGGCTTTAGAAAATCACAAAACAAATATCGTAGAAGCAATCAGCAAATAGTTGTATATATGGAAATATTTATAAATATATATATTTTCTATATTATACAAACACATCAGGTATATTATACACACATGCACACATACACGAACGTCCTTTAAAAAATCTTTAGTAGCAGATCATCCTCTAAACTGGCTGTTTTCCATTTGTATTCTCAAGTGCTCCTAGAAGTACAGAGGCGCCTTGGGGCAGTGCTTCTCAAAGTGCGTTCCCTAGACTAGCAGCATCGCCATCACTTGAAATCTTGTTAGAAATGCAGCCTCGGCCGGGCGCGGTGGCTCAAGCCTGTAATCCCAGCACTGTGGGAGGCCGAGACGGGCGGATCACGAGGTCAGGAGATCGAGACCATCCTGGCTAACACGGTGAAACCCCGTCTCTACTAAAAAATACAAAAA
>NW_016810019.1:1058207-1063759 GCF_001698545.2 Rhinopithecus bieti
CAGATCTGCTGAATCAGAAACTCTGGGGGTGGACCCCATCATCTATTTCCAGGTGATTCTAGTTAACTACTCAAGTTTGAGGACCACTAAAATGCACAAGAAAGGGTTAGATGTGAGAATTCATTTGAAAACTTACTGCTTTTCAAAAGGTATGAAGCCAGGTGCAGTGGCTCACGCCTATAATCCCACCACTTTGGGAGGCCGAGGTGGGTGGATCACCTGAGGTCAGGAGTTCGAGACCAGCCTGACCAACATGGTGAAACCTTGTCTCTACTAAATACAAAATATTAGCTAAGAGTGGTGGTGCATGCCTGTAATCCCTGCTACTCGGGAAACTGAAGCAGGAGAACTGCTTGAACCCCGGAGGCAGAGGTTGCAGTGAGCCGAGATTGTACCATTGCACTTCAGCGTGGGCAACAAGAGTGAAAACTCCATTTCATTAAAAAAAAAAAAAAAAAAAAAAAGTATGAAAACCACCACTAGTCTCTCAACTTGTGGTCAAAGTACAGTTTCTTTCTTTTATTTCAGACAGGGTCTCGCTCCGTCACCCAGGCTGGAATGCAGTGGTGTGCAGTGGCGTGATCACGGCCCACCACAGCCTTGACTTCCTGGGCTACAGCGATCCTTCCACTCCAGCCTCCCCAGTAGCTGGGACAACAGGCACACGCCACCATGCCCAGCTAATTTTTGTGCTTTTGGTAGAGACAGGGTTTCACCATGTTGGCCAGGCCGGTCTTCATCTCCTGAGCTCAAGCCATACACCCACCTAGGCCTCCCAAAATGCTGGGATTACAAGCATGAGCCACCGCGCCCAGTCCAAAGTACAGTTTCTATGAGAATGTAATTTCTAACTGAGAACTAAACTCTGAAGGGAAGAAGTGCACTGTGACAATAGTATTAAGATGACATTGTGTCAAAGAAACTCCTGGATCTTAAGGCACATTCAGTAAATCTTTGTCTATACCTGAGGAATGTTATAAAAGGCAAACACACACAGAGAAAGAAACATTTGGAACAATGACACTGATTATCCAACAAAACTGTGGGGGCAGAAAATATAACAGTGGTTGGCAGAAAGGGGGAGAGTGAATAAAAGGGGCATGTAAGAATTTTTTTTTGGTGGGAGGCAATGGTATTGTTATATGTATCTTGATTATGGTGTTAGTTACATGATTCTATCTGTCAAAACTCATAGAACTCAATACTAACAAAGGGTTAATTTTACTAGACACAAATTTTACTTAAAAATAATGAGTGTAGAGCTTCAGTTTTAGGAAATGAGTTCGGGGATAAGCTGTACAACAATGTGGTTGTACTGAACTGTACCCTTAATAATGACTAGAATGCTACATTTTGTTACATGTGTTTTACCACAATTGTATTTTGTAAGATAAAAGCAAGGGGATAAAAGAATATACCTTAACTCTGGTGGCAGGGTCTGGGGAAGGGGCGGCAGGCGCCACGTCCGGCCACAAAGGTGGCAAGAAGAAGACACTGAAACAGCCCAACAAGCAGGCCAAGGAGATGGACGAGGAAGATAAGGCTTTCAAGCAGAAACAAAAAGAGGAGCAGAAGAAAGTCGAGGAGCTAAAAGCGAAGGCTGCAGGGAAGGGGCCCTTGGCCACAGGTGGAATTAAGAAATCTGGCAAAAGTAAGCTGTTCCTTGTGCCTGAGGAGATGGTGACCCTTTATTTCATCCGTATTTAAACATCTGTATTCCCTGCCATAACATCTTTTGCCACCTATAGCTGGAATTAAGTGTTGTCTTCGGGCTGTTGTACATTTAAGAATAAACTTTTGTAAAAAAAAAAAAAAATACTTTAACTTTCTTGCATTTGCTGTTAAAAAAAAAAAGAATTCACAAAAAATTAGTAAAAAGAATTGAGTATAGGGTGGGAAACGCTATGTAAGATTAGAATTGAGCAAGGATTTTCAATATACGTGTTTATATATTGTTTGGATTGTCAATGCCTTCCAGTCCAAGGAACACACTTGTACTCTCGAGCAAGTTGCAAGAGAGAGAACACGCCATGAAGAACTGCAGCATCTGTTAGGAACCTGGAATGGATTGATCAGAGGATTTGGGCTTGTGTTGGATCATGTTGGGGAGAGATTCACGGAAGTGGGGCTTTGTTCTGGACTGGATGCTGTAATGGATCTTATCTAAAAGGTGGAAGGAATGAAGTGAGGCTAAAGCTGTGAGTGGCCAAGAAGCAGGAGTCCCTCACGTTAGCGGCATGGGAGGATGTTTTGTCATTTTTGTGGCTTCAACAATGTTCTAGTTTCTGCCCGCTCAGACGCGATTACTGAGCGGTCTTGTTCTTGTCTTGACCCATCGTGGTCAGTGTGGCCCTGTCTGACACTGATGCTCTGCGACATGGTTTATGTTCAACAGAACACCAAGGCCTATCAGACAGTGCCAGGCCCAAGACTAGAAGCAAACCAAATGTCCATCAAATTTATAAATAGGTAAACAAAGTGTGGTTTATCCATGCCATGAAGACTCTTCAGCAATAAGAACAAACTGCTAATACATTCAACAGCATGAATGAATCTTTAAAAGTGTTATGCAATAATAACTCTATAGTAGGAAACCTGGCAGCTACCACCTTCACCAAGTGATCAAAGTTAACATCACCAGGAATAAGACATGGTGACTCCACCTACCTCCTCATATGATGCAATGAGAAGGGCAAAGCATCACCTGTGTGGCATTCATGACTGCAATTTAGTTCTAAGAAAATACCAAACTCAAGCTGAGGGGCATTCTACACACTCTACAGCAAAACTGGCCAATACTCTTCAGAAAAGTATTGAAGTTTTGAAAGAACAGAACTGGAGATCTGTCCCAAGTCCTAATGAGACATGACAAGTAAATGTTACATGGGATCCTCGGTTGGATTCAAGACCTGAAAAGGGACATTTGTAGGACAAATGGCGACATGTGAATGAAGCCTGTAAATCAGTTACTAGTACTGTATATGTAAATGTCTAGGTGTAATACTTGTCCTGGTTTAGATCATTGCACTCTAGTTAGGTAAGATGTGGGCATTAGAGGAAATTGGGTAAATGGTATATGAAAACTCTGTGTACCATTTTTGCAACACTTCTGTAAGCCTAAAACTATTTCAAAATAAAATTGCTTAACAACAAGGAAAAAAAGGGCCAGCCATGGTGGCTCACACCTGTAAGTCCAGGACTTTGGGAGGTTGAAGCAGGAGGATCACTTGAGCCCAGAGTTCGAGACCAGCCTGGGCAACAAAGTGAGACCCTGTCTCTACAAAAGAGTAGCCAGCATGGCAGTGCATGTCTATGGTCCCAGCTACTCATGAGGCTGAGGTAGGAGGATCACTTGAGCCCAGAAGGTTGAGGCTGCAGTGAGCCATGTACTCCCTGCCTGGGTGAGTGAGACCCTTTCAAAGAAAGGAGAGAAGGCCAGAGCGAGAAGCAAGAGTGAGGGAGAAAGAAAGAAAGAGAAAAAGAGAGGAAGAAACAGAGGGAGAGGGAGAGGGAAAGAGAGAGAGAGAAAAGCATTATGCTAAGTGAAAGAAGCCAGATACAAAAGGCTACATAGTTCTGAGACCATTTGTAAGACATTTTGAAAAGGCAAAAACTGTTGGTACAGAAATCATATCAGTGGTTTCCAGGGATGGGGGTTGGGGAGTGAAGGGGAGCAGAGAAATTTTAGAGCAATGGAAAATTCCACTATATTTTGTGATTTTTTTTCAACACTCATAGAATTGTATAATAAAAAGGGTGAATTTTATAGTATCTGAGGAGTAATATGATAAATCTCACCTACAAATAAGCAAGCAAGTCAACACATTTTCAATGTATCCTGTCTCTTCTGCAATCAAAAAGACTGCAGAAGAAGATTGACACTGAAAAGAGAACAGGTTAGAGAAACATGGTGTAGTGTCTCCAGAACAACCTCAGGCGACAGGGCTGTCTGGCTGCCTAAAGTCATTTCTGCAGGGAAGGCAGGCAGACTGGCTGCTAGAGGGAAGTGAACAGACTCATGGACCCCAGCAGTCACTCTGGTGAGCAGCTCCGAGACTCAGTGACAACGGTGACATCCAACCAACATGAATATCACCCCAGTGCTTGATTTAAAAAAAGCTTGGGGAAAATGGATTGCCATGACCTTCAACTAGCATGGGCACGATAAACTTTTGACAAACTTCAATTTACCTGGAAAACTAAGTAAGGAACAAATGAGGTGTTACTATAGTTTGTGGGGTTTTTGTTAAAATCTGGAAAACTTAAATATATACAAAAAGAAACACTGTAGTATAGGGAACCCTTATATTCTCATCACCCAGCTTCAGTAATTAGGGGCATGAAGTTTTAAAAATATATTTACAGATGACAATTATTAAACTTGCGTGTCTTGAAAAGTGTGAAGATTAAAACTCTGAGTACTGCCTAACCGTAACTAAAAGCTTCTAATATGCTGTGTGAAGTTACTTAGGCTATCATCATGAGCTTAATACATATCTTTAATTATTTCTCCCAAAGATGAATATGGTTGTCTCCACTACTGCTTTCTAATATATTTGAATCTGGAGATATCAATATAATACAGACTTCTAATTTGATCCAGAAAATTATTTTCTTCTTCTGTAGGTTTATTTTAAATATTAGAAAACATTTCCACTTACTGTAAAATAATTTTAAAAGCTACTGAATAAACTGTCATTTTTTTAATCAGGCATGAAGGGAGGATTATAAAAGTCATTAAGAATTTAAAAGAAATTAAGAGCAATGATGCTTGGAATTATTCCCAAGATCATAAATGTTCATAAAACTATTTTCTTAGTCTTTATTTGTGACTACAAAGTATTTTAAGACTAGACTAAAAGTCTAAATACATTTTAGTATTTGCTACTAAATAGTCTTTTAAGATACTACTACAAAGTCTTTATTGAAAACATCCTTTGTGCCAACATGTATCTGCTTTTCTAGGGGGTCAGGGCAGGCAGTGGTTCTAGTTTCTACAAGGTTACAACCCTGTTCAAATTTAGAAGCAATGTCAGAGGGTGACGGGGCACCACTGTAAGAGTTAGAGGAGAGAGGACCCAGGTTATCCAGCCCATTAGCCTCAGGGGTGAAAACTACTCTGGGTGAAGACTCCTGCCTTGATTTTATCTTCCAGGTGGGAAAAGAGGCCTTAGGGGAGGAAATAAACTCATTGATCAGTCATTGGGAGCTTTCTGGGTGCTAGGCAGGTTCTTATAAACTGACATTAATCCAAGTGATGTCATTTAATGATGCCTTTTCATGAAATCTGTAACTCACCTAACAGATTTCTTTTTTAAGCCTGTATGTTCTCTGTGAAAAAGGGGGACACCCTATCAATTCTGAAAGACAGAAGTGAAACATTGTATCAGAAATTTGAGGGAAAAAAATTTACAGAAAACTCAGGACGTGACGGCTTCACTGATGACCTGAATTCGACCAAATATTTAAAGAAGAATATCAATTCTTTTCAAACTCTTCTAAAAAACTAAAGAGAAGGAAATACTTCTTTTTTTTTTTTTTTTTTTTTTTTT
>NW_016810019.1:1064027-1075861 GCF_001698545.2 Rhinopithecus bieti
TTTTTTTTTTCTGAGACGGAGTCTCGCTCTGTCGCCCAGGCTGGAGTGCAGTGGCCGAATCTCAGCTCACTGCAAGCTCCGCCTCCCAGGTTCACGCCATCCTCCTGCATCAACCTCCCGAGTAGCTGGGACTACAGGCGCCTGCCACCTCGCCCGGCTAATTTTTTGTATTTTCAGTAGAGACGGGGTTTCACCGTGTTAGCCAGGATGGTCTGGATCTCCTGACCTCGTGATCCGCCCGTCTCGGCCTCCCAAAGTGCTGGGATTACAGGCTTGAGCCACCGCATCCGGCCGTGGAAATACTTCTAAACTCATTTTAGAAGGCCAGTATTACCCTGATACCAAAGCCAGAGAAGCACGTTACAAGAAGAAAAACTACAGACCAATATCCCTGATGAACACAGATGCAAAAATCCTCAACAAAATACTAACAAACTGAATTCACTGACACATTAAAAGGATCATTCATCATGATTAAGTGAGATTTATCCCTGGAATGCAAAGATGGCTCAACATACACAAGTCAATAAATGAGATATACCATATTAACAAAATGGAGGACAAAAACTGTATCATCACCTCAACAGATGCAGTCAGTAAAAGCATGTGACAAAATTCAACATCCTTTCATAATAAAAACTCTCAATAAAATAAGTATAGGAAGAAAGTACTGTGACACAGTAAGACCAAATATGACAAACTCACAGCTAAATCATACTCAACAGTAAAAAGTTGAATGCTTTTCCTCTAAGATCAGCAACAAGACAATGATGCTCACTCTCACAATGTCTATTCAGTGTAGTACTAGATGTCCTAGCCAGAGCAATTATGCAAGGAAAGGAAATAAGAGTCATCCAGATAGGAAGGGAAGAATTTTTCTATATATAAGTTTTCTATATATAAGATAGATATGTATATAAAATATAGATATATAATATCTATATATTAGATGTATATAACGTATATAAGATATATATAATATAAGGTGTATATAAGATATACAGAGAGATATATAGGGATATATAAAATATATAATACATAGAGACATAGATGTATAAGATATATGAGATTTCTATATTTAAGACCATGTTATCAGCATTATCCCTGTTTGATGATAATATGATTTTATATACGGAATACCCTAAAGATCCAACCAAAAAAAACTGTTAGAACTAATAAACAAATTCAGGGAAGTTGCAGGATACAAAATCAACATATAAAAATCAATGGTGTTTCTATACACTAACAACAAACTATATGAAAAGAAAATAAGAAAACAATTTCATTTATAATAGCATTAAAAAAAAAAACTTCAGATAAATTTAACCAAAGAGGTATAAGACCTGTACACTGAAAACTATAAAACACTGATGTGAGAAAAGAGACACAAATAAACGTAAAGGTATCCATGTTCATGGATTAGAAAAATTAATGGTTGTTAAAATGTCCACACTACCCAAAGCAATCTACAGATTCAATGTAATCTCTAGCAAAATTCCAATATTTTTCACAGAAATAGAAAAAACAATCCTAAAGTTCATATGGAATTGCAAAAGACCCTAAATAGCCAAAGCAGTCTTGAGCAAAAGGAACAAAGCCAAAGACATCACACTCCCTAATCTCAAAATATATTATAGGGCTATAGTAATCAAAACTGCATGGCACTGGCATAAAAATGGGCACATCAACCAATGAAATAGGATAGAAAGCCCAGAAATAAGCCCAAGTATTTACAGTCAATTGATTTTTTACACAGGTGCTAAGAACACACAATGGGGAAGGAAAGTCTCTTTAATAAATGGTATCAGGAAAACTGAATATCCACATGGTGGATAACAAAATTGAATCCTTATCTCACACCATATACAAAAATCTACTCAAAATAGATTAAAGTCTCAAACATAATAAGACCTGAAACTGTAAAACTAATAGAAGACAACATAGGTGAAAACATTGTATTAGTTTGGGCAATGATTTCTTGGAGAGGACCCCAAAAGCAACAAAAGCAAAAATAGACACGTGGGATTGCATTAAACTAAAAAGCCTCTGCACAGCAAAGAAAATAATTAACAGACTAAAGAGACAATCCACAGACTGGGAGAAAATATTTGCAAACCATGCATCTGATAAGGGGCTCATATCTAAAATACATAAGAAACTCCATACCAAAACAAAACAAAACGATTAACCCAGTTAAAAAATTGACAAAGGACCTGAACAGGTATTCCTCAAAAGAAGACATATGAATGGTCAACAAATACATGAAAAATGCTCTCAACATCGCTAATCACCAGGGAAATGCAAGTTAAATCACACTGAGCTACCACCTCACGCTTGTTAGAATGGCTATTACAAAAAAGATGAAAGACAACAAGTGTTGTCCAGAACGTGGAGAAAAGGGAACCCTGGTACACTGTTGGTGGAATGTAAATTAGTACAGCCATTTTGGAAAACAGTATGGAGGCTCCTCAAAAATCTAAAAATAGAATTACCATATGACCCAGAAATCCTACTTCTGGGTATATATACAAAGGAATTGAAATCAGTATGTTGAAGAGATATCTGCATTCCTGTGTTCTTTTCAGCATTATTCACAATAACCAAGATATAGAAGCAACTAAGTATCCATCAACTGAGGACGGGATAAAGAAAATGTGGCACATATATACAATGGAATACTATACAGTCTTAAAACAGAAGGCAATTCTGTCATTTGCAACAACATGGATGAACCTGGAGGACATTAGGCCAAGTAAAATTAGCCAGGCACAGAAGGATAAATAGTATATGATCTCACTTATATACTTGGGGTCTAATAAAGTTGAACTCATAGAAGCAGAGTAGAATGATGGTTACCAGGTGCCTGGGGGAGGGCAGATGGGGAAGGGAGGGATGTTGGTCAAAGGATACAAAGTTTTAGTTAGATAAGAGGACTAAGTTTTAGCGATCTACTGCACAGCATAGTGACCACGGTTGATGACGTATTGTATATTTCCAGGAGTAGATTTTCACCACAAAAAATAAGTAGGTGAGGTGATGGATATGTCAATTAGCTTGATTTAATCTTTCTACAAATGTATACGTATATCAAAACATTACACTGTATATATAAATTTGTCAATAATTACATAAATATATATTTATATATTTATTTATATAAAACATAATACATGCTAAGTATAATGCAATGAACTGCAAAAGTTGTACAGGCTCCGAATAAATACTTTTTGAACGCCTATGAGCTAAATAAATGCAATACATCAGTCCCAGGTGTCTCTACTAGGGGGCCACACTCCCTCCCGTTCCATCATTTGCTTTCCTCAAGGTCGTCTCCACCCTCCTATTTGTTGACAGCCGGCCTCTGACCCAGTTCATCACTTTCCCGGGTTTCCGGGTGCCACCCTCTTCAGGTTTTCCTCCTACCCCTCCAGCCCTGCCCCTCTGGATCTCCCATCTTCCCAGCGCTCCAGACTGCATGCGGCCTCCCCGCCCCCTGTGTCCAAAAGGCAGCTTCCACTCCACGCGGGCAAGCCTGAGCTCCAGAGCCGTCCTGAAGCCGCCTCCTCCCGAAGCACTGGAGCACCATCCTCCCGGCTGCTACTCTGGCCCACGGACTAGGCCCTGAGCCTTCCCTTCCCGTACGCCCCATAGCCAAGCTGCTCTGCAGATCCTGACGGCTCGACCTTCAAACTACGTCCGGAATCCCACCCCTCTCCACGCCCACTGCCTCCACCCTGGCCACCTTCCTCGGTCAAACTGGCTGCCGCAGTGACCAGGGTGACCTTTCTGAAAAGGGAGGCTCTGTTCGGAGCCCTCGTGGAGCTCCCCAGCACAGCGGCCTCCCAGGCCCACCCGCTCGGGTGGGATTACTTTCCAACTCCCTTTCCTGCCCCCTCCCTGATCTCCAGCCGCAACGACCCCCACGCAGAGCCCGGAAGACCTTGGGCCCCGCACGTGCTGCCGGCCCGCTAATAGCTCGGGGTCCCCCTGGAGCGCGCCTTCCAGGCTTTCTCCTAGAGGCGCTGTGTCCCGACCGCGCTCCCGACCTGAGCCACGGCTCACCTGGGGCAGCTCGCGCCCCCGAAGACAGTCTCCCACGCCCCGCCCCCCGGGGTGCCTCCCTTCCAGCTCTCCGTACCCACCCACCATCCCCCACATCCCGTCCTCCAACCGCTACCCAGTCACCAGCCCAGGACCGCAGGGCAGAGGCCGGGCCGCGCATGCGCACCGCGGACCAGGGCTACCTCCCCCCTCCAGCCCGCGGCAGACCCTGGGCGGTTCGCGCAGCCCAGCAAGAGCAGTGCTCGGTCGGAACCCAGGAGTTGGAGCCAGAGCCGGAGAGGCCGCGGAGACCCGGGCCCGGCGCGGGCAAGGACGCATCTGCGGGAGGCGGGCGTGGCGGCTGGAGAGAAGGCCGCGGGGCGGAGCGGCTTAGCGTTCTGCTCGGCTGCAGCGGCCCCTGCCGGAGACCCGGGCTCCGGGGTTGTTTTTATAATTGAAGGATTGTCTGTTCTTTATTTGGGGTGGGGGTGGGGGTGGGAGTAGGGGTAGGGGGCGGCGGGTCGGGAGAGGCGCGGTGACTTTCTTCGTCTTTGTCAGCTTCCAGGGTTCATTCCACTGCCCAAATATGTAGTGAGTTACTACCGGCTTTGCTTCCTCCAGCAAACAGCTGGATCACACAACTTAAGGACAGAGGATTTTAAGTGTTGGGGTCATTTTCCCTGAAACGATTTCAAATGATGGTGAATTGGTTCCCAGGCCAGCCCACCTAATCTCGAACGCAATGATGAGTGCGCTCTGACTGCTGAGCTGAAAGACCCGGTGACTCACGTGGCTCCGCAGGTCCCCGTTCCCTTAAAATCGGAGTCTTTGCTTTTCTTGGATTCGGGCTTACCACCAGCACCACTTGGCAGAATGGAATTGCTTGCGGGCATGTCAATGGACTAGAAAGGGAAGTAAGTGGTCTGAGAACTTGGGGGCCAAAAATGTTACATTAACATTTTTTGCCTGCCTAAAATCTCAGCCACTTTCCACAGTTTGGCTGGAAATTCAGCCCATATTGAAGCCCCTCTCACTCCTGCAGGTGTTACCAGCAACTCAGGGGTTTATGGAGTAACGAAATTGAGGAAGGCCTCACATCCCGCTACTTTTTTTTCCCCTAACGTGTATGGTGCTTACTCTGAGCCAGACACTTTTAAGAACTTCACATTATTAACCAATTTAAATCATACCCACCACCTGATGAAATAGGTACTCTTGTCCCCACTTTATGGGTGGGGAAACTGAGGGCCAGGGAGGTCAAGTAACTGCTCGAAGTAGTAGTGTTAACTAGGGCAGTCCTGGAGAAATCGCTCAGAGGGCAAAACTGAGAGTACATTGTTTTCTTAAACAGTAGACAGCTGAAAATGCTCATCGTTTCTTTCTTTTTTTCTTTTTGTTTTATTTATTTTTTATTATACTTTAAGTTCTAGGGTACATGTGCACAACATGTAGGTTTGTTACATATGTATACATGTGCCATGTTGGTGTACTGCACCCATTAAGTCGTCATTTACATCAGGTATATCTCCTAATGCTATCCCTCCCCTCCACCCCAAAACAGGCCCCAGTGTGTGATGTTCCCCTTCCTGCATCCAAGTGTTCTCATTGTTCAATTCCTACCTATGATTGAGAACATGGGGTGTTTGGTTTTCTGTTCTTGTGATAGTTTGCTGAGAATGATGGTTTTCAGCTGCATCCATGTCACTACAAAGGACATGAACTCATCCTTTTTTATGGCTGCATAGTATTCCATGGTGTATATGTGCCACATTTTCTTAATCCAGTCTGTCATTGATGGACATTTGGGTTGGTTCCAAGTCTTTGCTATTGTGAATAGTGCTGCAATAAACATACGTGTGCATGTGTCTTTATAGCAGCATGATTTATAATCCTTTGAGTGTATCCCCAGTAATGGGATGGCTGGGTCAAATGGTATTTCTAGTTCTAGATCCTTGAGGAATCGCCACACTGTCTTCCACAATGGTTGAACTAGGCTCATTGTTTCTTAAATCGTTTTGTTTCTTTGTTATTCGTTTGTTTTTTCCTAGTCTCTTTATCTATAGGTAACCTAGCTTAAAAGAACTGTGGTTGGCCCGGGAGCTTCACTGCCCTTTGCCAAGTACCAGAGAAAGATAAGGCCTACTAGGAACCAGAGAAAACCAGAACCAGCCACCCCTTTTTATTTTTAGATCGTTAATACATCATTATATGCTCAACTCCCGACCCATAGAAGAGAATCGCCGCCATTTTCTGACTGCGTTGTATGAAGAGGCATGTTTATGAAATGCACCTGTGCATCTAGAGTTCCTCCCAGATATGCTTGCATACCTCCACACTCCACATCTAATGCCTTACAATTTCCCAGCTTCCCAAAGCTCTGGAAGAAGGGGGTCTTTAAAGTGAAAGTTTACTCCTTCTCCATTCCTGGCGAGGAATGAAACCCGCTTGCCTTTTTTTCAGGTTGGTGTTCTTTCTTCGCAACCAAGACAGAGTAGGAAAAGAATGCAATTTACCAGTAACAGTAGAGATGGGATTTGAATCTAAGTGCTTTGACTTCAAAGACAAGGTTCCAAGCTGCTACACATACCTCTTCTTATTAAAGTGTATTCCATTTCTTTTGTGCTTTCATATTAACCATTGTGAATTAATCCTTTCAGTTGGAAGAAGAGGGAGACAGCGTCTGTTACTGCAAACTTTCATGGTCCACAGGCCCAATATGTAGCCTTCACCACCCACAGGTTCTGCCACTTCTGGGGCATTGTATTCCATCAAGATCCAGGCACCTGCCATCCACGTACCAGCCCTGGAACTCATCCCTTCTCCCAGGCTTGGAAACACCAACTCTCCCTGACCAGTGTCCAGCCACTTCCTCATCTTGATACATCAGCCACTATCCTTTCCATCTTTCAGGCAACTCCAGCTTAATTTCTCGATGGCCTTGCCCTTCTGAAACAAAGGCTGTTCCCTTTTCCCAGAATGACTTTTCCTACTCCCTCCACAGTAACTCCCCTCATCCTTCCAGTCTCAATTCATTTGTCTCTTGGTGGGGCAGGGGGGCGGGTAGCCTTCTTAAACCCTCCTCCCTCCCAACTAGGTAAGGTCCCTTGTCTCTAATATAAGCTCCTGTAGCACTATGGCACTTACCCCAGTTGAGATTTTAAATGTATTTCTCTGTATTTGATTAAAGTTTCTCTCCTCCACCAGGCTGTGTAGGTGGCTTCTTGTTTTATTTTGCTCCCCGTGGTATTCCCAGCACCTCAGGATCCCTTACAGTAGATGCTGAATTAGTAAATACATATTAAATAAATGAATGAACAATCTCACAGGAAAAGCAGCCTCAAACTCAGAAGATAATGACTTGGCTATCTTTACCAAAATTTAAGAGGCAAATGACCTTTTCTTTCTTTCTGCTGACGAGTCTGTCTATAGCAGCACAAAACAAAAAATAAATAAACAAGATAGAGTTCATTGATAACTCCATCCTATTTATAGAGGTTTTCCTGGGACAGGTGAGTAGGTGATAGAAGAGTTCAGAAGCACATACACTGTAAAATAATTTTGCCTATTTCCTTTGGTGAAATTCAGACATGTCAACTTTTAACTCTGGAAAGAGAATCTCTCTCCATCCTGAGTTTTACATCCTCTTGGGATCTCTCCCTTTACTAGTTATCACTTCTGTCTTTCAGGGATGAACTGTCCTCTTTAAGCTTCTGGTGCAAATATAAATATGGAAATAGATGCCTAGGGATGGTGGACACCAAGAATGACCCTGCCCTGAGATGGAGTGTCACACACAGCACCATGAGTTGTGACTCTAACCTCCATCAGTTGGTCAGTGCATCTGCGTGTAACGTGTAGCCACAGCATTCTCCCAAACCTGCTACGCACAGCAACATTGCACACAGCACATCTTCAGAAATAAAATTGACATGAATAACTGAGAGGTGGCAGACAAGAAAACGGAGATTGCAGAGGTTTGCGTGCTCTGCAGTGAGGAAAGCTAGGTTGTCAGGACAAGTCTGCAACAGAAGGCAGTCTAGGGCCATGAGAACCAACACACTGTCTTTCGATGGCTGGATGGTTGGATGATGAGCCCATATTTTTTTTTTTTTTTTTTTTTTTTTTTTGAGACAGAGTCTTGCTCTGTCACCAGGCTGGAGTGCAGTGGCATAATCTCGGCTCACTGCAACCTCTGCCTCCCGGGTTCAAGCGATTCTCCTGACTCAGCCTCCCAAGTAGCTGAGACTACAGGCACCTGCCACCACGCCCAACTAATGTTTTTGTATTTGTAGTAGAGACTGGGTTTCACCATGTTGGCCAGTCTGGTTTCGAACTCCTGACCTCAGGTGATCCACTTGCTTCAGCCTCTCAAAGTGCTAGAATTACAGGTGTGAGCCACCATGCCCAGCCAATTAGCCCATATTCTTTTTTTTTTTTTTCCTTTTTTTCTTTTTCTTTTCTTTTTGAGATGGAGTTTCGCTCTTGTTGACCAGGCTGGAGTGGAGTGCAATGGCACGATCTTGGCTCACCGCAACCTCTGCCTCCTAGGTTCAAGTGATTCTCCTGCTTCAGTCTCCCTAGTAGCTGGGATTACAGGCATGCGTCACCACGCCCTGCTAAACGTTTTTCGTATTTTTAAGTAGAGACGGGGTTTCTTCATGTTGGTCAGGCTGGTCTCGAACTCCCAACCTCAGGTGATCCGCCCGCCACGGCCTCCCAAAGTGCTAGGATTACAGGCGTGAGCCACCGCGCCTGGTCCCATATTCTTAATATCTAGGAGCTCTGTTCTTCCCTTTTCACATTTATGCCACCCAGTTTGTTGTTTATGTTTGTTTTGGTGGAGGTAACCACGTTGATCTTTTGAAGATATTTAATGGCATAATGACAATGTGTCCCCCACTGCCCCACTGGAACAGAATTTCTCAAGTGGTCTTTTTTGTTTCCACCTTTAGCAGCAGATGTGGTTCTCCTTTCATATCTGCTATGGTTTGAACATGTCCCCTCCAAATTTGTATTGAAACTTAATCCCCATTATGGTGGTATTGAGGTGGGGCCTTTTGGAAAGCGATTAAGTCATCAGTGCCCTGCCCTTAGGAATGGGTTAATGCCCTTATAAAAGAGCCTTCAGAGAGAGTTTACTTCTCTTGCCCTTTTGCCTTCTGCCAGTGAGGATACAGTAAGGCACCATCTTGGAAGCAGAGAATATCCCTTATCAGACAGCAGTGTCAGTGTCTCCTTGATCTTGGACTCCCTAGGCCCCAGAAATGTAAGAAATTTCTGTTTTGTTTGTTTTTTGAGACGGAGTCTTGCTCTGTCACCAGGCCGGAGTGCAGTGGCACTATCTCAACTCACTGCAACCTTCACCTCCCGGGTTCAAGCGATTCTCCTGCCTCAGCCTCCCAAGTAGCTAGGACTACAGTGCCACCACGCCCGGTTAATTTGTGTATCTTTAGCAGAGACGCGGTTTCACCATGTTGGCCAGGGTGGTCTCGATCTCTTGACCTCATGATCCACCTGCCTCGGCCTCCCAAAGTGCTGGGATTACAGGCATGAGCCACCACGCCCAGCCGAAATTTAAGTCTTTAAGAAGTGTGATATAATCCAGTGAGAGGTCAAGGCAAAAGATTGAAGTTGAGGCAAAACTAGTGCATCGGCACTGTCCCTAATCACAACACTTTATTAGAGTGGTAAGAACAAAAAACGCCCTGAGGAAACACAGAAAAGAGCTTGAGTTTTAGTCTACTTCAGCGGACATTTGTCCATTTTATTACATATTTGATCTGTATTTATTTCATAAACAGATTTGATCACTTACTCCACTGAGTGTGTGATAAACACTGGAGGGCATGTAGAAGTGTGTTGTAGGCAACGTTCTGTGGGACTGAAAAGCACAGGATTTAAGAATCCAGTCTTCACCAATTCTGTCTAGCATCTTGAACCTCAGATTTTTCACCGTTCAGATGGTGCTAATAATGCTCATTCTCAATGCATTGTTGTAAGGATTAAATGAAATAATGTATGAAGAGTATTTAACATAGTGCCTAGCATACAGTACCACCCAATAGGCAGTTGCTGTTCATTTACTACTTTCCAGGACTAGGTTATGAAATTACTTTATATATTTCACTTTGAAATAACATCTGAGTAGTTATTAGCAACTATCAACCCCCTCATCTTTGTACTGTTTCATCAATCTCCTTGAAAAAGAAACCATATATCAACCCTCTTGCAAAGGCATAAAATGAATATTAACCAGATTCTGAAATTTCCGTCATGTCAAACAGGTGTGTTTCTAAAACCAGCAGCATCAGCAACACCTGGAAGTTTTTTAGAAATGCTGAATATAAATCCCTACTCTAAAATGCTCCATCAGAATCTGCATTTTCAGATCCTAAGGTGACTCTATGCACTTTACGGTTTGAGAGTTGCTGCCCTTGTTTACCTACCAGTGGAAGTTCAAGAGGGCATTCACCTGATGATTTTTGGAAGCAGAGGAGGAGAGTTAGACATAAGATGAGAAAAAAGCAGTGGAAACTCTTGGGACTTTCCATATGTCCTGGCCTCACCCGGGTCCACAGCCCTTTGAACTTGCTTATCCTCCCCATGATGGATCTGCGTGGTATGAGATACAACCAAGAAAGGCATATCTGGTGAACTGGCAGGAAAATGGGGAAGGGGGCTCTCTAGAAGACAGAGCACAGACTACGGGGACCCTGGAAGTGAATTCATCCTCAGGGAAGAAACAGGAAGGCGTGTTGAGCTGGTCTCAATAATAGCTCTAAGGTCTGGAGCCGGGCAGCAGGTCTAAGTAGACAGAGCATAGTGGTCATGACCCGAGCCTGCCCAAGCCAGTCCCCTTGACACCTTCTGAACTTTAAAGAGGAAAGAGCTTATGGAAAAGTAAAGCATTTGGCTCATTAAATTCTGTGATGCCTGGGGTCTAAGGATCTCTCCCAGGGCCTCTAAAAATATAAACCAAGAAGAGCAGGATTCACACATCATTACCCATCACACAGCAAAAATGATCTGTGGGCAATGGCCCAAGGAGACTGTTCAGCAGTGGATGGGGATGAGTCATCCTGCTGACATGGGCACTGGCATGAAAAGGTTTGAAGATGCCCCTTCACAACAAAAATCAAAGCAAAACAATACCTAGGATACTGTAGTGATGTACGTATGGGATATTTGACTAATAAAATAAGTAAATGGTAATGAGCTTATTTATACTCTTGGTGGGTAAGATCTGGGGATGTTCCAGTTATAGAGGAATAGCCATTTGATTCTTTTTTTATTTTTTTTATTTTTTCTATTTTTTTAAATTTATTTTTATTATACTTTAAGTTCTAGGGTACATGTGCATAACGTACAGGTTTGTTACATATGTATACTTGTGCCATATTGGTGTGTACCACCCATCAACTCGTCAGCACCCATCAAGTCATCATTTATATCATGTATAACTCCCCAGTGCAATTCCTCCCCCCTCCCCCCCCATGATAGGCCCCAGTGTGTGATGTTCCCCTTCCTGAGTCCAAGTGATCTCATTGTTCAGTTCCCACCTATGAGTGAGAACATGCGGTGTTTGGTTTTCTCTTCTTGTGATAGTTTGCTAAGAATGATGGTTTCCAGCTGCATCCATGTCCCTACAAAGGACGCAAACTCATCCTTTTTTATGGCTGCATAGTATTCCATGGTGTATATGTGCCACATTTTCTTAATCCAGTCTGTCACAGATGGACATTTGGGTTGATTCCAAGTCTTTGCTATTGTGAATAGTGCCGCAATAAACATAC